>NC_141877.1:145316937-145619967 GCF_056163025.1 Triticum urartu | reverse complement strand
AGCTGCAACCCGTATAGCAGAGTCGATTCAGCCTTCCCAGTCGGATTCTGGCAGAGGCTTGCTGTAGATCAGAGCGTTACTCCGTGCAGTAGGAGACCAGAATTCCGCTGTTTCCCAGTCGCGGAACAGGATTCATAGCAGAACCGTTGCCGTGGACATAGTCCAGTCGGCTCATAGCCCAATATCGCCCCCGAGGCGTGAGGGACGTGTAGACCGGCGTAATCAGTATGGGAACCATGAGCAGTATGATCACCGAGTCGATCATGACAGTCGACGTCGAGTGCCCACCCCTCCCCCGAGGAGCGGGTCGTATGTGCCACGCCAGCAGGATGACAGGCGCCCTCATGGTGTTGGGCAAAGGATTCCAGTCGACCCCAGGGGGGCAGGCTTTGATGCGAGATCGATTCTCGTTCAAGGTTTGGTCGACAGGAACAGAGCTCACCGAGAAGGTCACGACAGAGATGCACCGACCAGCAGCAGAGTACATGTTTTGGGGCCAGAGTGCTTTAGCAGAGCCATCAGGGCCGCTGTGATTCCTCCCAACTTCAGGTTGGCGACTGGAGTCAGTAAGTTCACTGGCGAGTCCAAGCCCGATACTTGGCTTGAGGACTACCGAGTGGCCGTCCAGATTGGCCGCGGCAATGATGAAGTGGCCATGAAGCACCTGCCTCTCATGTTGGAGGGCTCGGCCAGAGCGTGGCTGAACTGGTTAGCGCCTGGCAGCATTTACACTTGGGAAGATCTCTCCCAAGTGTTTGTCACCACATTTGAAGGCACATGCAAGCGACCGGCAGGGCTGACGGAACTGCGGTCTTGCGTGCAGAAGCTGAATGAAACTTTGAGGGATTACATCCAGAGGTGGATCACGTTACATCACACGGTGGAGAATGTGCCCGACCACCAAGCAGTTTGTTCCTTCAAAGAAGGCGTCAAGTACAGAGAACTGAATCTGAAATTCGGTCGAACCGGAGATATGTCCCTGAATCGGATGATGGAGATTGCCACCAAGTACGCTAATGGTGAAGATGAGGATCAACTCAGGAGTGGCAAGCTCAAGTCAGTCGCCCAAGAAACCGGAGAAAATTCCAATCAGAAACAGAAGCGGAAAGCCGAGCCAGCTGCTCCTGGGGAAGCCTTGGCTGTAACCCAAGGAAAGTTTAAAGGGAAACCTAAAGGGCCTTGGAACCCCAAGAAGGTTAAAGACCAGGACGGAAATGATGTGTTGGATTTACCATGTCTCGTCCACACAAAGAAAGATGAAGAGGGTAATTTCATTTACCTGAAACATACCACTCGACAGTGTTGACTCTTGATCCAGCAGTTCCAGGGAAAGCAACCCAAAGATAAGGAAAAGGAGTCGGACAATGTTGAGGACAAGGAAGATAGTGACGACGGATACCCTCAGGTCAATTCCACTTTGATGATTTTTGCTGATGTTGAAAGCAAAATTCGATTGAAAGTTATCAACCGAGAGGTGAATATGGTTGCCCCGGCGACACCCAGTTATCTGAAGTGGTCTCAGACTGCCATAACATTCGACCAGTCCGATTAGCCAACGCACATCGCCACCCCTGGGAGGCATGCTTTGGTGGTCGACCCATTTGTTGAAGGCACTCGACTGACCAAAGTCCTGATGGATGGTGGCAGTGGTTTGAACATATTATATGCTGAGACGTTGAAAGGGATGGGCATTCCGATGTCCAGACTCAGTGCCAGTAACATGAGTTTCCATGGAGTCATTCCTAGGAAGAAAGCTGAATCACTCGGCCAGATTGCTATTGATGTGGTTTTCGGTGATTCCAAGAATTACCGCAAAGAAAAGTTGACATTTGAAGTTGTAGACTTCCAGAGTGCCTACCATGCTATTTTGGGCAGGCCGGCTTATGCACGCTTCATGGCCCGACCATGTTATGTGTATCTGAAATTGAAGATGCCTGGCCCCAAAGTTGTGATCACTATCACGGGCAATCGGAAGAAAGCGGAAGAATGTTTTCAGAAAGGTTCGAAGATCGCTGATGCTCAGATGGTAGTGGTGGAGTTGCAGGAATTCCAGAAGACTGCAGACCCGAGTGATTTGTTGCGAGCCAAGAAGCCCGCTACAGAATCAGCTTTTCAGTCGACTGGCGATACGAAGACAGCTCACATTCACCCGACCGACCCCAACGCTGTTCCAACTCATATCTCGGCAACACTCAACTCCAAAGAGGAAGAAGCGCTCATCCAGTTCCTCCATGAGAACTGGGACATTTTCGCATGGAAGCCTTCTGACATGCCGGGTGTTCCCAGGGAGCTGGCTGAGCACCGCCTAAGAGTCGACTCAAAAGTAAAACCTATCAAGGAACATCTCCGACGGTCCGCCGTCCAGAAGAGAAAGGCCATTGGCGAGGAGGTGGCTCGGCTCTTAGTAGCGGAGTTCATCCGAGAAATCTACCACTCCGAGTGGCTCGCCAACGTTGTCATGGTCCCCAAGAAGGACAAGTCACTTCGCGTGTGCATTGACTTTAAACATATCAATTGGGCCTACCCGAAAGATCATTTTCCTCTCCCCCGCATCGACCAGATAGTCGACTCGACTGCGGGATGTGAGCGACTGTCTTTTTTAGACGCCTATTCCGGGTACCATCAGATCTGTCTGTATGGACCCGACGAGATCAAAACAGCTTTCATCACTCCATTCGGGTGCTTCTGTTATGTTACCATGCCATTCGGCCTCAAGAATGCCGGAGCCACATTCATGAGGATGATTCAGAAGTGTTTGCTCACCCAAATCAGTCGGAATGTGGAGGCGTACATGGATGATATTGTGGTCAAGTCACGGAAGGGTTCCGACCTGCTGACTGACCTTGCTGAAACCTTTGCCAACCTCAGGAGGTATGATATCAAGCTTAATCCATCAAAATGCACATTCGGAGTTCCTGGCGGAAAATTACTCGGTTTTCTCGTTTCCGAACGGGGAATCGACGCCAATCCAGAAAAAGTTGGTACTATACTCCAAATGAAAAGTCCTGTGCACGTGCACGATGTCCAGAAGCTTACTGGTTGCTTGGCCGCCCTAAGTCGATTCATATCTCGTCTCGGTGAAAAGGCATTGCCTCTTTGCCGATTGATGAAGAAGTCCGACAAGTTCGAGTGGACTCCTGAAGCTGACGCAGCGTTTGCAGAGCTCAAAGCTCTGCTCTCCACCCAGCCCGTGCTTGCTGCCCCAATTAGCAAGGAGCCTTTGCTGCTTTACATTGCAGCCACAGGACAAGTCGTCAGTATGGTACTTATGGTTGAGCGGGAAGAAGGAAAAACCTTCAAAGTTCAGCGCCCAGTATATTATATTTTTGAAGTCTTGACCCGATCGAAGCAAAGATATCCTCATTATCAGAAGCTTGTATATGGGATTTATATGACCACAAAGAAAGTTGCTCACTACTTCTCTGATAATTCCATTACAGTCGTCAGCGATGCTCCATTGTCGGAGATCCTGCATAACAGGGACGCAACTGGTCGAGTGGCAAAATGGGCGATTGAACTCCTTCCTCTAGATATCAAGTTTGAGGCAAAGAAAGCTATCAAGTCCCAGGCAATCGCGGATTTCGTCGCCGAATGGATTGAACAGCAACTGCCGACTCAGGTTCACTCGGAGCATTGGACCATGTTCTTCGACGGTTCCAAGATGCTGAATGGTTCCGGCGCCAGAGTGGTGTTGGTCTCCCCCAGAGGAGATAAACTCAGATATGTTCTTCAAATCCACTTTGATTCCTCTAACAACGAGGCAGAATACGAAGCACTTTTATATGGGTTGCGCATGGCCATTTCACTCGGCGTCTGTCGCCTCATGGTCTATGGCGACTCAGATTTGGTGGTTAATCAGGTGATGAAGGAATGGGACGTCAGAAGTCTGGCCATGACTGGTTATTGCAATGCAATGAGAAAGCTGGAGAAGAAATTCGAGGGGTTAGAGCTTCATCACATACCCCGACTGAAAAATCAAGCAGCTAATGATCTGGCAAAAATAGGTTCCAAAAGAGAAGCCATTCCCAGCAATGTGTTTTTGGAACACATCCACGCACCATCAGTTCAGGAGGATCCCTTCACTAAAGAGGCCCCGCAGCCAAAAAGCGCCACGGATCCTACTGAAGTTGAAGTTCCAGCTGTGGCCGACCTGATCATGGAAGTCTTGGTCATCACTCCCATCTGGACAGTACCGTACATCGCGTACATCCTAAGGAAAGAACTCCCAGAAGACGAAGAAGAGGCTCGACAGATTGTCCGTCGATCCAAGGCCTTTACAGTCATAAAGGGACAGTTATATAGAGAAAGCGTGACTGGGGTCAGCCAGAAGTGTATTACACCAGAAGAAGGTCAGATGATCCTTGATGATATCCACTCGGGGACCTGTGGTCATCATGCGTCCTCTCGGACCATTGTGGCTAAAGCATACCGAGTGGGATTCTACTAGCCAAGAGCCAATGAGATGGAACAAGAGATAGTCGACAAATGTGAAGGATGTCAGTATTACTCCAATATGTCGCACAAGCCCGCGTCAGCCCTGAAACCCATTCCACTCGTCTGGCCCTTCGCTGTTTGGGGGATGGACATGGTTGGACCACTGAGAACAGGCAGGAGCGGCTTCACTCATGTGCTGGTAGCAGTCGACAAATTCACCAAATGGATTGAAGCCAAGCCTATCAAGAATCTTGATGCTTGCACCGCTATCAGTTTCATCAGAGAGTTGATATTCAGATATGGAGTTCCGCACAACATCATCACCGATAACGGGTCAAACTTCGATTCCGACAAATTCAGGGCCTTTTGCGCTTCTCAGGGCACTCGGGTCGACTATGCTTCGGTTGCTCACCCCCAGTCGAATGGGCAAGCAGAAAGGGCGAACGGCCTAATTCCCAAAGAACTGAAACCCCGATTGATGCGCGATCTCAAGCACGCAGCAGGTGCATGGGTCGACGAGCTTCCATCAGTCCTTTGGGGATTAAGGACAACCCCGAATTGATCGACCGGAAGAACCCCATTCTTTCTGGTCTACGGAGCCGAGGCAGTCTTACCGAGTGACCTGCTTGACAACGCTCCCCGAGTCGAGCTCTACTCTAAAGATGAAGCAGAACAAGCCCGGCAGGACGCAGTCGACCTCCTGGAAGAAGAAAGAGAAATGGCCTTGATTCGATCGACCATCTATCAGCAAGACTTGTGTCGATTCCATGCCAGAAACATGAAGAGCCGAGCCTTCCAAGAAGGAGACTTAGTCCTCCCAGTGGATCAGCAGAAACCACACAAACTCGCTCCTACTTGGGAAGGCCCCTTCATAGTCACCAGAGTCCTCCACAATGGAGCATACCACCTCTACAATGTCGATCGCCAGATTGATGAGCCACGAGCCTGGAATGTGGAGCTACTCCGCCCCTTTTATACTTGAATTATCATTCAGATAAGATGTAATAAGAAAAAACTCCTGTAGTTTATTTATCAAAGACAAGAGCATTATAATTTTCCCAGTGATTATTATTGTTTTTGTTTACGTAAGAAATCCCCCAGTGGGTGGCTTAGCTACGAATCCGCTTCGCCTAAGTTTATAAAAATGATTTCCTACCGAGTGGCGAGCCAGCCTCCCACTCGGAGTCTTAGCTGCGAATCCGTTTCGCCTAAGTTCGAAAAAATCCTACCGAGTGGAGAGCAGTCCTCCCACTCGGGGGCTTAGCTGCAGTCCAGTACTCGCCTAAGTTCTTTCACTTGAGGACTTAGCTACAGTCAGGCACTCGCCTAAGTTTGAAAAAATACTACCGAGTGGAGAGCAGTCCTCCCACTCGGGGGCTTAGCTGCAGTCCAGTACTCGCCTAAGTTCTCTCACTTGAGGACTTAGCTGCAGCCAGACACTCGCCTAAGTTCGAAAAAATCCTACCGAGTGGAGAGTAGTCCTCCCACTCGGGGGCTTAGCTGTAGTCCAGTACTCGCCTAAGTTCTCTCACTTGAGGACTTAGCTGCAGCCAGGCACTCGCCTAAGTTGAAAAAATCCTACCGAGTGGAGAGCAGCCCTCCCACTCGGGGGCTTAGCTGTAGTCCAGTACTCGCCTAAGTTCTCTCTCTTGAGGACTCAGCTGTAGTCAGGCACTCGCCTAAGTTTGAAAAAATCCTACCGAGTGGAGAGCAGCCCTCCCACTCGGGGGCTTAGCTGCAGTCCAGTACTCGCCTAAGTTCTCTCACTCGAGGACTTAGCTGCAGTCAGGCACTCGCCTAAGTTTGAAAAAATCCTACCGAGTGGAGAGCAGTCCTCCCACTCGGGGGCTTAGCTGCAGTCCGGTACTTGCCTAATTTCTCTCACTTGAAGACTTAGCTGCGGTCAGGCACTCGCCTAAGTACGAAACACATCCCGCTCTGCAGTAACAAGCTGCAGGTCGACAGCCACCTCCTCCTTGAAGAGCTTCGCCACAAATACAACATGCACTCCATCCTGCCTTGCAGTAACAAGCTGCAGGTTGACGGCCACCTCCTCCTTGGAGAGCTTCGCCACAAATACAACATGCACTCCATCCTGCTCTGCAGTAACGAGGTGCACGTCGACTGCTACCTTCTCCTTCGGAGCTGCGCCACAAGTAAAAAAAAGTTGTCTCGAATGAAGAACTATTTCCACTCAGCGGGGGATTCATAAAGATATTCAACGATAAACTGAGTTCAGATAAATCCTAAAGGGTCCGGACCATAGATCAAAGTGCTCAGGCATTCAGCCCGAAAGAGTTTAACGGTTACAAAAACCACTTGGCATTTCGAGGCAAATTTAAGATGGGGCATAAAAGTTTGTTCACTCCGCAGGAGGAGGGCTGGCAGGCTCGATGAACTCGTCCAGGTCGACGCCATCGGCAATCCGAGTGGCGGCAGCAATGAAAGTCTCCATAAAAGTTTGGAAGTCATGCTTCTGGGTGTTGGCGACCTTGATTGCGGCCAACTTATCTTGTCGCACCTCCTTGTAGTGGACACGAACCAAAGATAGAGCCACATCAGCGCCACACCGAGCAGAAGACTTCTTCCACTCCTGCACTCGGTCAGGGATTCCATCAAGTCGAGTCATCAGGGACTCAAGATCGTTTTGGAGCATGGCCTCTGGCCAAAGTGCCGGGTCGATTCGTGACATGGCGACCTTCAGTCGAGCCAAGTAGTCCATGACACCGTCGATACGAGATTCCAGTCGGAGCAGATTCATGGCAGTTTCATCTTTCATGGGAGAATTGAGTGGATCCAAACCAGGTTCGATGCGCCCAGTCTCCTCCTCGAAGTTCTGGCAAAACTCTGCATTCACGATCCAAGGATAATTCGATTTTCGTACACTGAGTCGACACAAAAAGAAAATCAGTCGGAACAAAATGTGCACCTTCAAGCTTGATGAACAACTTCTTGGCAAGGCTTCTCAGATAGCTCTCCAGATCATCCCTCCTGCGAGCAATGCTTTCCATCTTCTCGCCTAGGATGAGATTCTCCTTCTTCCAGCGCGAGCACTCCTTGTTGGCGTTATTAAGAGCAGACTTCAACCTGGTATTCTCTTCTTCCAACTGGTCGACCGAAGCCAGCTTCTGTTCGGCCAGAGCGGTTCTGTCGTCAGCTTCCTTTCGAGCAGCAGCCAAATCCTGGTACTTCTTCGTCAGAGCCTCTCTCAGTTTTTCTGCAAAGAAACAATGCTTGGTCCAGAAAGAGCGGAAGGGTATTCATGCCTAAGACAGACCAGTCGACAAACTCATCTTACCAGTGGCGCCGTCCTTGACTTTTTGCAGCTCTGTCTTGGCCAGCTCCAAGTCGAGGTTCAGTTGGATCTGCTGTCTCTCCAAGTCAGCAAAACGAGCTCCAAGATCACAAGATTTCTGAAATCAAAGAGGAGAAATTATTTCACAGCGGAAAACAACAAAGACAATAAGTACTAAGACTACGGTCGACTGCCCGCAGTCCACCATAGTCTCAGGGACTACACCCAGTGGGTGCACTTTGCGTGCCCCCACCGGTTCTGATCCCACTCGACCGTCCCGCCGGAGTCGAGTGCAGGGAGTAAAAAAAGAGAGAAAGAAAGAACTCAGACCACAGTCGACTGCCAGCAGTCGACCGCGGTCTCGGGGACTACACCCAGTGGGTGCACTTGACGTGCCCCCACCGGTTCTGACCCCACTCGACCAGACCGAGTGGAAGAGACAAATTATCAATATGGTTCACACTCGACAAGATACAAAGACTACAGTCGACTGCCCACAGTCCACCGTAGTCTCGGAGACTACACCCAGCGGGTGCACTCAGCGTGCCCCCACTAATTCAAAGTTCAATCAACGCACCCAGTGGGTGTACTAACGCAAAGATTTTCGGAAAAAGTCTTCAGATATCATATCCTAACGAAACAAGCGGCGACCAACTAACCTGAACATTGCTTTGGAGAGCCGAGCTGGCGTCGTAGGCGGCCTAACTGGCGTCCTACACCATCTTCATCTTCTCCATCATGACGCCCGCCTGGCGTATAGCTTCCCTGGTAGCGTTCACTTCGTCCTCTAGGACATGGTGGGTCGCAAAAACCGAAGGCGGGTCAACAGGACCTGAGCAGTCGACGAAGAAGGCAAGGCACTCGACAACGGCACGGCGAAGGTAACAGTACCCCGATTGGCATCACCAGCGTCCTGAACGACTGGTTCCGCCCTCGGCGTCGATTATGGCACCTCGCTCGCAGGAGGTCGCCTATTTGTCCTCATCAAAGGCCTCTCGGGCTCTTCATCATCATCATCAGGGAGGTCAATAATGTTAGGGGCTGTTTAAAGTTCAATCGACAAAATCACATCACCCAATGGTACACATTGCAGTTGAATCGACCAAAATAAAGACAGTATGGCAGGAGTCATACACAGTTTAGACGTGACCGCATCCTCCATCACCTCATCATCGTCCCTGTAAGCTGAGGTCCCAGAAGTGGCAGCGCTGACAGTTCCAAAGTTCGTCCGGTTAAAACAAGAAAAACAAACGGCACGGAGCATCGAGTGTTTACAAAGGGAGACACTCACGCAGAAGCGATGGGGATGTCAATCTTAATCTTCGGCAACGCCTTCCGAGTTTTCAGCTCTGCAACTTTGGGGTGCTTTGGCACTTTCTCGGTCGGGGTTGGTGAAGAGATCCGAGGACGCTTTGAAGATTGACCAGCTTGAGCAGTCGCCTTTTCACGGGCGCTCGGTCGTTCTTGGGCGAGCTTGGATCGCCTCTCCCTGCGAGGAGGCGACTCGACTTCTTCTCCGTCACTTGAGTCGTCGCTTTCTCCATCCTCTTCACCGTCAGAAGTCCATTCTCCACTATCGCCGCCGCTCGCCTCGCCTTCCAGGTCTTGCCCTTGCTCTCCATTGGGCATCGAGTACATTTCAATGAGGGCCTGAAAGGATAGCAATCAAAAGACATTCAGTTGACCACAAACGGGACATCACATGGTGAATCAGAAAGTTACTTGATAAAACAGAAACATACCTGCTCCGGCTGGCGCGAGTTGTCGAATGGAATCACCCTCCTGGATCCCCGAGGGTTGTCTTTGTTGCCAGTGATTCCCCTCAACTAGTTCTCCAAGGTATCCTCGCTGACCTCCTCCGGGTGGATCCGAGTGGTATCTTCGAGCCCAGAGTACATCCACATCGGATGATCGCGCGCCTGAAGGGGTTGGATGCGTCGACCAAGAAAGACCTCCAGCAGATCCATCCCGGTCACTCTGTCGCGGACGAGCTGGACGACCCGTTCGACCAGCTCCTTGACCTGCGCCTTCTCTTCTGGAACTATCTTCAGGGGAGCAGGCTTCTCCACCCGAGCCAAGGAGAAAGGAGGAAGCCCAGTCGACTGGCCAGGGGTTGGCTGATCCTTGCAGTAAAACCAAGTCGACTGCCAGCCCCAGACCAAGTCAGGAAGGATCATCGCTAGGAAAGTACTCTTGCTCCTCATCTGGATCCCCAGACCACCGCACATGTGGATCACCCACGTCCTCTCGTCACTCGATTTGGTCTTTTTAGCCGACTGGGAACGGCAAGTGAAGATGTGTTTGAAAAGCCCCCAGTGCGGTCGACAGCCCAAGAAGTTTTCGCACATGGACACGAAAGCGGCCAGATAGACTATGGTGTTCGGAGTGAAATGGTGGAGCTGAGCCCCAAAGAAGTTCAAAAAACCCCGGAAGAAAGGGTGGGGAGGCAGCGAGAATCCACGATCTATGTGGGTTGCTAGGAGGAAGCACTCACCCTCTCTGGGCTGTGGCTCAGTTTCGTCCCGCGGGAGCCGAGCCGACTTGTGGGGGATAAATCCCCCCTCTACCAGGTCGTCATGGTCGTCCTGCGTGATTGCCGAGCGGATCCAGTCGCCCTGGATCCAGCCCGCCGGCAGGCCGGACCTCGACGAGGATCCGCCCCGGTTGGTCCGCTTGCCCTTCGCCTTCGCGGTCGCCTTCTTCGCGCGTTCCAGTGCCGCCGTCTTGTCCTTCCCCATGGTGGCAGATCGAGCTCGAGCGGAGTTCCGGCGATGAGGCGGAAGCAAGGGTGGCGGAGAGATCAGGAGAAAAAGAAGAGAGAATGGTGGAGTGCGAAACAGAGCCCCGGCCCAACGCCTTATATGAGGCTGCTTCCGAGTGGCTGACTAGTAGGCCCGGGTGGCCCTGTCAAATCCCGTGGCGATCACGCGCGCGATATGTGGCGAAAAAGGTGGCACGGGGATCGAGGCGGCTTCGCACTATCCCATCCGATTACTGCGGCCTCCCCCGTCCCGCGCGCTTCCCAAAATTCGGATCCCACGAAATCCGCGGGCAGCAGAACAACTCGTCAGACCGAAGATCTCCTCCGCACCGTCACTCGGAGCTTTTCAAGCATAAGAACTCACTCGACAAAAACTAAGAATGGATCAAGGCGACTGGAAAGAAAGTTGTTGTCATCACTCTGGTTCATTGATCCGAAACAAGATATGCTCACGACATGAAAAATGAGTCAGAGAGGTGCTCAAACCCTTTCCCACTCAAACCTCGATCCATTCGGGGGCTAATGCTGAAGCTATGTACCTAGGGTAGGGTCATGGACCTGTCCAAACTGACCTACCCAAGGACATCTCCAGAAGAAATCACCTTTCAATCGACTTGGAGGTGTTCCACTCGACGGACTTGAAGATACTCGACCAAGAAGCAATCACTCGACCAAGAAGCAACCACTCGACGGTCGGGAGACTTAAGGGCATTCTGCATGCTAACGGTCGGTTATTAAGTAGCTTTTATGGTCATCATAGCACTTTATTAGGGGCATTATCAGTAAGGCCCGACATTAATGTATTTAAACCCCTTGTAACTAAGGGCGGGAGGGGTCTGGCGAACTCTATATAAGCCACCCCCCTCCTCAGGGACAAGGGTTCGCACCCCTCTAATTCATACACACGTAATCCAGTCGACCGCCTCCGGGCTCCGAGACGTAGGGCTATTACTTCCTCCGCGAAGGGCCTGAACTCGTAAATCCTGTGTGCTTACAACTTCTCCACAGCTAAGACCCCGCCTCTCCATACTTACCCCCCTACACTACTGTCAGACTTAGAACCACAACACCCAACACACCCAATACAATGCTAAATTGTATAGGTGCACTAGTTCGGCGAAGACATGGTGATACAAGTGCAATATGGATGGTAGATAAAGGTTTTTGTAATCTGAAAATATAAAAACAGCAAGGTAACTAATGATAAAATTGAGCACAAACAGTATTGCAATGTGTTGAGACAAGGCCTAAGGTTCATACTTTTACTAGTGCAAGTTCTCTCAACAATAATACCATAATTGGATCATATAACTATCCCTCAACATGCAACAAAGAGTCACTCCAAAGTCACTAATAGCGGAGAACAAACGAAGAGTTTATTGTAGGGTACGAAACCACCTCAAAGTTATCCTTTCTGATCAATCTATTCAAGAGTCCGTAGTAAAATAACACGAAGCTATTCTTTCCGTTCAATCTATCATAGAGTTCGTACTAGAATAACACCTTAAGACACAAATCAACCAAAACCCTAATGTCACCAAGATACTCCAATGTCACCTCAAGTATCCGTGGGTATGATTATATGATATGCATCACACAATCTCATATTCATCTATTCAACCAACACAAAGAACTTCAAGGAGTGCCCCAAAGTTTCTACCAGAGAGTCAAGACGAAAACGTGTGCCAACCCCTATGCATAAGTTCACGAGGTCACGGAACTCGCAAGTTGATCACCAAAACATACATCAAGTGGATCACGTGATATCCCATTGTCACCACAGATAAACACATGCAAGACAAACATAAAGTGTTCGTAAATCCTTAAAGACTCAATCCGATAAGATAACTTCAAAGGGAAAACTCAATTCATCACAAGAGAGTAGAGGGGGAGAAACATCATAAGATCCAACTATAATAGAGAAGCTCGCGATACATCAAGATTGTATCACCTCAAAAACACGAGAGATAGATAGAGAGAGAGAGAGATCAAACACATAGCTACTGGTACATACCCTCATCCCCGAGGGGGAACTACTCCCTCCTTGTCATTGAGAGCGCCGGGATGATCAAGATGGCCACCGGAGAGGGATTCCCCCCTCCGGCAGGGTGCCGGAACGGGTCTAGATTGGTTTTCGGTGGCTACGGAGGCTTTTGGCGGCGGAACTCTCGATCTATTCTGCTCTTCGATGATTTTAGGGTATATGGACATATATAGGCGAATGGAGTCGGTCAGGGGAGCCACGAGGGGGCCATGAGGGCGGGGGCGCGCCAGGGGGTAGGGCACGCCTCCCTGCCTCGTGGCTTCCTCGAAGCTTCCCTGACGTCTACTCCAAGTCTCCTGGATTGCTTCCGTTCCAAAAATAACTCTCCCGAAGGTTTCATTCCGTTTGTACTCCGTTTGATACTCCTTTTCTTTGAAACACTGAAATAGGCAAGAAAACAACAATTTGGGTTGGGCCTCCGGTTAATAGGTTAGTTCCAAAAATAATATAAACATGTATAATAAAGCCCATAAACATCCAAAATAGATAATATAATAGCATGGAACAATGAAAAATTATAGATACGTTGGAGACATATCAGCATCCCCAAGCTTAATTCCTGCTCGTCCTCGAGTAGGTAAATGATGAAAAAAGAATTTTTGATGTGGAATGCTACCTAACATATTTATCCATGTATTTCTCTTTATTGTGGCATGATTATTTAGATCCATATGATTCAAGATAAAAGTTTAATATTGACATAAAAATAATAATACTTCAAGCATACTAACTAAGCAATCATGTCTTCTCAAAATAACATGGCCAAAGAAAGTTTATCCCTACAAAATCATATAGTTTGGTCATGCTCCATTTTCGTCACACAAGAATGCTCTCATCATGCACGACCCCGATGACAAGCCAAGCAATTGTTTCATACTTTATTAATCTCAAACTTTTTTTCAACTTTCACGCAATACATGAGCATGAGCCATGGACATAGCAGTATGGGTGGAATAGAATATAATGATGGAGGTTGTGTGGAGAAGACAAAAAAGGAGAAAGTCTCACATTGACGCGGCTAATCAATGGGCTAGGGAGATGCCCATCAATTGATGTCAATGCAAGGAGTAGGGATTGTCAGGCAACGGATGCACTAGAGCTATAAATGTATGAAAACTCAACAAAAGAAACTAAGTGGGTGTGCATCCAACTTTCTTGCTCACGAAGACCTAGGGCATTTGAGGAAGCCCATTGTTGGAATATACAAGCCAAGTTCTATAATGAAAAATTCCCACTAGTATATGAAAGTGACAAAACAAGAGACTCTCTATCATGAAGATCACGGTGCTACTTTGAAGCACAAGTGTGGAAAAAGGATAGTAGCATTGTCCCTTTCTTATTTTTTTATTTGGCCTTTTTTTATTTGGCCTTTCTTTTATTTGTCCTTTTTTTCTTTTTTTTGGACAATGCTCTATTAATGATGATCATCACACTTCTATTTATTCACAACTCAAAGATTACAACTCGATACTAGAACAAAGTATTTCTCTATATGAATGCCTCCGGCGGTGTACCGGGATGGGCAATGAATCAAGAGTGACATGTATGATAAATTATGCATGGTGGCCTTGCCACAAATACGATGTCAACTACATGATCATGCAAGGCAATATGACAATGATGATGTGTGTCATGATGAACAGAACGGTGCAAAGTTGCATGGCGATATATCTCAGAATGGCTAAGGAAATGGCATAATAGGTAGGTATGTGTGATAGCCTGGCTTATTAGGGATGATAGACTACTCATATCAATAATGAATTCCTTCTTTTCCAGAAGCCTGTAACATCCCAAATTTCTAATTTGGAATGTTATACACTAGATCATCAATGCATATCATATTTTATTGCTTTTGGTTGATACTAGAAATTTCACGCAACTCAAGGACCCTCGGAGAGAGTAGGAGATTTCGTTATTTTCATATTTGAGATTTCTCAAATTTTGAAAAAAAATAGGATCATTTGATTTTATTTATTTTATCTTCAATTATTTCTATTACAAAAATATGAGAGAGGGAATAAAATGACTTTCCAAAATAAAGAAATATTGAGGATTTAATAATAAAATCAAATAATATTTTATTTTGGTTTTATTTGCTATTTTATTTGAATTAAGGGAAAATTACACGTTTTCAAAAATTGCATTTAGGGCCAAGAAAATGTTCATCCTGTTCTAAATATTTTATTTAGATTGTGAAAATTTGTTTTGGCAATTTTAGATTTTTTTATTTAATTTTCTAGAAATTTTTTTCGTCCGGCAAAATTATTAAAAAAAAACGCGCCCGACTAGGCCAAGGGCCCAGCCGAGCCAGGCCGGCCCAGCAGTCGCCACCTCCTCGCCCGTGTAGCCGCCGGACTCGGGAGAGAGTCCGAGCCGGAGCCGCCTCGCCACCGCCCGACCCCCTCCCCAAGTCAGCCGCCCCCCTCTTTAAATAGCCACCGTCGCCGCCTCTCCTCACCCCACGCCGCGCCACCCGCCCCGCAACGCAGCCCGCCCCGCTGCATGCGCTGCTGCCGCCTGCTGCCACCGCCCCGCCGCCCCGCACCGCCCGGAACCCTGCCGGAGCCCAGCCGGAGTCCGAGCCGAGGTAGCCGTCGCCTGGTTTTCTGAGAAAAACCAGTTCGTTTTTTTAGAAAAACCCTAGTTTTCATTTTTCTAGAGATCGGTTTTTCCGGTTTATTTATTTAGTGAGCGTTCGCTCGTTTGTTCGTTTTAACAAACGCGTTCTTCGATAAGTTTCAGAGAACGAATGTTCGTTCGTTAATCTGTTCGTCATTTTTCTTTTTCTCGGATTTTCCGCAATTATTTCTGATCGCGATTTCTGATCCGATTTTCGTTCTAGTATAACTTTTCGCTCGTTTACCGGAATCAGGCGATTCAAGTGTCTGAAGTTTCGTCTCGAAACCATATTTCCATTTAACCAACTCAAACAGGTTTTTGCCTCAGTAAAATTGACCTAGATTCAGATTAGTAAACGGAGTTTATTTCTTTTACCGTTTGTCTTTCGTTGTTTCGTTCGATTTGATTCTTTTTGCCAACCGGAGTTCTTAAGTTGAACTATCTGGTTAGATCTCTTATTTGAGTTTTACCTGTGCATTAGTTGAGTACTTATTGTATGCTTGTTTGTTTGCGATAGAGTACCCGGAGTGCGCCGCTTGCTACTTCGAATCCATAGGTTTCACGGATCATCAGCAAGGCAAGTAACACTTTGATCATACTTCCTATAACCCAGTTTTTATTACATTAGATCAATCCTCAAACATTGCATGATTAGGATCTAATTAAATTGTGGATTTTGGGAAGTAGATGAGGTAGTACCTATTACCTGTTTTATTATCAAACCTTTGGGAGTTACTTCTACGTTGCCTATCGCTATGCTATGCAAGTAGACGTGGATTGGGTGAGTGTATCCATGACAGATGTGAGATTGTTAAATTAATGGTTTATCTAAGGTGGCAACCTAAACACACATCTGGGTGGATTGAGGCACCTGGGTATTCCAGCGATTGCCTGTTTTCTTTTGGACCGCCACCCAGGCTCAAAGGGATCATGAGATTATTCATACTAGAAACTTCCGTGTGCAGCCACAAGCTACTATGGGCTCTAGCATAGTTGACTAAGTCATGTGAGCACTTACAGTGGTAGACTAGTAGATGTAGGGGATGTAGGTTGGTACGGTCTACCCGTTCGTAAGGTGCTAGCGCTTCTGAAAGACTATGTCTCGGTCATCCGCTTCTCAAACACCATGTAGTGCGAGAAACCCAACGGAGGAGATCGAGTCTTGTGGGGAAAAGTGCGCAAACCTCTGCAGAGTGTATAAACTAATCATGGTTAGCCGTGTCCCCGGTTATGGACATCTTGAGTATCTAGTACTTGGATTATCATGTGAATCTCATCATGTTACTCTAATTAATTTTGTTGGGTTAATGCTGATTCTTAATTGGGATTGAGAGGGTGTCTACACTCTCAATGTTTAACAACTACCATGATAGTTAAATAAAATTTATTCCTTTGCGGTTGGGAAAAATTGGCTTTACGCAAAACTGTAACCATAGAGCTTTCCACCAGCCAAATATGCATGTAGTATAGTCGTATTCTTCCATCATTCTCTATGTGTTACTTTGCCAGCATATTCCATGTGCTGACCCATTTCGGGCTGCAACGTTCATGTTGCAGACTTTTCAGATGATGAGTAAGGAGACTTTTAGGTTGTGGTTCTATACTCAGTGATGCCATTGGAGTTGATGGACTCACTTATCTTCCAAGCCTTCCGCTGTTATCATTATTAGATGGCCTTAAGCCATATTTATTGTAATAAGTTCTCTTTTGAGACACTCGATGTAATAAGTGTGTGGTTGCTACTCTGCTATAAATCCTTCAAGTACCGTGTGGTGTCAGCATTACTGATCCAGGGATGACACCGGAGCACAGCGATCAGACTGGTTGAGGTCTGGTCGCTACAAGATGGTATCAGAGCACATGCTGACTGTAGGACACGACCACTAAGCTAAAACCCTAGATCACTACTCACTCTTCTCATTCTGACTCCTCATCTTTTCTACTCTTTTAGGATGGCGGATGCAAGGAACAAGTTCATGCAACCGGATGAAGATACACCCTTTGTACGTCACTTGAAGGAAGTCACTAGATATCTGAACATCGGAGTACCAAGCTTCGCCGGAACCTACAACACCACTTTACCTGAAGAGGAGCGCTGGATGATTCAAGTTCAAGTTCCAGGAAGGACGTTCATGCCAGTCACCAAGCCCATAGAGTTTTCCTTTGATGCACCAACTTGGAGTCTAGGAAAGAGCATGGCAGCTCACATCACCATGGGACGTATTGGAGAAGTTTACCGCAATGATCTCAAGGATACTATCTACCAAATTTGTGGGCGCCGAGATGAGCAATGGGAGATGATCAGCACCAAGAAGGATAGATCAATTGCCGCTTTCATCCAGGAGTTAAACCAGCACATTCGACAACAGAGAAGCAGATGTGTGTAGATATGATAGATCTGAAAAAGGCGAGGACAAGAATCAAGGAACTGGAGGAAGAAATCAAGGCTACATGTGAAGATTATGAAGAGGAATTGAAGTATTAGTGGAGAAGAATAATGACCTAGTCAAGAAGATTGGAATATTCATGGGAGGCCCTACACCAGTAGAAGAAGAAGAAGAACCCAAGGAGATTCGCCCGGAAGAGTACATCATCATCGACGACACCGACTCGGATCCAGATGATAGCGATGATGACTATGTTGATGAAGCTGGAGCAGATATCATGGAGTCTGCAACCGAAGAATATTTCTAGTAGACAACCCAACAGTAGTAGTAGTCCACCATGTAAATATAGTAGTGCGAGCACTTTTGCGATAGTTAGACCGATTGTGTGCCCTTGTTTGATTGAATGAAGTGAATTGTTTGCTTTTGCCTCATGTGCATAAGGGTAGTGTTTCTCTTTAGACCCCTCTCTATTCTTAAACCTCATGTTTTCTAAACCCATCAGATGCCTCCGAGACGTGACCCCGGATTTACCTTCCCACCAGAGCTCACCCAGTTGATCCAGTAGCAGAATACATTGATGCAGTTGCTAGTCCAGAATCAGAATCAGGGGAACAACAACAACAACCCACCACCACCACCACCTGTTGACCACTTAGCCCGTTTTCTTAGGCTGAACCCGCTAGTGTTTTCCAGTAGCACCGAGCCTATAGTAGCAGATGATTGGCTCCGAAAGACAGCAAGGGAGTTGACCACGGCAGGATGCACAGATGCGAAAAAGGTGAAGTTTGCCGCACATCAGCTTGACGGACCCGCAGCATCATGGTGGGAGAATTTCACAGCCACTTTCCCTATCGGCACTGTCACATGGGACCAGTTTCAGCAGGCTTTCCATACTGCCCATGTTTCGGTAGGAGCTATGGCCATGAACAAGCGTGAGTTTCACAACTTGCGCCAAGGAGGACGGACAGTTGGCCAGTATGTGGAGGACTTTAGAAAGCTAGTACGTTATGCCCTAGGTGACGTTGCTACGGATGAAGCTAAGCAGGAGAAGTTTCTGGAAGGACTGAATGATGAGTTGAGCATGCAGTTGATGGTAGCAACCATCAACAACTACCAGGAGTTGGTAGATCGTGCTCTTATGATTGAAGGGAAGCAGCAGCAAATTGAGAACCGCAAGAGGAAGTATGGACAAGGGAAGTACAATTCTGGAGCTCAGCAGAGGCCGCACTTTACCCCTAGACCGGGAGGACCTTTTCAGCATACCCATGGGGGAGGAAGCTCGCACAACCATAATGGCCCCAAGAATGGTAATGGGAATGGAGAAAGGAATGGCCAGAACCGTACCAACCCACCAACCCCAGCCAAGAGAGACCTGAGCCAAGTCACTTTCTTTAAGTGCCAGAAGACCGGACATTACGCTAATGAATGTCCTGAAGCCCAGAATGGAAATGGCAATGGAAGCTCTGGGAAGAAGCTGAACCCTTTCAATAGGGGGCAGGTGAACCATGTAAACGTGGAGGAGGTTGAAGCCCAGCCCGATGCAGTAATAGGTAAGTTTTTACTTAAGTCATTTACTGCACTCGTTCTTTTTGATACTGGTGCATCACATTCATACATCTCAAGGGGATTTTTGGATAAGTATAAACTGCCAACCCAAGCCCTTAGGTCACCCATGTTCGTAACCTCGCCTGGAGCAGAGTATATGGCTAGTCTATGGTGTGATCGGTTACCATTAAGGATTGGTAACTATGTATTTCCCTCGGACCTAATAGTATTAGAATCTCAAGGACTGGATGTGATATTAGGCATGGATTGGTTATCGAAGTATGAAGGGAACATTGAGTGCGCCAGTAAGTCAATCTTGCTTACAACGCCTGAAGGAAGAAGGATCAAGTATGTATCCCGGCATGTGCCGAAGAGGACTCAAGTAAATTGCTTAACATGAGTTGTGCAGGAGGAAGTACCAGTAGTGAAGGATTTCCCTGACGTATTTCCAGAGGAGTTGCCAGGCATGCCATCGGATAGAGATATTGAGTTTTTGATTGAGCTTTTGCCAGGCATAGGGCCAATAGCTAAGAGACCATACAGGATGCCCGCAAAAGATTTGGAGGAGATTAAGAAGCAGATTAAGGAGTTACTGGATAAAGGTTATATTTGCCCAAGTTCTTCACCTTGGGGATCGCCAGTGCTTTTAGTGGAGAAGAAGGATGGATCGTTAAGGATGGTTGTTAATTATCGAGGATTGAATGAAGTAACCATCAAGAACAAGTACCCACTACCGATGATTAATGATCTGTTTGATCGATTGCAAGGAACTAAGGTATTTTCCAAGATCGATATGCGATCAGGATACCATCAGTTGAAGATTCGAGAACAGGATATTCCTAAAACGGCTTTTACCACCAGGTATGGGTGTACGAGTATACCGTTATGTCATTTGGCCTGACTAACACACCGGCATATTTTATGAACATGACGAATAAATTATTCATGGAGTTTTTGGATAAGTTCGTCGTAGAGTTCATTGATGATATTCTGGTTTACTCGAAGGATGAAGAGGAGCATAAGGAGCATTTGCGTTTGGTACTTGAGAAGCTCAGAAAACATCAGTTATATGCCAAGTTTAGAAAATGTGAATTTTGGTTGAAGGAAGTTGGATTCCTAGGACACGTTATATCCGGAGAAGGTATAGCAGTAGATCCCACCAAGGTTGACACTGTGACGAGTTGGGAAGCGCCAACAACAGTTGGAGAGATCTGGAGTTTTCTTGGACTCGCAGGATACTGCCGGATATATATTGAAAATTTCTCGAAGATTGCGAAGCCTATGACGGAGTTGTTGAAGAAGGATACCAAGTTCAAATGGACTGAGGAATGTGAGGCCAGTTTCCAGGAGCTGAAAAAACGTTTGGTTACATCACCTGTGTTGATTTTGCCGGATCAGAACAAAGATTATGAGGTGTATTGCGACGCTTCATGTCGAGGACTTGGAGTAGTGCTTATGCAGGAAGGAAGAGTTGTTTCATATGCCTCACGACAGCTTAAGCCTCATGAGTTGAATTATGCCACGCATGATTTGGAGTTAGTAGCTGCAGTGCATGCAATAAAAACTTGGAGAAACTTTCTCATTGGAAACCATTGTGAAGTGTACATGGATCACAAGAGTTTGAAGTACATTTTCACGCAGAAGGAGTTGAATCTCAGGCAAAGGAGATGGTTGGAGCTCATCAAGGATTATGATATGAGATTGCATTATCACCCCGGAAAGGCTAACGTAGTAGCCGACGCGTTGAGCCGTAAAAGCCACGTCAATACCCTAATGACGGGAGATTTACAAAGGGAGTTAGCCAAAAATCTTCATGAGCTTTGTTTGGAGATAGTTCCGAGAGGATATGTAGCAGCATTAGAGATTCACTATACTTTGATGGATAAGATCAGAGAAGCCCAGAAGACTGACAAGGAGATTGCTTCTATAAAGGAGAAAATGAGCAAAGGAAAAGCTAAGGGATTTCGTGAGGATGAGCACGATACCCTATGGTTGGAAGACCGGGTTTACGTGCCCAATGACCTGGATATCAGGAAGTTGATACTGCAAGAGGCCCATGATTCACCATATTCGATTCACCCAGGGAATACCAAGATGTATTTGGATTTGAAGGATACTTTCTGGTGGACCGGAATGAAGAAGGATATTGCGGAGTATGTAGCAGTTTGTGATGTATGTCAGAGAGTAAAGGCAGAGCATCAGAAGCCAGTAGGATTGTTACAACCATTGCCAATACCCGAATGGAAGTGGGATAAGTTAGGCAAGGCTTTTATTACGAGTTTACCGAGAACTCGTTCAGGCTATGACTCGATTTGGGGAGTAGTCGATCATTTAACAAAGGTAGCTCATTTCATCCCAGTGAAGACTACCTACACCAGTGCTAAGCTGGCAAAGATATACATGAGCAGGATTGTATGTCTGCATGGAGTTCCAAGGACCATTGTATCAGATAGAGGAACCTAGTTTACCTCAAAATTCTGGAATTAGTTGCACGAAACTTTAGGTACCAGGCTAGAGTTCAATACAGCTTTCCATCCGTAGACAGATGGACAGACCGAGAGAGTCAATCAGATTTTGGAGGATATGCTGAGAGCTCGTGCGCTACATTATGGATCTAGTTGGGACGACAATTTACCATATGCAGAGTTCTCTTACAACAACAGTTATCAATCCAATTTGAAGATGGCCCCTTTCGAAGCCTTGTACGGAAGGAGGTGCAGGACCCCATTATCATGGGATGAAGTTGGAGACCGCCAGTTGTTTGGACCGGATCTGATTAAGGAATCTGAACAGAAGGTGAAATTGATTCGCGATAGGCTCAAGGTAGCCCAGTCCAGGCAGAAGAGCTACGCAGATTCGAAACGCAAGGAGATAGTCTACGAAGTCGGAGACCTAGTCTATCTTCGAGTATCTCCACTTCGAGGAGTTAAGCCCTTTCGAGTTAAGGGAAAGTTAGCGCCACGTTTTGTAGGACCATACAAAGTTTTGGGGCGTATGGGAGAAGTAGCCTACAAGTTGGAATTGCCCAAAGGATTGTCAGGAGTTCACGATGTATTCCACGTTTCCCAGTTGAAGAAGTGCCACGCAGAGATGGCTGATATACCGTTGAGAGATACAGTGCCGCTGGAAGCGATTCAGTTGGATAGTGATTTGACTTATGAGGAGAAACCAGTCAACATTCTTGAGTATGCCAGCCGAGTCACCCATAGTAAGGTCGTCAAGTTTTGCAAAGTTCAGTGGAGCCACCACACTTAGGATGAAGCCACCTAGGAGCGAGAGGAAGATCTGCTGAAGGACCACCCTCACCTATTTTCTAGCCAACCCGAATCTCAAGTGCGAGATTCATCTTAAGGGGGGTAAGTTTGTAACATCCCAAATTTCCAATTTGGAATGTTATACACTAGACCATCAATGCATATCATATTTTATTACTTTTGGTTCATCCTAGAATTTTCACGCAACTCAAGGATCCTCGGAGAGAGTTGGAGATTTCGTTATTTTCATATTTGAGTTTTCTCAAATTTTGAAAAAATAGGATCATTTGATTTTATTTATTTTATCTTCAATTATTTCTATTACAAAAATATGAGAGAGGGAATAAAATGACATTCCCAAAATAAAGAAATATTGAGGATTTAATAATAAAATCAAAGAAGATTTTATTTTAGTTTTATTTGCTATTTTATTTGAATTTAGGGAAAATTGCACGTTTTCAAAAATTGCATTTAGGGCCCAGAAAATGTTCATCCTGTTCTAAATATTTTATTTAGACGGTAAAAATTTGTTTTGGCAATTTTAGATTTTTTATTTAATTTTCTAGAATTTTTTTAGTCTGGCAAAATTATTTAAAAAAAACCGCGCCCGACTGGGCCAAGGGCCCAGCCCAGCCAGGCGGGCCCAGCCGCTGCCGCCGCCTCGCCCGTGCAGCCGCCGGACTAGGGAGAGAGTCCGAGCCGGAGCCACCTCGCCGCCGCCCGACCCCCTCCCCAAGTCAGCCGCCCCCCTCTTTAAATAGCCACCGCCGGCGCCTTTCCTCACCCCACGCCGCGCCACCCGCCCCGCACTGCAGCCCGCCCCGCCGCCTGCGCTGCTGCCGCCGCAAGCCGCCGCCGCCCCGCACCGCCCGGAACCCCGCCGGAGCCCCGCCGGAGTCCGAGCCGAGGTAGCCGCCGCTGCTCGGTTTTCTGAGAAAAACCAGTTCGGTTTTTTTAGAAAAACCCTAGTTTTTTTTAGAGATCGGTTTGTCCGGTTTATTTATTTAGCGAGCGTTCGCTCGTTTGTTCGTTTTAACAAACGCGTTCTTCGATAAGTTTCAGATAACGAACGTTCGTTCGTTAATCTGTTCGTCATTTTTCTTTTTCTCGGATTTTCCGCGATTATTTCTGATCGCGATTTCTGATCCGATTTTCGTTCTAGTTTAACTTTTCGCTCGTTTATCGGAATCAGGCGATTCAAGCGCCTAGAGTTTCGTCTCGAAACCCTCTTTCTGTTTAACCAACTCAAACAAGTTTTTGCCTCAGTAAAATTGACCTATATTCAGATTAGTATATGGAGTTTATTTCTTTTGCCGTTTGTCTTTCGTTGTTTCGTTCGATTTGATATTTTTTGCCAACCGGAGTTCTTAAATTGAACTATCTGGTTAGATACCTTATTTGAGTTTTACCTATGCATTAGTTTAGTGCTTATTGTACGCTTGTTTGTTTGCGATAGAGTACCCGAGTGCGCCGCTTGCTACTTCGAATCCCTAGGTTTCACGGATCATTAGCAAGGCAAGTAACACTTTGACATACTTCCTATTACCCCATTTTTATTGCATTAGATCAATCCTCAAACATTGCATGATTAGGATCTAATTAAATTATGGATTTTGCGAAGTAGATGAGGTAGTACCTATTACCTGTTTTATTATCAAACCTTTGGGAGTTACTTCTACGTTGCCTATCGCTATGCTATGAAAGTAGACGTGGATTGGGTGAGTGTATCCATGACAGATGTGAGATTGTTAAATTAATGGTTTATCCAAGGTGGCAACCTAAACAAACATCTGGGTGGATTGAGGCACCTGGGTATTCCAGCGATTGCCTGTTTTCTTTTGGACCGCCACCCAGGCTCAAAGGGATCATGAGATTATTCATACTAGAAACTTCCGTGTGCAGCCACAAGCTACTATGGGCTCTAGCATAGTTGACTAAGTCGTGCGAACTCTTACAGTGGTAGACTAGTAGATGTAGGGGATGTAGGTTAGTACGGTCTACCCGTTCGTAAGGTGCTAGCGCTTCTGAAAGACTATGTCTCGGACATCCGTTTCTCTAACACCATGTAGTGCGAGAATCCCAACGGAGGAGATCGAGTCTTGTGGGGAAAAGTGCGCAAACCTCTACAAAGTTTATAAACTAATCTTGGTTAGCCGTGTCCCCGGTTATGGACATCTTGAGTATCTAGTACTTGGATTATCATGTGAATCTCATCATGTTACTCTAATTAATTTTGTTGGGTTAATGCTGATGCTTAATTGGGATTGAGAGGGTGTCTACACTCTCAATGTTTAACAACTACCATGATAGTTAAATAAAATTTATTCCTTTGCAGTAGGGAAAAATTGGCTTTACGCAAAACTGTAACCATAGAGCTTTCCACCGGCCAAATATGCATGTAGTATAGTCTTATTCTTCCATCATTCTCTATGTGTTACTTTGCCAGCATATTCCATGTGCTGACCCATTTCGGGCTGCAACGTTCATGTTGCAGACTTTTTAGACAATGAGTAAGGAGACTTTTAGGTCGTGGTTCTATACACAGTGATGTCGTTGGAGTTGATGGACTCACTTATCTTCCAAGCCTTCCGCTGTTATCATTATTAGATGGCCTTAAGCCACATTTATTGTAATAAGTTCTCTTTTGAGACACTCGATGTAATAAGTGTGTGGTTGCTACTCTATTATAAATCCTTCAAGTACTGTGTGGTGTCAACATTACTGATCCAGGGATGTCATCGGAGCACAGAGATCAGACTGGTTGAGGTCTGGTCGCTACAAGATGGAATCAGAGCACACGCTGACTGTAGGACACGACCACTAAGCTAAAACCCTAGATCACTACTCACTCTTCTCATTCTGACTCCTCATCTTTTCTACTCTTTTAGGATGGCGGATGCAAGGAACAAGTTCATGCAACTGGATGAAGATACACCCTTTGGACGTCACTTGAAGGAAGTCACTAGATATCTGAACATCGGAGTACCAAGCTTCACCAGAACCTACAACGCCACTTTACCCGAAGAGGAGCGCTGGATGATTCAAGTTCAAGTTCCAGGAAGGACGTTCATGCCAATCACTGAGCCAATAGAGTTTTCCTTTGATGCACCAACTTGGAGTCTAGGAACGAGCATGGCAGCTCATATCACCATGGGACGTATTGGAGAAGTTTACCGCAATGATCTCAAGGATACTATCTACCAGATTTGTGGGCTCCGAGATGAGCAATGGGAGATGATCAGCACCAAGTGTAACATCCCAAATTTTCAATTTGGAATGTTATACATTAGATCATCATTGCATATCATATTTTATTTTGCGTTTTGGTTGATGCTAGAAATTCTACTCAACTCAAGGACCCACGGAGAGAGTTGGGAATTTCGTTATTTTCATATTTGAGTTCTCTCGAATTTTGAGAATAGGATCATTTGATTTTATTTATTTTATCATCAATTATTTCTACTAGAAAAATATGAGAGAGGGAATAAAATGAATTTCCCAAAATTAAGAAATATTGAGGATTTAATAAAAAAATTAAATAAGATTTTATCTCGGAGTTTTTCGGTCTTTTATTTGAATTTAGGAAAAATGTGCGTTTTTCAAAATTGCATTTAGATCCCAAATAAATATTCACCTTGTGAGGCTTGATTTTAGAAGCCCGTCAAAATTTATTTCGAAATTTTTGGAGTCCGTTTAGTATTTCTTTTTATTTTTCTTCCGAGCGGAATAATTAAAAAAAACGATCCGACCTAGGGGCCGTGTCCGACCCGGACTCCCGGCCCACTAGGCTTTATAAGCCGGGGGGAGGCCCAGCCGAAGCCAGCCACCTGCGCCCCAAACCCTAGCGCCGCCCGCCGCCCCCAGTGCCCGCCGCCGCCGCACGCCGCTGCCGCCGTACGCCGCCGAGGTTCGCCGCCGCCTCGACTTCCGTGTCTTGTTTTATTTAAAAAAAAGTAGATTGGTTTTTTTTAGATTTCAGTTTTTTTAATAGATCGGTTTTTCCGGTTTATTTAAATAGTGAGCGTTCGTCCGTTCGTTCGTTCTAGCGAGCGTTCGTCGTTTTTCTTTTTCTCGGATTAAATCCGCGATTTTTCTGATCGTGATTCCTGATTCGATTTTCTTTTTAGTATAACTTTTCGCTCGTTTATCGGAATCCGGCTATTCAAGCGCCTGGAGTTTCATCTCGAAACCCTCTATCCGTTTAACCAACTTAAACAAGATTTTGCTACTGTAAAATTTGCCCTAGATCCAGATTACTAGTTCGAAGTTGTTTTCTTTCGATGTTTGACTTTCGTTGCTTTGTTCGATTTGATTCTTTTTGCCAACCGGAGTTCTTAAGTTGAACCTTCTGGTTAGATCTCTTATTTGAGTTTTACCTGTGCATTAGATGAGTACTTATTGTATGCTTGTTTGTTTTTCTGCGATAGAATACCCGAAGTGCACCGCTTGTTACTTCGAATCTCTAGGTTTCGCGGATCATCAGCAAGGCAAGTAACACTTTGATCATACCTTTTCTACTACCCAGTTTTATTGCATTAGATCAATCCTCACACATTGCATGATTAGGATCTAATTAAATTTTGGGATGGGAAGTAGATGAGGTAGTACCTATTACCTGTTATTATCAAACCTTTGGGAGTTACTTCTGCGTTTGCTTATTATGCCATGCTATGCTAGTAGACGTGGATTGGGTGAGTGATATCCATGACAGATGTGAGTTCGTTAATTAATGGTTTATCTAAGGTGGCAACTGGGTATTCCAGGACTTGCCTGTTTTCTTTTGGACCGCCACCCAGGCTCAAAGGGATCATGAGACTATTCATACTAGAAACTTCCGTGTGCAGCCACAAGCTATTATGGGCTCTAGCATAGTTGACTAAGTCGTGCGAACTCTTACAGTGGTAGACTAGCAGATGTAGGGGATGTAGGTGGTACGGTCTACCCGATCATAAGGTGCTAGCGCTTCTGAAAGACTATGTATCGGTCATCCGTCTTCTCAAACACAATGTAGTGCGAGAAACCAAACGGAGGCGATCGAGTCTTGTGGGGAAAAGTGCGCAAACCTCTGTAGAGTGTAATAAACTAATCATGGTTAGCCGTGTCCCCGATAATGGACATCTTGAGTATCCAGTACTTGGATTATCATGTGAATCTCAACATGTTACTCTAAATTAATTTTGTTGGGTTTTGTTTAATGATGATTACTTTAATTGGGATTGAGAATGCTATCAACCATTCTCAATGTTTAACAACCACCATGATAGTTAAATAAATTTATTCCTTTGAAGTAGGGAAAATTGGCTTTACGAAAAACTGTAACCATAGAGCTTTCCAGCAGCCAAATATGCATGTAGTATAGCTGTTTCATTCCTTTACTCTCTATGTGTTACATTGCCAGCATATTCCATGTGCTGACCCGTTTCGGGCTGCAACGTTAATGTTGCAGACTTTTCAGACGACGATTAAGGATTTTTTAGGTCGTGGTTCTATACTCAGTGATGCCGTTGGAGTTGATGGACTCACTTATCTTCCAAGCCTTCCGCTGTTATCGTTATTAGATGGCCTTAAGCCATATTTATTGTAATAAGTTCTCTTTTGAGACACCCGATGTAATAAGTGTGTGATTGATACTCTGCTATAAATCCTCCGAGTACTGTGTGGTGTCAGCATTACTGATCCAGGGATGACACCGAAGCACAGAGATCAGACTTTTTGAGGTCTGGTCGCTACAGAGATGGTATCAGAGCACACGCTGACTGTAGGACACGACCACTAAGCTAAAAGGCCTAGATCACTATTCACTCTCTTCTCTTCTGATCTCTCATCTTTTCTACTCTTTAGGATGGTGGATGCAAGGAACAAGTTCACACAACCGGATGAAGATACACCCTTTGGACGTCACTTGAAGGAAGTCACTAGATACCTGAACATATGAGTACCAAGCTTCACCGGAACCTACAACGCCACTTTACCTGAAGAAGAGCGCTGGATGATTCAAGTTCAAGTTCCAGGAAGGACGTTCATGCCAGTCACTGAGCCCATAGAGTTTCTTTTGATGCACCAACTTGGAGTCTAGGACAGAGCATGGCAGCTCACATCGCCATGGGACGCGTTGGAGAAGTCTACCGCAAGAATCTCAAGGATACCATCTACCAGATTTGTGGGCGCCGAGATGAACACTGGGAGATGATCAGCACCAGGAAGGATAGATCAATTGCAGCTTTTATCCAGGAGCTAAACCAGCACATTCGACGACAGGAGAACCAGATGTGCGCCGACATGATAGATCTGAAGAAGGCTAAGACTAGAATCAAGGAACTGGAGGAAGAACTCAAGGCTACACGTGAAGAGTATGAGGAGGAAATTGAAGTATTGGTGGACAAGAATGCCGACTTAACAATGAAGATTGGAATATTTATGGGAGGCCCTACGCCAGTAGACGAAGACGAAGAACCCAAGGAGATTAGCCCAGAAGACTACATCATCATCGATGGCACCGACTCGGAACAAGATAGTAGCGATGATGATTATGTTGATAAAGCTGGAGCAGATATCATGGAGTCTACAACTGAAGAATATTTCTAGTAGACCACCTCATCAGTAGTAGTAGTAGTCCACCATGTAAATATAGTAGTCCGAGCACTTTTGCGATAGTTAGATCGATTATATGCCCTTGTTTGATTGAATGAAGTGAATTGTTTGCTTTTGCCTCATGTGCATATGGGTAGTGTTTTCTCTTTAGACCCCCTCTATTCTTATATCTCATCTTTTCTAAACCCTCAGATGCCTCCGAGACGTGACCTCGGATTTGCCTTCCCACCGGAGCTCACTCAGTTGCTCCAGCAGCAGAACACATTGATGCAGTTGCTAGTCCAGAATAAGAATCAAGGGAACAACAACAACAACAACCCACCACCACCACCACCACCTGTTGATCACTTAGACCGTTTTCTTAGGCTGAATCTGCCGGTGTTTTCCAGTAGCACCGAGCCAATAGTAGCAGATGATTGGCTCCGCAAGACAGCTGGGGAGTTGACCACAGCAGGATGCACAGATGCGGAGAAGGTGAAGTTTGCTGCACATCAGTTAGAAGGACCCGCAGCCTCATGGTGGGAGAATTTCACAGCCACTTTCCCAGTCGACACTGTCACATGGGACCAATTTCAGCAGGCTTTTCGTACTGCACATGTTTCAGTAGGAGCTATGGCCATGAAGAAGCGTGAGTTTCGCAACTTACGCCAAGGAGGACGGACAGTTGGCCAGTATGTGGAGGACTTTAGTAAGTTAGCACGCTATGCCCCAGATGACGTTGCTACGGATGCAGCTAAGCAGGAGAAGTTTCTGGAAGGACTGAATGATGAGTTGAGCATGCAGTTTATGGTAGCAACCTTCAACAACTACCAGGAGTTGGTAGATCATGCTCTTATGATTGAAGGGAAGCAGCAGCAAATTGAGAATCGCAAGAGGAAGTATGGACAAGGAAAGTACACTTTAGGAGCTCAGCAGAAGCCACGTTTTACCCCTAGACCGGGAGGACATTTTCAGCATACCCATGGTGGAGGTAGCTCGCACAATCACAATGGCACTAGGAATGGTAATGGGAATGGAGGAAGCAACGGCCAGAACCGCACCAACCCATCAACCCCAGCCAAGAAGGACCTGAGCCAAGTCACTTGCTATAAGTGTTCGAAGACCGGGCATTATGCTAATGAATGTCCTGAAATACAAAATGGAAATGGCAATGGAAGATCTGGGAAGAAGGCGAATGCTTTCAACAGGGGACAGGTGAACCACGTTAGCGTGGAGGAGGTTGAAGCTCAGCCCGATGCAGTAATAGGTAAGTTTTTGGTTAAGTCATTTACTGCACTCGGTCTTTCTGATACTGGTGCATCGCATTCATACATCTCAAGGGGATTTGTGGATAAGTATAACCTATCAACCCAAGCCCTTAGGTCACCAATGTTAGTAACCTCGCCTGGAGCAGAGTATGTGGCTAGTCTTTGGTGTGATCGGTTACCATTAAGGATTGGTAACTATGTTTTTCCCTCAGACCTAATAGTATTGGAATCTCAAGGATTGGATGTGATATTAGGCATGGATTGGTTATCAAAGTATGAAGGGAATATTTAATGTGCTAGTAAGTCAATTTTGCTTACCACACCAGAAGGGAGAAGGATCAAGTATGTATCCCGACATGTGCCGAAGAGGACTCAAGTTAATTGCTTAACATGAGTTGTGCAGGAGGAAGTACCAGTGGTAAGGGATTTTCCCGATGTATTACCGGAAGATTTGCCAGGCATGCCACCGGATAGAGATATCGAGTTTTTGATTGAGCTATTGCCAGGCACAGGGCCAATATCAAAGAGACCATATAGGATGCCAGCAAAGGATTTGGTGGAAATTAAGAAGTAGATTAAGGAGTTACTGGACAAGGGATATATCCGCCCAAGTTCTTCGCCTTGGGGATCGCCAGTACTTCTAGTGGAGAAGAAGGATGGATCGTTAAGGATGGTTGTTGATTATCGAGGATTGAACGAAGTAACAATCAAGAACAAGTACCCTCTACCCATGATTAATGATCTGTTTGATCGATTGCAAGGAGCTAAGGTATTTTCCAAGATCGATCTGCGATCAGGATACCACCAGTTGAAGATTCAAGAACAGGGTATTCCGAAGACAGCTTTTACCACCAGGTATGGGCTGTACGAGTATACCGTTATTTCATTTGGTCTGACTAACGCACCTGCCTATTTTATGAACATGATGAACAAAGTATTTATGGAGTTTTTGGATAAGTTCGTCGTGGTGTTCATTGATGATATCCTGGTTTATTAGAAAAATGAAGAGGAGCATAAGGAGCATTTGCGTTTGGTACTTGGAAAGCTCAGAGAACATCAATTATATGCCAAGTTCAGCAAATGTGAGTTTTGGTTGAAGGAAGTAGGATTTCTCAGACACATTATATCTGGAGAAGGTATAGCAGTAGATCCCGCTAAAGTTGAAACCATGACCAAGTGGGAAGCCCCAACAACAGTTGGAGAGATCCAGAGTTTTCTTGGACTCGCAGGATACTACCGGAGATTTATTGAGAATTTCTCAAAGATTGCGAAGCCCATGACAGAGTTATTAAAGAAATATACCAAGTTCATATGGATGGAGGAATGTGAGGCTAGTTTCCAGGAGTTGAAGAAACGTTTGGTTACCTCACCAGTGTTGATTTTGCCAGACCAGACCAAAGATTATGAGGTGTATTGTGACGCTTCACGTCGAGGACTTGGAGCAGTGCTTATGCAGGAAGGGAGAGTTGTTTCATATGCCTCAAGACAACTGAAGCCTCATGAGTTAAATTATTCCACGCATGATTTGGAGTTAGCAACCGTAGTGCATGCTTTGAAAACATGGGGACATTTCCTCATTGGAAATCATTGTGAGGTGTACACGGATCATAAGAGTTTGAAGTACATTTTCACACAGAAGGAGTTGAATCTCAGACAAAGGAGATGGTTGGAGCTTATCAAGGATTATGATATGAAATTGCATTATCATCCCGGAAAGGCTAATGTAGTAGCTGACGCATTAAGCCGTAAGAGCCACATCAATACGTTAATCACGGGAGAAATACCCAAGGACTTAGCAGAAAATCTTCGTGAACTATGTTTGGAAATAGTTCCGAGAGGCTATGTAGAAGCATTGGAGATTTAGTCAATTTTGATGGATAGAATCAGAGAAGCTCAGAAAACTGACAAAGAGATTTCCGCTATTAAGGAGAAATTGAGCAAAGGAAAAGCTAAAGGAGTTCGTGAGGATGAACACGACACCCTATGGTTTGAAGACCGCGTTTACGTGCCCAATGACCCGGAGATCAGGAAGTTGATTTTGCAAGAGGCACACGACTCACCGTATTCAATTCACCCAGGAAATACCAAGATGTATTTGGATTTGAAGGATATTTTTTGGTGGACCGGAATGAAGAAGGATATTGCGGAGTATGTAGCAGTTTGTGATGTATGTCAGAGAGTAAAGGCAGAGCATCAGAAGCCAGCGGGATTGTTACAACCATTGCCGATACCCGAATGGAAGTGGGATAAGCTAGGCATGGATTTTATCACGGGATTACCCAGGACTCGTTCAGGCTATGACTCGATTTAGGTTGTAGTTGATCGATTGACAAAGGTAGCTCATTTCATCCCAGTAAAGACCACTTACACAAGTGCTAAGTTGGCAGAGATATACATGACCAGGATCGTATGTCTGCATGGAGTTCCAAGGAGTATCGTATCAGATAGAGGAACCCAGTTTACCTCAAAGTTCTGGAAGCAGTTGCACGAAACTTTGGGTACCAGGCTAGAATTCAGTACAGCTTTTCATCCACAGACAGATGGACAGACCGAGAGAGTCAATCAGATTTTGGAGGATATGCTGAGAGCTTGTGCGCTAGATTATGGATCTAGTTGGGACGATAATTTGCCATATGGAGAGTTCTCTTACAACAACAGTTACTAAACCATATGGAGAGTTCCCTTTCGAAGCCTTGTACGGAAGGAGGTGCAGGACACCGTTGTCATGGGACGAAGTTGGAGACCTCCAGTTGTTTGGACCTGACTTGATTAAAGAGTCTGAACAGAAGGTGAAGTTGATTCGCGATAGGCTCAAGGTAGCCCAGTCCATACAGAAGAGTTATGCAGATTCTAAATGCAAGGAGACAGTTTACAAAGTTGGAGATAGAGCTTATCTTCGAGTATCTCCACTTCGGGGAACAAAGCGTTTTGGAGTTAAAGGGAAGTTAGCGCCACGATTTGTAGGACCATATAGAGTTTTGGAGCGTATGGGAGAAGTGGCCTACAAGTTGGAATTGCCCGAAGGATTGTCAGGAGTTCATGATGTGTTCCACGTTTCCCAGTTGAAGAAGTGTCATGCGGAGATGGCTGACATACCGTTGAGAGACACAGTGCCCTTAGAAACTATTTAGTTGGATAACGATTTGACCTACGAGGAGAAGCCAATTAAGATTCTCGAGTTTGCCAATCGAGTTACTCGCAGCAAGGTTATCAGATTTTGCAAAGTTCAGTGGAGCCACCACACAGAGGATGAAGCCACCTGGGAACGAGAGGAAAATTTGCTCAAGGACCACCCTCACCTATTTTCTAGCCAACCCGAATCTCGAGGCGAGATTCATCTTAAGGGGGGTAGGTTTGTAACATCCCAAATTCTCAATTTGGAATGTTATACATTAGCTCACCATTGCATATCATATTTTATTTTGCATTTTGGTTGATCCTAGAAATTCTACGCAACTCAAGGACCCACGGAGAGAGTTGGGGATTTCGTTATTTTCATATTTGAGTTCTCTCGAATTTTGAGAATAGGATCATTTGATTTTATTTATTTTATCATCAATTATTTCTACTACAAAAATATGAGAGAGGGAATAAAATGACTTTCCCAAAATTAAGAAATATTGAGGATTTAATAAAAAAATCAAATGAGATTTTATCTCGGAGTTTTTCAGTGTTTTATTTGAATTTAGGAAAAATGTGCATTTTTTAAAATTGCATTTAGGTCCGAAATAAATGTTCACCTTGTGAGGCTTGATTTTTGAAGCCCGTGAAAATTTATTTCGGAATTTTTGGAGTCCATTTAGTATTTCTTTTTATTTTTCTTCCGAGCGGAATAATTAAAAAAACGAACCAACCTAGGGGCCGTGTCCGACCCGGACTCCCGGCCCACTAGGCTTTATAGGCCGGGGGGAGGCCCAGCCGAAGCCAACCACCCGTGCCCCAAACCCTAGCGCCGCCCGCCGCCCCCAGCGCTCGCCGCCGCCGCCGCCACACGCCGCTGAGGTTCACCGCCGCCTCGACTTCCGTGCCTTGTTTTTTTTTAAAAAAAGTAGATCAGTTTTTTTTAGATTTCGGTTTTGTTTAATAGATCTGTTTTTCTGGTTTATTTAAATAGTGAGCTTTCGTTCGTTCGTCCGTTCTAGCGAGCGTTCATCGTTTTTCTTTTTCTCGGATTAAATCCGCGATTGTTTTGATCGCGATTCCTGATCCGATTTCCTTTTTAGTATAACTTTTCGCTCGTTTATCGGAATCCGGCGATTCAAGCGCTTGGAGTTTCGTCTCGAAACCCTCTATCCGTTTAACCAACTTAAACAAGATTTTGCTACTGTAAAATTTGCCCTAGATCCAGATTACTAGAACGAAGTTGTTTTCTTTCGCCGTTTGACTTTCGTTGCTTTGTTCGATTTGATTCTTTTTGCCAACCGGAGTTCTTAAGTTGAACCTTCTGGTTAGATCTCTTATTTGAGTTTTACCTATGCATTAGATGAGTACTTATTGTATGCTTGTTTGTTTGTCTGCGATAGAATACCCGGAGTGCGTCGCTTGTTACTTCGAATTTCTAGGTTTCGCGGATCATCAGCAAGGCAAGTAACACTTTGATCATACCTTTTCTACTACCCAGTTTTATTGCATTAGATCAATCCTCACACATTGCATGATTAGGATCTAATTAAATTGTGGGATGGGAAGTAGATGAGGTAGTACCTATTACATGTTATTATCAAACCTTTGGGAGTTACTTCTGCGTTTGCTTATTATGCCATGCTATGCTAGTAGACGTGGATTGGGTCAGTGATATCCATGACAGATGTGAGTTTGTTAATTAATGGTTTATCTAAGGTGGCAACTTAAACACACATCTGGGTGGATTGAGGCACCTGGGTATTCCAGGGCTTGCCTGTTTTCTTTTGGACCGCCACCCACGCTTAAAGGGATCATGAGACTATTCATACTAGAAACTTCCGTGTGCAGCCACAAGCTATTATGGGATCTAGCATAGTTGACTAAGTTGTGCGAACTCTTACAGTGGTAGACTAGCAGATGTAGGGGATGTAGGTGGTACGGTCTACCCGATCGTAAGCTGCTAGCGCTTCTGAAAAACTATGTCTCGGTCATCCGTCTTCTCAAACAACATGTAGTGCGAGAAACCAAACGGAGGTGATCGAGTCTTGTGGGGAAAAGTGCGCAAACCTCTGCAGAGTGTAATAAACTAATCATGGTTAGCCGTGTCCCCGGTTATGGACATCTTGAGTATCTAGTACTTGGATTATCATGTGAATCTCAACATGTTACTCTAAATTAATTTTGTTGGGTTTTGTTTAGTGATGATTACTTTAATTGGGATTGAGAATGCTGTCAACCATTCTCAATGTTTAACAACCACCATGATAGTTAAATAAATTTATTCCTTTGAAGTAGGGAAAAATTGGATTTACGCAAAACTGTAACCATAGAGCTTTCCACCAGCCAAATATGCATGTAGTATAGCTATTTCATTCCTTTACTCTCTATGTGTTACATTGCCAGCATATTCCATGTGCTGACCCGTTTCGGGCTGCAACGTTAATGTTGCAGACTTTTCAGACGACGATTAAGGAGTTTTTAGGTCGTGGTTCTATACTCAGTGATGCCGTTGGAGTTGATGGACTCACTTATCTTCCAAGCCTTCCGCTATTATCGTTATTAGATGGCCTTAAGCCATATTTATTGTAATAAGTTCTCTTTTGAGACACCCGATGTAATAAGTGTGTGATTGCTACTCTGCTATAAATCCTCCGAGTATTGTGTGGTGTCAGCATTACTGATACAGGGATGACACCGGAGCACAGAGATTAGACTGTTTGAGGTCTGGTCGCTACACCTAGAAGGATAGATCAATTGCCGCTTTCATCTAGGAGTTAAACCAGCACATTCGACAACAGGAGAACCAGATGTGCGTAGATATGATAGATCTAAAAAAGGCGAGGACAAGAATCAAGGAACTGGAGGAAGAACTCAAGGCTACATGTGAAGATTATGAAGAGGAAATCGAAGTATTAGTGGAGAAGAATGATGACCTGATCAAGAAGATCGGAATATTCATGGGAGGCCCTACACCAGTGGAAGAAGACGAAGAACCCAAGGAGATTCGCCCTGAAGAGTACATCATCATCGTCGACACCGACTCGGATCCAAATGATAGCTATGATGACTATGTTGATGAATCTGGAGCAGATATCATGGAGTCTGCAACCGAAGAATATTTCTAGTAGACCACCCAACAGTAGTAGTAGTCCACCATGTAAATATAGTAGTCCGAGCACTTTCGCGATAGTTAGACCGATTGTGTGCCCTTGTTTGATTGAATGAAGTGAATTGTTTGATTTTGCCTCATGTGCATAAGGGTAGTGTTTCTCTTTAGACCCCTCTCTATTCTTAAATCTCATCTTTTCTAAACCCATCAGATGCCTCCGAGACGTGACCCCGGATTTACCTTCCCACCGGAGCTCACCCAGTTGATCCAGCAGCAGAATACATTGATGCAGTTGCTAGTCCAGAATCAAAATCAGGGGAACAACAACAACAACCCACCACCACCACCATCTGTTGACCACTTAGCCCTTTTCTTAGGCTGAACCCGCTAGTGTTTTCCAGTAGCACCGAGCCTATAGTAGCAGATGATTGGCTCCGCAAGACAGCAAGGGAATTGACCACGGCAGGATGCACAGATGCGGAAAAGGTGAAGTTTGCCGCACATCAGCTTGACGGACCCGCAACATCATGGTGGGAGAATTTCACAGCCACTTTCCCTATCGACACTGTCACATGGGACCAGTTTCAGCAGGCTTTCCGTACTGCCCATGTTTCAGTAGGAGCTATGACCATGAAGAAGCGTGAGTTTTGCAACTTGCGCCAAGGAGGACGGACAGTTGGCTAGTATGTGGAGGACTTTAGTTGCTACGGATGCAACTAAGCATGAGAAGTTTCTGGAAGGATTGAATGATGAGTTGAGCATGTAGTTGATGGTAGCAACCTTCAACAACTACCAGGAGTTGGTAGATCGTGCTCTTATGATTGAAGGGAAGCAGCAGCAAATTGAGAACCGCAAGAGGAAGTATGGACAAGGGAACTACTATTCTGGAGCTCAGCAGAGGCCGCGCTTTACCCCTAGACCGGGAGGACCTTTTCAGCATACCTATGGGGGAGGAAGCTCGCACAACCATAATGGCCCCAAGAATGGTAATAGGAATGGAGGAAGCAACGGCCAGAACCGTACCAACCCACCAACCCCAGCCAAGAGAGACCTGAGCCAAGTCACTTGCTTTAAGTGCCAGAAGACCGGACATTATGCCAATGAATGTCCTGAAGCCCAGAATGGAAATGGCAATGGAAGCTCTGGGAAGAAGCTGAACCCTTTCAATAGGGGGCAGGTGAACCACGTAAACATGGAGGAGGTTGAAGCCCAGCCCGATGCAGTAATAGGTAAGTTTTTGGTTAAGTCATTTACTGCACTCGTTCTTTTTGATACTGGTGCATCACATTCATACATCTCAAGGGGATTTGTGGATAAGTATAAACTGCCAACCCAAGCCCTTAGGTCACCCATGTTAGTAACCTCGCCTGGAGCAGAGTATATGGCTAGTCTACGGTGTGATCGGTTACCATTAAGGATTGGTAACTATGTATTTCCCTCAGACCTAATAGTATTGGAATCTCAAGGATTGGATGTGATATTAGGCATGGATTGGTTATCGAAGTATGAAGGGAACATTGAGTGCGCCAGTAAGTCAATCTTGCTTACAACGCCTGAAGGAAGAAGGATCAAGTATGTATCCCGGCATGTGTCAAAGAGGACTCAAGTAAATTGCTTAACATGAGTTGTGCAGGAGGAAGTACCAGTAGTGAAGGATTTCCCTGACGTATTTCCAGAGGAGTTGCCAGGCATGCCACCGGATAGAGATATTGAGTTTTTTGATTGAGCTTTTGCCAGGCACAGGGCCAATATCTAAGAGACCATACAGGATGCCCGCAAAAGATTTGGAGGAGATTAAGAAGCAGATTAAGGAGTTACTGGATAAAGGTTTTATTCGCCCAAGTTCTTCACCTTGGGGATCGCCAGTGCTTTTAGTGGAGAAGAAGGATGGATCATTAAGGATGGTTGTTAATTATCGAGGATTGAATGAAGTAACCATCAAGAACAAGTACCCACTACCGATGATTAATGATCTGTTTGATCGATTGCAAGGAGCTAAGGTATTTTCCAAGATCGATATGCGATCAGGATACCATCAGTTGAAGATTCGAGAACAGGATATACCTAAAACGGTTTTTACCACCAGGTATGGGCTGTAAGAGTATACCATTATGTCATTTGGCCTGACTAACGCACCGGCATATTTTATGAACATGATGAACAAAGTATTCATGGAGTTTTTGGATAAGTTCGTCATAGTGTTCATTGATGATATTTTGGTTTACTCGAAGGATGAAGAGGAGCATAAGGAGCATTTGCGTTTGGTACTTGAGAAGCTCAGAAAACATCAGTTATATGCCAAGTTTAGAAAATGTGAATTTTGATTGAAGGAAGTTGGATTCCTAGGACACGTTATATCCGGAGAAGGTATAGAAGTAGATCCCACCAAGGTTGACACTGTGACGAGTTGGGAAGCGCCAACAACAGTTGGAGAGATCTGGAGTTTTCTTGGACTCGCAGGATACTACCGGATATTTATTGAAAATTTCTCGAAGATTGCGAAGCCTATGACGGAGTTGTTGAAGAAGGATACCAAGTTCAAATGGACTAAGGAATGTGAGCCAGTTTCCAAGAGTTGAAGAAACGTTTGGTTACATCACCTGTGTTGATTTTGCCGGATCAGAACAAAGATTATGAGGTGTATTGCGACGCTTCATGTCGACGACTTGGAGTAGTGCTTATGCAGGAAGGAAGAGTTGTTTCATATGCCTCACGACAGCTTAAGCCTCATGAGTTGAATTATGCCACGCATTATTTGGAGTTAGTAGCCGTAGTGCATGGATCACAAGAGTTTGAACTACATTTTCACGCAGAAGGAGTTGAATCTCAGGCAAAGGAGTTGTTGGAGCTCATCAAGGATTATGATATGAGATTGCATTATCACCCCGGAAAGGCTAACGTAGTAGCCGACGCGTTGAGCCGTAAAAGCCATGTCAATACCCTAATGACGGGAGATTTACCAAGGGAGTTAGCCAAAAATCTTCGTGAGCTTTGTTTGGAGATAGTTCCGAGAGGATACGTAGCAGCATTAGAGATTCAGTCTACTTTGATGGATAAGATCAGAGAATCCCAGAAGACTGACAAGGAGATTGCTTCTATAAAGGAGAAAATGAGCAAAGGAAAAGCTAAGGGATTTCATGAGGATGAGCACGATACCCTATGGTTTGATGACCGGGTTTACATGCCCAATGACCCGGAGATCAGGAAGTTGATACTGCAAGAGGCCCATGATTCACCATATTCGATTCACCCAGGGAATACCAAGATGTATTTGGATTAGAAGGATACTTTCTGGTCGACCGGAATGAAGAAGGATATTGCGGAGTATGTAGAAGTTTGTGATGTATGTCAGAGAGTAAAGGCAGAGCATCAGAAGCCAGCAGGATTGTTACAGCCATTACCAATACCCGAATAGAAGTCGGATAAGTTAGGCATGGATTTTATTACGGGTTTACCGAGAACTCGTTCAAGCTATGACTCGATTTGGGGAGTAGTCGATCGTTTAACAAAGGTAGCTCATTTCATCCCAGTGAAGACTACCTACACTGGTGCTAAGCTGGCAAAGATATACATGAGCAGGATTGTATGTCTGCATGGAGTTCCAAGGAGGATTGTATCAGATAGAGGAACCCAGTTTACCTCAAAGTTCTGGAATCAGTTGCACGAAACTTTAGGTACCAGGCTAGAGTTCAATACAGCTTTCCATCCACACACAGATGGACAGACCGAGAGAGTCAATCAGATTTTGGAGGATATGCTGAGATCTTGTGCGCTAGATTATGGATCTAGTTGGGACGAAAATTTACCATATGCAGAGTTCTCTTACAACAACAGTTATCAATCCAGTTTGAAGATGGCCTAAGGCAGTCCTGGATTAGGGGGTCTCCAGACAGCCGTACTATCTCCATTGGCCGGACTGTTAGACTATGAAGATACACGATTGAAGACTTCGTCTCATGTCCGGATGGGACTCTACTTGGCGTGGAAGGCAAGCTAGGCAATACGTATATGGATATCTCCTCCTTTGTAACCGACCTTGGGTAACCCTAACCCTCTCCGGTGTCTATATAAACCGGAGGGTTGTAGTCCATAGGCAATCAACTCCATACACAACAATCATACCATAGGCTAGCTTCTAGGGTTTAGCCTCCTTGATCTCGTGGTAGATCTACTCTTGTACTACCCATATCATCAATATTAATCAAGCAGGAGTAGGGTATTACCTCCATCGAGAGGGCCCGAACCTGGGTAAAACAAAGTGTTCCCTACCTCCTGTTACCATACAGCCAAGACACACAGTTCGGGACCCCCTACCCGAGATCCGCCGGTTTTGACACCAACATTGGTGCTTTCATTGAGAGTTCTGCTGTGCCGTCGCCACAAGGAAGGATGTCTCGTCCCATCTTTAATGACGACACTATCGCTGAGGGAGCTCTGGCTATCGGCCAAACTCTCCGGCTAGGTGGTTTCCTTATGATCGCCTATTCGGCCGTTGTGCCGACGATGACTTCTCGGGTCATCGAAAGCAATCTTCACATCAACTCGGAACTCGCCGAGCAGTTAGATCCAATGGAGCTCTCTTCCCTGAACAAGCTCTTGGATCGTATCGCCGCCCTGGGAGTCGCTACAGACTATGATCAGATTGGGCCTAAACACGATCTAATAGAAATTAACTCTCCCCAGGTCACCCATCACGTTGCAGTGGTGGAAGAACAATGCGGCAAAACTTCATCTATCTTAAGGACTAGCTACGTCCGGATTCCCGATCCCCCCAAACCGGATACCCGCGGAGGGGAGGACGTCACTCAAAGCCTAAACCCAGAATCAGGCAGTGGGCTAGATTTACCAGAAAACGTCCAAGACTCCAAGCTTTTGAGTTCGGAAACTCCTTGGCCACTGAGCCTCAGATCGGGTGAGGATTCGGGTTCAATTCCACCCACCCACCCAAACATACGCGATCTATCCCAAATTAGGCAATAGCCCGAAGAAACAGTACACCATTACTGGGCCAGATTCCTCCTGGTCAAGAACAGGATAAAGGACTGCCGCGAGGAAGGCGGAATTTCATTCTTCTGCAATAATTGCACGGACAAGGGAATCCTCAATGCCATAAGTCGTCGCAAAATTACACGCTTTGCCGACTTGGTGTCCATAGTGCGAAAGTACTGTGCGATGGAAAGCGCTTGGAAAACCAAAATAAATTTTTGGGATAATCCGGCCCTGAATACAAACCCAGTCCGAAATAAAAGGGTGCATTATCACAATACACCTGGGTTCACTACCAAAAAGCAAAAGCCCTCTACGGGACAAGGAACCGCACTGGAGGGATGGCTCAACGGACCCTGCAAAATTCATAGTACAGCAGATGTGATACCAACGCACAGCCTTAGAGCATGCTGGATACTCCGGCAGGTGGCCAAAAGTGGTGAGGATCTACTCCTCCCAAAAACCACAGAGCACCACCCCGAGGACAACAGTACGGTCTTAATGGTCTTCGAGACCTTTGCGTCAAATAAAAGACGGAAGCGAACACTCTGCAGCACGTCCGAAATCTGTCACATAGCAGAAACAAATCCTTGGAGCGACACGGCTATCACCTTCAATGCCAGGGATGAACCTAAATTCTGAACAGCCAGAGCACCAGCCGCACTGGTCCTCAGTACAATCGTGGACGGCTTTCGACTCACCAAGGTACTCATGGACGGCGGTAGTGGATTAAACCTCATCTACGAGGAAACTCTTCAAAAGATGGAAATAGACTGGAGCCGCATTAAGCAAAGCAGCACAACCTTTAGAGGAATCATCCCCAGTCGGGAAGCACGCTGCACCGGAAAAATCACACTAGACGTGGTATTCGGCACGCCGGATAATTACAGGTCCGAAGAAATTACATTCCAAGTGGCCCCGTTCAGCAGTGGATACCACGCTCTACTAGGGCGGGAGGCATTTACAATCTTCCAAGCCATACCCCATTACGGGTACATGAAGCTCAAAATGCCCGGGCCCAACGGAATCATCACTCTTGTTAGTGATCCGAACATAGCACTCCGCACCAAAAATAAGACAGCTGCACTGGCCCTTGAGGCACTATCCGAAGCCCTAGCGGCCGAAGAACTAACTGCACTGCGCTCCACGGTGAACAGGGATGACGTGATACTCGATAAAAGATGCAAGTCCACCTCCTTTAAGCCGGCGGACAAAATAGTCAAATTCCAAGTCCATCCAATGGACCCTACAAAACAGCTTCCATCGGGGCACAATTAAACCCTGATGTTGACGCCGCACTGCGAGAGTTCCTACGCGAGAACTGGGACATTTTTCCCTGGCACCCTTCAGACATGCCAGGAATCCCACGCAGGTTGGCTGAACACTGTCAAAATATCCTAAAAGGATTCAAGCCAGTCAAGCAGGCTCTTCGAGACAAGCCATGGGAGAGGAACTAACCAAGCTATTGGAGGCCTAATTCATCAGAGACATAAAACATCCGGACTAGCTAGCAAACCTGGTGATGGTACCAAAGAAGGAAAAATCCTGGCGCTTGTGCGTCGATTTTAAGGACCTTAACAAGGCCTGCCCAAAGGATCCCTTCCCCCTCCCCCGCATCGATCAAATCATCGATGCTACCGCAGGACACGATTCATTGTGTTTCCTCGACGCATACTCCGGCTACCACCAAATCAAAATGGCAGAGCCAGACCAAGCCGCAACGGCATTCATCACACCATACGACCCATTCTGCTTCAACACAATGCCCTTCGGGCTAAAAAACGCCGGTGCAACATATCAGCGCATGATTCAGACATGTCTGGCAAACCAGATCGGCAAAACAGTGGAGGCATACGTGGATGACGTGGTCATTAAAACCAAGCATGTCGAAACTCTAGTAGACGACTTGAGGCTCACATTCGACAACCTCCGCCCATATGACATCAAGCTCAATCCGGAAAAATGCGTCTTCGGCGTACCAGCAGGAAAGCTCCTGGGATTCATTGTCTCCAGTAGAGGTATTGAAGGTAATATGGCCAAAATCCGAGCGTTGTCACAATTGGCTACCCCAACAGACCTGAAACAAATACAAAAACTAACTAGATGCGTGGTGGCTCTAAGCCGCTTTATCTCCCGCTTGGGAGAAAAAGCATTACCCCTTTATCGCCTCCTCCGGCGCACCGAACACTTCGAGTGGACGGACGCCGCCACGGCTGGACTCAACGAAATAAAAGCCATGTTGGAAACAAACCCAGTCCTGGCCGCGCCAAACATTGGCGAACCAATGCCATTATACATTGTGGCAACTCATCAAGTGGTAAGCGCAGTGCTTGTCGTCGAGCGAGAAGTGGACAGACACAAATTTCCCATTCAAAAGCCGGTTTACTACGTGTCCACTATCCTTACTCCATGCAAATCACGGTACCCGCATTATCAAAAGATAGCGTACACGGTATTTATGGCATCTCGGAAGCTGTGACACTACTTTCAAGAGTGTTCGATAATGGTAGCCTCGGGAGTACCACTTAACGATATTATAAACAACTGCGACGCGACGGGTCGGATTGCGAAATGGGCCATTGAGCTCCTCCCGTTCGACATAACTTACAAGCCATGGCGAGCTATTAAATCACAAGTTTTGGCTGACTTCGTCGCTGAATGGACGGAAGACGAACTCCCTAAAGAGTACGACACATATTCAAACTGGATCATGCACTTTGACGGCTCCAAAATGTTGGCTGGTCTGGGGGCTGGCGTCATTTTGACGTCCCCAATAGGAGACACCATTCAATACGTACTGCAGATAATGTATACGGACTCCAACAATGCAGCCGAATATGAGGCCCTTCTACATGGTCTCCGGATGGCAGTATCCATGGGCATTCAACGCCTAGAGATGCGCGGGGATTCAAACCTTGCAATATCCTAAATAAATGGAGACTTTCATGCCAGGGATCCAACAATGGCCGCTTATCACAATGTCGTCCTAAAAATGTCAGCCCGGTTCGAGGGGCTCGAATTTCACCATGTGGCTCGGGAAAACAATCAGGCGGCGGATATCCTCGCCCGCATTGGCGCAAAACACGATGCGGTCCCTCCCAACATTTTTATGGAAAGGCTTTTCAAGCCATCCGTAGCATGGGAAGGGGACATCGGTAACAATAGTCCGGACCCGGCCAAAATACCCGATACCGAACTCTCTGACATAATCGGAGGCTCCGCCACCGAAATAACACAATCAGCCCACGAAATAATGGCTATTGTTGCCCCGTGGACAGAACCATTCCTGGCCTACTTAACTAGACAGGAACTCCCGGAGGACCAAAATGAGGCACGCTGCATAGTGCGGCGATCAAAGGCCTACAGGGTCCATGAGGGAGAATTGTACAAAAAAAGTGCTACCGGAGTCCTTCAACGGTGCATCTCCGAAGAGGAAGGACGGAACCTTTTGGCAGAAATTCATGCCGGACTCGGCGGTCATCCCGCCGCAGCCCGGGCTCTTGTGAGCAAGGCCTTCCGTACATTATTATATTGGCCAACGGCCCAGGCAGACGCACAGGACTTAGTCCAGCGTTGCGCCGGTTGCCAGCTCTTTGCAAATCAAAGCCATATGCCACCCACCGCCCTCTGAACAATGCCCAATACATGGCCCTTTGCGGTCTGGGAGCTTGACATGGTTGGACCCCTTAAAGGTAGAACCCACAAGAAAAAAAATACTTATTGGTCATGGTGGATAAATTCACCAAATGGATAGAGGCCAAACCGGTTAAAACAGCCGAATCCGGGCCAGTGATAGATTTCATATCCGGGGTTGTACATCGCTACGGCGTCCCCCACAGCATCATCACTGATAAGGCACAAACTTCACGGCCGACGAGGTAAAACTCTGGTGCAGCAAAATGGGCATCAAGCTCGATTATGCTTCAGTCTACCACCCACAAACCAACGGTCAAGTCGAATGAGCAAATGGTCTTATAACGAGCGGCATTAAATCCAGACTAGTGCGCTCCTTAACAGAGTCTGACACGCACTGGGTAGAGGAGCTCGACTCCGTACTCTGGGGGCTGTGGACCACGCCGAATCGTAGTACTGGATACACACCATTTTTTATGGTGTACGGCGCAGAGGCAGTCCTGCCCCATGACATAATTCATGACTCACCTCGAGTGCGCATGTACGAAGAAAGAGAGGCCGAGCTTGATCGGCAGGACAGTCTGGACACCATGGAGGAAGAGCGTGACGTAGCCAAAGCCCGTTCCGCATTTTACCAACAACAGGCTCGCAGATACCAAAGCAGAGAAGTACGAGCCAAAACTTATAACATTGGCGAACTAGTTCTCCGGCTGCCGGATAAGAAAAAGAACAAGCTAGAGCCCAAATGGGAAGGTCCCTTCATCATCGACCAAGTTCTGACCGGCGGAGCGTATCGACTGCGGGATGCATCGACTAGTCGACTCAAGCCGAACCCATGGAATGCAGCCAGGCTCCGAAGATTCTAGGCCTAGCACTGGACTTTATGTTAGTCCCCTCCCTTTGTCCATTTTCTGCACATGCGTCGTCTGTCTTGTTTCCCTTTCTTTCTTTTATTCCTCTAGGCCTTCAAGGGTCACCTTGTGCCTCACTTGTACATTACAGAGGTGCTAGTCGTACTATCTACACTTGGGGGCTTCTTTCACAGAAGCTTAAATTATTTACCTGGGCATCACGCCCAACACATGTGTTATACTTCCGCATGTACCTTTTTTCACCATTATATGCATCGATATGACTTAAGTTTTGGCCAAGCTGGGTTGTCTGGCTCTTGTATTTATGCCCTACGTTCCCGTTAATTCGGCTAGGGCATAAGGGGACCACCTCTGCGATTGTTACCGCCGGGTCAGCCGGACGTGTACCTCAGACTGGGTGAAGCCGAAAGCTAGCATTCTTAAGAGAATATTCAGTTGGTGAACAAAAGATGATTTTTATTTATTAACCATATCTGCCCCCAGACGTTTTTACTGCGCTTCTTGTCGCAGTCCGGACATGCACTTTAGGGCATGCCTACCCAGGGAAAGGAACCCCTAACGGAACTATTCTCTCTGGAAGATGTTTCTTAGTACCCATGTAATATAACATAACTAGTTGGGCACTTGTCTGATAAAGCACTAATGACCCCTACGCCTGGTCTGCATGCATGCCCCGGTTCTCATATAACTGAGAAGGTATTCGGATACACTCCGGACTGTCGGGTCCCGAGGTTGAAGCGAAAAGGTTCGCCACGACAAACAATCTACAATCCGGCTAGAAGACATCATATATGTCGCTTTACAATTACATAGTCAATTTGACTGGTTGAATTCCTCTTCAATGCCCTCCAATAGGCTGTCTAGTCTACAGTCCTGTTGGGAATACTTTGCGGCCAATTATACTTGGCCGTACACTAAATTCACAGGGATCTCCTTGCCGTCAGGCCCCACAGGTCCGACTTCGGCCATGTGGTTCGGGTCAGCCTTCGTGTACCGTGTCTTCACCATTTCCGAAGCTTCCATGGCTACCTAACGGCAGGCTGGTATCTTCCATAATCGGAAACGCCACCATGCTCCCTTCAGCTTTTCTGCAAGCTCTCCAAGGCCTTCATGTATGAAGACGGACGGCCACAAGGCCTGGGCAACGCCTTCCATCACTTGCCGAACTCGTTCGTGCAACTGCGCGAGCTCGGGAAGAAGATCACCCGTTCAACTAGGCATCTCCTTGACAGGAAGTCATGTTAGCATACCTACAGACATAACTCTGTCAGCCAGCTTCCTCGCTAAACTCTTTTTCAAAGTTCGTTCAAGCACTTACTAAATATGCCGCGTCGAAGCCGCTGATTCTCCTTAACAGAATCCGACAGTTGGGCACGAACATCTTTTAGTTCCACGCACAGCTTGGTGTTGGCATCTTGGATATCATTCTTCTCCTGCCTCACCCTCGTTAGCACGCTCTCACCAGCCTTTAGATGGCGTCTAAGCTGCTGCTTGTCCGGATTCACTCCAGCGTCATCTGCAATTTTATCGTCAGATTTGCATATAAAGCCGCACTCTAATATGATACTTATCATTTGACGGATATGTTACCAGCAGGGGTCTCTTTGGGCTCCCCTGCGGCGGACAGTGCGGCCTGAAGTTGGGCTTTGCACTCTTCCAGCTCCTGGGATAGTTGAGTATTCTTTTCTGTAAGAACCTACATAACAAATGATAATTAAATCAGTTATCCTAACTGTTTCAAGTCGCAGGGGCTACTGATATATATAATCATCAAATTTTCTCACCCGTATGTCTTTTACATACTGCTCTGTGGCTCTGGTTAGACCATTTAGAGCGGCATAGAGGTGCGCATCTCCCGAGTTGAGGGCATCCAAAGCATCTTGGGAGAAACAAGCATCACGAAGAACAGTCCGGCGACGCCTATGGTTCATGGCACTTTCCACCTCGGAATGGGTGGCGGACAGTCTATCCGTATCCTCTGTCGTAGGAACACCCGGTGCACGGCTTGTACTCGTTCCCACCCCTGAGTCCGGCCTTGGAGCCTGGCTTGTGGAGGCGCGGTTGGTAGCCTCTCCGGGTATAGTCTGGCGAGCGCTCTTTCTCCTGAAAAGAAGGCATGGGCGTTAATATGCCTCTGTGAATAATGTCTTGCAATAAAGACAACACGCTATACCGCTGCGCCGGTGCCTCAATCCGGACTGCGGATCTTTTCAGCCTGCCTAACCTAGCGGCCCCTCGTTGGCTAGTTGCCACAGGCTCGGCCTTCTGCCCCGAGGACCTCCCCTGCAAAACACGGCTGTTATATGGCAATAAAAAAGAGCACAAGGACGGATCCCTTGTTAAGTACTGGGACTTCGGTCTCAGTCACCTGTGAGGTTGGAACTAGCCCAGGGTAATCGGCTGTAATGGCCACCAAGGTATTGTCATTACACCCTTGGTAAAACACCCCGTCGATCAGCTCCACGGATATGTTCGGATCCTCCTGGGAGGCCGGGTCAAGGGACAGTCCAGGGTCCTCGGGCTGTGGAGGAGGGCTATTTATCTCCTTTACTGCCTGGCGCAGCTCCTGCGATGAAATCTCTAGAATGAATATTTAAACTACGGGAATACGAAACAGATGGGCGAGAAAAAAATCTCCGCTTACCCAGCTCGGAGGATTGTACATGGAGAATCCGCCCTGTGGGTTGATACAGAGGAATTCCTCCTCTTCTCCCTTGTACAAAGTGGACAAGATCTTTACTATATCAGCAGCCGATCCCGGCCCTTTGTGGCCGTGGTGGGTGGCGTCATCCTCTCCATTGAAGTCCCACATGGGGTGGCCTCTATACTGGAGCGGCTGCACCCCCCACATAATGCATATAGCCATGACCTCGATCATGGCCAATCCGGATCGAGCTAAAGAGCTTATCCGGCTCATCAAATAAAGAATGTGCCAGTCGTCTTCCTCCAGGGGGCTCTGTGGATGCCAGCTCTTGCGCTTCTTCAAAGGGGTGTTGTCAAACTCAGGAAGGCCGATCCTAATAGGGTCCGGAAGGGGGACATCTTCTATATAAAACCATTCTGAAGGCCAGTCTTCGAACATCTTCTTCAGGGTCCCGGATAGGTATCCGGTCCCAGCGATACGCCACACTTCAGCTCCACCCACTTGATATATTGATCCCTTCTTGGAACAGGGCACAAGGTAGAACAACTTCTTCCACAGAGCGAAATGAGCCTCACAGCCCAAAAATAACTCGCAAAGGGCTACGAATCCCGCGATATGCAGCATGGAGGCAGGCGTAAGGTTGTGCAGCTGGAGGCCATAGAACTCCAGAAGCCCTCGGAGAAACGGATGGATTGGGAATCCAAGCCCTCTTACCAGATAAGGGACAAAGCATACCCGCTCTCCCTTGGAGGGATTGGGACAGCTCTCCGCTTGCTCTCCGCCATTATAAGTGGCAAGCCGGCTTGAACCGGGACCAAGTACGCTGGGGGAAGAAATCCCTTGGACTGAAGCATCACCAATTTGCTGTGCGGGATGGAACATCTCTCCCAATCTCCAGGCTTGGAACTAGGGGTGCGAGTGGAGGAGCTGCGTCGACCGGCCATGATGGAACGGATCTGTGTCGGGTACGCTCTGATGAAGACTCGGCAAGGGAGGATGATGTGATTTGGATCTAAATCCTCGTCTTTTTAAATAGGCGGCTCATTTACATAGCTAGGGGGTAAATGTGAAAACATCCTGGCTCTTCACATTCGCTTGACACGTGGAACGTGGCCATTATTGGGCGTAGAAGCCAAGAAGTACAAACCATCACAAGGAACCGGACATTATTTCGATAGGTACACAGAGTTTGAAAAGGAACCCGCCTTGCAATGCCGAAGATAATATTGCGCGCTGGACTCATCGTCATTGAAGCCTGGTTCGGGGGCTACTGAGGGAGTCCTGGATGAGGAGGTCTCCGGACAGCCGGACCATCTCCATTGGCCGGACTTTTAGACTATGAAGATACAAGATTGAAGAATTCGTCTCGTGTTCGGATGGGACTCTACTTGGAGTGGAAGGCAAGCTAGGCAATACGTATATGGATATCTCCTCCTTTGTAACCGACCTTGGGTAACCCTAACCCTCTCCGGTGTCTATATAAACCGAAGGGTTTTAGTCCATAGGACAACAATCACAACATACAATCATACCATAGGCTAGCTTCTAGGGTTTAGCCTCTCTGATCTCGTGGTAGATCTACTCTTGTAACACTCATATCATCAATATTAATCAAGCAGGACGTGGGGTTTTACCTCCATCAAGAGGGCCCGAACCTGGGTAAAACTTCGTGTCCCTTGCCTCCTGTTACCATCCGGCCTAGACGCACAGTTCGGGACCCCCTACCCGAGATCCGCCGGTTTTGACACCGACATGGCCCCTTTCGAAGCCTTGTACGGAAGGAGGTGCAGGACCCCATTATCATGGGATGAAGTTGGAGACCGCCAGTTGTTTGGACCGGATCTGATTAAGGAATCTGAACAGAAGGTGAAATTGATTCGCGATAGGCTCAAGGTAGCCCAGTCCCGGTAGAAGAGCTACGCAGATTCGAAACGCAAGGAGACAGTCTACGAAGTCGGAGACCGAGTCTATCTTTGAGTATCTCCACTTTGAGGAGTTAAGCGCTTTGGAGTTAAGGGAAAGTTAGCGCCACGTTTTTTAGGACCATACAAAGTTTTGGGGCGTATGGGAGAAGTAGCCTACAAGTTGGAATTGCCCAAAGGATTGTCAAGAGTTCATGATGTATTCCACGTTTCCCAGTTGAAGAAGTGCCATGCAGAGATGGCTGATATACCGCTGAGAGATACAGTGCCGCTGGAAGCGATTCAGTTGGACAGTGATTTGACTTATGAGGAGAAACCAGTCAAAATTCTTGAGTATGCCAGCCGAGTCACCCGCAGTAAGGTCATCAAGTTTTGCAAAGTTTAGTGGAGCCACCACAGTGAGGATGAAGCTACCTGGGAGCGAGAGGAAGATCTGCTGAAGGACCACCCTCACCTATTTTCTAGCCAACCCGAATCTCGAGGGCGAGATTCATCTTAAGGGGGGTAGATTTGTAACATCCCAAATTTCCAATTTGGAATGTTATACACTAGATCATCAATGCATATCATATTTTATTGCTTTTGGTTGATCCTAGAAATTTCACGCAACTCAAGGACCCTCGGAGAGAGTTGGAGATTTCATTATTTTCATATTTGAGTTTTCTCAAATTTTGAAAAAATAGGATCATTTGATTTAATTTATTTTATCTTCAATTATTTCTATTACAAAAATATGAGAGAGGGAATAAAATGACTTTCCCAAAATAAAGAAATATTGAGGATTTAATAATAAAATAAAATAATATTTTATTTTGGTTTTATTTGCTATTTTATTTGAATTTAGGGAAAATTGCACGTTTTCAAATATTGCATTTAGGGCCAAGAAAATGTTCATCCTCTTCTAAATATTTTATTTAGACGGTGAAAATTTGTTCTGGCAATTTTAGATTTTTTTATTTAATTTTCTAGAATTTTTTTAGTCCGGCGAAATTATTTAAAAAAAAACCGCGCCCGACTAGGCCAAGGGCCCAGCCGAGCCAGGCCGGCCCAGCCGCTGCCGCCTCCTCGCCCGTGCAGCCGCCGGACTTGGGAGAGAGTCCGAGCCGGAGCCACCTCGCCGCCGCCCGACCCCCTCCCCAAGTCAGCCGCCCCCCTCTTTAAATAGCCACCACCGCCGCCGCCTCTCCTCACCCCACGCCGCGCCACCCGCCCCGCACCGCAGCCCGCCCCGCCGCATGCGCTGCTGCCGCCGCAAGCCGCCGCCGCACGCCGCCGCCGCCAGGAGCCGCCGCCCCGCATCGCCCGGAACCCCGCTGGAGCCCCGCCGGAGTCCGAGCCGAGGTAGCCACCGCCGCCCGGTTTTCAGAGAAAAACTAGTCCGGTTTTTTTAGAAAAACCCTAGTTTTCATTTTTTTTATAGATCGGTTTTTCTGGTTTATTTATTTAGCGAGCGTTCGCTCGTTCGTTCGTTTTAACGAACACGTTCTTCGATAAGTTTCAGATAACAAACGTTCGTTTGTTAATTTGTTCGTCGTTTTTCTTTTTCTCGGATTTTCCATGATTATTTCTGATCACGATTTCTGATCCGATTTTCGTTCTAGTATAGCTTTTCGCTCGTTTATCGGAATCAGGCGATTCAAGCGCCTGGAGTTCCGTCTCGAAACCCTCTTTCTGTTTAACCAACTCAAACAAGTTTTTGCTCAGTAAAGTTGACCTAGATTCAGATTAGTAAACGGAGTTTATTTCTTTTTTCGTTTGTCTTTCGTTGTTTCGTTCGATTTGATCCTTTTTGCCAACCGGAGTTCTTAAGTTGAACTATCTGGTTAGATCTCTTATTTGAGTTTTACATGTGCATTAGTTGAGTACTTATTGTATGCTTGTTTGTTTGCGATAGAGTACCCGGAGTGCGCCGCTTGCTACTTCGAATCCCTAGGTTTCACGGATCATCAGCAAGGCAAGTAACACTTTGATCATACTTCCTATTACCCAGTTTTTATTGCATTAGATCAATCCTCAAACATTGCATGATTAGGATCTAATTAAATTGTGGGTTTTGGGAAGTAGATGAGGTAGTACCTATTACCTGTTTTATTATCAAACCTTTGGGAGTTACTTCTACGTTGCCTATCGCTATGCTATGCTAGTAGACGTGGATTGGGTGAGTGTATCCATGATAGATGTGAGATTGTTAAATTAATGGTTTATCTAAGGTGGCAACCTAAACACACATCTGGGTGGATTGAGGCACCTGGGTATTCCAGCGATTTCCTGTTTTCTTTTGGACCGCCACCCAGGATCAAAGGGATCATGAGATTACTCATACTAGAAACTTCCGTGTGCAGCCACAAGCTACTATGGGCTCTAGCATAGTTGACTAAGTCGTGCGAACTCTTACAGTGGTAGACTAGCAGATGTAGGGGATGTAGGTTGGTACGGTCTACCCGTTTGTAAGGTGCTAGCGCTTCTAAAAGACTATGTCTCGGTCATCTGTTAGTCAAACACCATGTAGTGCGAGATTCCCAACGGAGGAGATCGAGTCTTGTGGGGAAAAGTGCGCAAACCTCTGCAGAGTGTATAAACTAATCATGGTTAGCCGTGTCCCCGGTTATGGACATCTTGAGTATCTAGTACTTGGATTATCATGTGAATCTCATCATGTTACTCTAATTAATTTTGTTGGGTTAATGCTGATGCTTAATTGGGATTGAGAGGGTGTCTACACTCTCAATGTTTAACAACTACCATGATAGTTAAATAAAATTTATTCCTTTGCAGTAGGGAAAAATTGGCTTTACGCAAAACTGTAACCATAGAGCTTTCCACCGGCCAAATATGCATGTAGTATAGTCTTATTCTTCCATCATTCTCTATGTGTTACTTTGCCAGCATATTCCATGTGCTGACCCATTTCGGGCTGCAACGTTCATGTTGCAGACTTTTTAGACAATGAGTAAGGAGACTTTTAGGTCGTGGTTCTATACACAGTGATGGCGTTGGAGTTGATGGACTCACTTATCTTCCAAGCCTTCCGCTGTTATCATTATTAGATGGCCTTAAGCCACATTTATTGTAATAAGTTCTCTTTTGAGACACTCAATGTAATAAGTGTGTGGTTGCTACTCTGTTATAAATCCTTCAAGTACTGTGTGGTGTCAACATTACTGATCCAGGGATGACACCGGAGCACAGAGATCAGACTGGTTGAGGTCTGGTCGCTACAAAGCCCATTCGGACAGAACTCCAAAGTTAAGCGTGCTCAGCTTGGAGTAGTTTCAGGATGGGTGACCGACCGGGATGTTTCTCCCGGGTGCGCACGAGTGAGGACAAAGTGCGTAGAAAAGACTAGTATTGATCTGTGGGGCCAGTCTAGATCCCGCCAGGAGTAACGACCACCGGCGGGAGTGTCCGGGGCGTTACAAGTTGGTATCAGAGCCGACCCTCGCAGTTACACGGATGTTTGCGGACAAGTGCGGGGTCATGTTGTTCATGACGTTTGTGACCCGTCGTGGCACTCGACATGGCACATGTACCGGACTGGATGCACAGACGTATGTACCAAGAGGGAACGTTCATGTGGCCCTACGAGGACGTCAGTTCCTCTAAGTGTGGGTGTATGTGATAGCCTGGCTTATTAGGGATGATAGACTACTCATATCAATAAGGAATTCCTTCTTTTTCGGAAGCCCATTCGGACAAAACTCCAAAGTTAAGCGTGCTCAGCTTAGAGTAGTTTCAGGATGGGTGAACGACCGGGAAGTTGCTCCCGGGTGAGCACGAGTGAGGACAAAGTGCGCAGAAAAGACTAGAATTGATCTGTCGGGACAGTCTAGATCCCGCCAGGAGTAACGACCACCGGCGGGTGTGTCCGGGGCGTTACAGTATGGTGGCTGTTTTGAGGAAGATATAAGGAGGTTTATGTGTGACAGAGCGTATCATATGACGGGGCTTGGATGCACCGACGAAGTTTGCACCAGCTCTCAAGGTGAGAAAGGGCAATGCACGGTACCGAAGAGGCCAACAATGATGGAAAGGTGAGAGTGCGTATAATCCATGGACTCAACATTAGTCATAAAGAACTCACATACTTATTGCAAAAATCTACAATTCATCAAAAACCAAGCATTATGTGCATGCTCCTAGGGGGATAGATTGGTAGGAAAATACCATCACTCGTCCCCGACCACCACTCATAAGGAAGGCAATCAAAGAAACACCTCATGCTTCAAATTTGTCACATAACGGTTACCATACGTGCATGCTACAGGACTTGCAAACCTCAACACAAGTATTTCTCAAATTCATAATTACTCAACTAGCACGACTCTAATATTACCATCTTCATATCTCAAAACAATCATCAAGTATCAAACTTCTCATAGTATTCAAAGCACTTTATATGAAAGTTTTTATTATATCCCTCTTGGATGCCTATCATATTAGGACTAGTTTCATAACCAAAGAAAATTACCATGTTGTTCAAAAGACTCTCAAAATAATGTAAGTGAAGCATGAGAGTTCATCTATTTCTTCAAAATAAAACCACTGCCGTGCTCTAAAAAGATATAAGTGAAGCACTAGAGCAAACGACAAACTACTCCAAAAGATATAAGTGAAGATCAATGAGTAGTCAAATAATTATGCACCTATGTGAAGACTCTCTAACATTTAAGAATTTCAGATCTTGGTATTTTATTCAAACATAAAGCAAAACAAAATAAAATAAAATGACGCTCCAAGCAAAACACATATCATGCGGTGAATAAAAATATAGCTCCAAGTAAAGTTAAAGATGAACAAAGACGAAAGAGGGGATGCCTTCCCGGGCATCCCCAAGCTTAGGATCTTGGTTGTCCTTGAATATTACCTTGGGGTGCCTTGGGCATCGCCAAGCTTAGGCTCTTTCCACTCCTTATTCCATAGTCCATCGAATCTTTACCCAAAACTTGAAAACTTCACAACACAAAACTTAACAGAAAACTCGTAAGCTCCGTTAGCTAAAGAAAACAAAACACCACTTCAAGGTACTGTAATTAACTCATTATTTATTTATATTGGTGTTAAACCTACTGTATTCCAACTTATCTATGGTTTATAAAATCTTTTACTAGCCATAGATTCATCAAAATAAGCAAACAACACATGAAAAACAGAATCTGTCAAAAATAGAACAGTCTATAGTAATCTGTAACTAACGCAAACTTCTGGAACCCCCAAAATTCTAAAATAAGTCGCTGGACGTGAGGAATTTATCTATTAATCATATGCAAAAAATTAACTAAATATCACTCTCCAATAAAAAAATGGCAGCAATTCTCGTGAGCGCTAAAGTTTCTGTTTTTTTACAGCAAGATCAACAAGACTTTCCCCGAGTCCTCCCAACGGTTCTACTTGGCACAAACACTAACTAAAACATAAAAACTCAATCATAAAAGAGGCTAGATAAATTATTTATTGCTAAACATAATTAAAAAGCAAGGAACAAAAATAAAGTTGGGTTGCCTCCCAACAAGCACTATCGTTTAACGCCCCTAGCTAGGCATGATGATTTCAATGATGCTCACATAAAAGATAAGAATTGTAACATAAAGAGAGAATCATGAAGAATATGACTAGCACATTTAAGTCTAACCCACTTCCTATGCATAGGGATTTTGTGAGCAAACAAATTATGGGAACAAGAATCCACTTGCATGGGAAGGTAAAACAAGCATAACTTCCATATTTTAAGCACATAGAGAGGAAACTTGATATTATTGCAATTCCTACAAGCATATGTTCCTCCCTCATAATAATTTTCAGTAGCATCATGAATGAATTCAATAATATAACCATTGCATAAAGCATTCTTTTCATGATCTACAAGCATAGAAAATTTACTACTCTCCACATAAGTAAAATTCTTCTGATTCAGAATAGTGGGAGTATCATAAGAAACTCGAATACTATAAATTGTTTCCACATTGAAAGAATAGTGTTCAGAAAAAGGGTAATCATAATCATGAAAAGTTTTATAAATATAATCACCACTACTTTTTATAGCATAAGTGTCATCACAATAATCATCATAAGTAGCAACTTTGTTCTCATCATAATCAGTTGAAATCTCTTCCAAGATAGTGGAATCATTACTAAATAAAGTCATGACCTCTCCAAATCCACTTTCATAATTATCACAATAAGATTCAACATCCTTAAACATAGTGGGATCATTAATTCCTAAAGTTGACACTCTTCCAAACCCACTTTCATCAATATAATCATCATAAGTAGGAGGCATGCTATCATCATAATAAATTTGCATATCAAAACTTGGGAGACTACAAATATCATCTTCATTAAACATAGCATCCCCAAGCTTGGGACTAACATTAATTGCAGAAAATACATTATCAAACATGTCATTCTCATCAAACATAGCATCCCCAAGCTTGGGCCTTTTCATATCATAAGCATAATCACTCTCATCATTAATAGTATGGATAGCACCAATAGTACAACAATTATCATCATCACAGTGAGTAATAGGAGCAACATCATTTGGGAGGGATACATTTTTACCTTTGCTTCTCCGTCTTTTCTTTTTCTTCTTCACATCATGTGTGGGTTTAATCCTCTTTTCAGAGCTCCTTATTGATGAGATTGGTTGAATAGAAGGCTCCTCCTCTTTACCTGATTCATCATAAGAAATAATAGGAGGATATTGGGAAGCCTCTTACCTTTCATTAGTATTCTCTTCATCCTCTATTTGTTTTCTTTTCTTTATGTAATTGGCAATATAAGGATTTTCAATGAAATTCACCGCACAATACATAAGAATTTATTCTAGATCAATATCGTGGAATTTCTCAAGGTTATATTCTGGAATATGCTTAGTTATATGTTTCATTTCTTCATAACCCGAAAGCAAACTAAGTTCATTATGATGTGCAAGGGAAATCAAATCATCACAATTTTTGGACACGATACTCTCATGAAACAATTTGCATTTGAGATTTAAATGACCATGTTCATAAGTTCACAAGTATGGCGAAGAAATTTTAAATTTTCAGCACAAACATCTAGCCTTTCTTGCAACAATTTAGTTTCCAAATACTTATGCCTCTTGCAAAATCTATTTTCCCTAATTGGTGTGTACTTGCAAGCTCTATGCACTCCACAAAAATTGACATGCTTATAAGAGACATTTTCATCATGACTAGTGCAATCATCATTAGTACTATGGATATTCAAGGAGTTCATACTAACAACATTGCAATCGTGATCATCATTCAAAGATTTAGTGCCAAACATTTTATAGACTTCTTCTTCTAGCACTTGAGCTCAATTTTCCTTTCCATCATTCTCACGAAAGATATTAAAAAGATGAAGCGTATGAGGCAAACTCAATTCCATTTTTTTGTAATTTTCTTTTATAAACTAAACTAGTGATAAAACAAGAAACTAAAAGATTCGATTGCAAGATCTAAAGATATACCTTCAAGCGCTAAACTCCCCGGCAACGGCGCCAGAAAAGAGCTTGATGTCTACTACACAACCTTCTTCTTGTAGACGTTGTTGGGCCTCCAAGTGCAGAGGTTTGTAGGACAGTAGCAAATTTCGCTCAAGTGGATGGCCTAAGGTTTATCAATCCATGGGAGGCGTAAGATGAAGATGGTCTCTCTCAAGCAACCCTGCAACCAAATAACAAAGAGTCTCTTGTGTCCCCAACACACCCAATACAATGGTAAATTGTATAGGTGCACTAGTTCGGCGAAGAGATGGTGATACAAGTGCAATATGCCTGGTAGATAAAGGTTTTTGTAACTTGGAAATATAAAAAAAACAAGGTAACTAATGATAAAAGTGAGCACAAATGGTATTGCAATGCATTGAGACAAGGCCTAGGGTTCATACTTTCACTAGTGCAAGTTCTCTCAACAATAATAACATAATTGGATCATATAAATATCCCTCAACATTCAACAAAGAGTCACTCCAAAGTCACTAATAGCGGAGAACAAACGAAGAGATTATTGTAGGGTACGAAACCACCTCAAAGTTATCCTTTCTGATCGATCTATTCAAGAGTCCATAGTAAAATAACACAAAGCTATTCTTTCCGTTAAATCTATCATAGAGTTCGTACTACAATAACACCTTAAGACACAAATCAACCAAAACCCTAATGTCACCTAGATACTCCAGCGTCACCTCAAGTATCCATGGGTATGATTATAAGATATGCATCACACAATCTCAGATTCATCTATTCAACCAACACAAAGAACTTCAAAGAGTGCCCCAAAGTTTCTACCGGAGAGTCAAGACGAAAATGTGTGCCAACCCCTATGCATAAGTTCACGAGGTCACGGAACTCGCAAGTTGATCACCAAAACATACATCAAGTGGATCACATGATATCCCATTGTCACCACAGATAAGCACATGCAAGACATACATCAGGTGTTCTCAAATCCTTAAGGACTCAATCCGATAATATAACTTCAAAGGGAAAACTCAATTCATCACAAGAGAGTAGAGGGGGAGAAACATCATAAGATCCAACTATAATAGCAAAGCTCACGATACATCAAGATTGTATCACCTCAAGAACACGAGAGAGAGAGAGAGATCAAACACATAGCTACTGGTACATACCCTCAGCCCCGAGGGGGAAGTACTCCCTCCTTGTCATGGAGAGCACGGGGATGATGAAGATGGCCACCAAAGAGGGATTCCCCCCTCCGGTGGGGTGCCGGAACCGGTCTACATTGCTTTTCGGTGCCTACGGAGGCTTCTGGCGGCGGAACTCCCGATCTATTCTGCTCTTTGATGTTTTTAGGTATATGGACATATATAGGCGAAAGAAGTCGGTCATGGGAGCCACGAGGTGCCCACGAGGGTGGGGGGCACGCCCAGGGGGGGTAGGGCGCGCATCCCTGCCTCGTGGCTTCCTCGAATGTTCCCTGACATCTACTCCAAGTCTCCTAGATTGCTTCCATTCCAAAAATAACTCTCCTGAAGGTTTCATTCTGTTTGGACTCTGTTTGATATTCCTTTTCTTCGAAACACTGAAATAGGCAAGAAAGCAACAATTTGGGCTAGGCCTCCGGTTAATAGGTTAGTCCCAAAAATAATATAAAAGTGTATAATAAAGCTCATAAACATCCAACACAGATAATATAATAGCAGGGAACAATCAAAAATTATAGATACGTTGGAGACGTATCAATTGGCAAGTGGATGTGAGAAAGTTGTAATAAATTGATAGATGGATCGCCAAATAAAATAAAGTGCATCAAGGTACTTTTGTATGTTTGGTTTAATAGATCTGAAAATAAAAGCAAATAAAAATAGATTGCGAAGGCAAATATAATAAAGAAGAGACCCGAGGGCCGTAGGTTTCACTAGTGGCTTCTCTTGAGAAAAATAGCAAATGGTAGGTAAACGAATTACTGTTGGGCAATTGATAAAACTTCAAATAATCATGATGATATCCAGGCAATGATCATTATATAGGCATCACATCCAAGATTACTAGACCGACTCCTACCTGCATCTACTACTATTACTCCACACATCGACCGCTATCCAGCATGCATCTAGTGTATTAAGTTCATGGAGAAACGGAGTAATGCAATAAGAACGATTACATGATGTAGACAAGATCTATTTTGTAGAAATAGATCCCATCTTGTTATCCTTAATGGCAATGGTACATACGTGTCGGTTCCCCTTCTGTCACCGGGATCAAGCACCGTAAGATCGAACCCATCACAAGGCACCTTTTCCCATTGTAAGATAAATAGATAAAGTTGGCTAGACAAAACCCAAATATCATAGAAGAAATACGAGGCTATAAGAAATCATGCATATAAGAGATCAAAGAAGACTCAAATAACTTTCATGGATAAAAAGATAGATCTGATCATAAACTCAAAGTTCATCGGATCCCAACAAACACATCGCAAAAAGAGTTACATCATATGGATCTCCAAGAGACCATTGTATTGAGAATCAAAAGAGAGAGAGAGAGAGAGTAAGCCATCTAGCTACTAACTACGGACCTGAAGGTCTACAAAGAACTACTCACGCATCATCGGAGAGGCACCAATGGACATGATGAAACCCTCCGTGATGGTGTCTAGATTGGATCTGGTGGTTCTAGAACTTGCGGCGGCTGGAATTGATTTCCGTCGACTCCCCTAGGGTTTCTGGAATATTGGGGTATTTATAGAGCAAAGAGGCGGTTCGGGAGGTCACCAAGGTGGGTACAACCCACCAGGGCACGCATGGGCCTCCAGGCACTCCCTGGATGTCTCTTCGGGCTCCCTCTTCGCTACTTCTATGGCACACTGGATGTCTTCTAGTCCAGCGAAATCCACAAAAAGTTTTGTTGCGTTTGGACTCCGTTTGATATTGATTTCCTGCGAAGTAAAAAACATGCAGAAAACAACAACTAGCACTGGGCACTATGTCAGCAGGTTAGTACCAAAAAATGATATAAAATTACTATAAAATGATTGTAAAACATCCAAGAATGATAATATAACAGCATGGAACAATCAAAAACTATAGATACGTTGGAGACATATCAGCATCCCCAAGCTTAATTCCTGCTCGTCCTTGAGTAGGTAAATGATAAAAATAGAATTTGATGTGGAATGCTGCCTAACATGCTCATCACATGTTCTTTTCTTTGTAGCATGGACATTTGGACTTTTATATGGTTCAAAGCAATAGCCTAGTTTTTTACGTGAGGACTTAAATACTCAAGCATATCAACAAGCAACCATGTCTTTCAAAATATCAACGCTAAAATAAGTTATCCCTAGCCCATTATGCTCAATCCTTGATCCATTAATGAAACACACTTGCATATTAGCTACACCCAATGCTCAAGTACGATCATAGTGCCCTTTAGTTGGTGCTTTATAAGAGAATATGGAGACTCAAATTAAAAATAAAAATTGCATAAAGTAAAATAAAGGCCCTTCGCAAAGGGAAGTACGGATTTGTAGAAGTGCCAGAGCTCAAAGCGAAAAGATAGAGATAAAAAAAATTTGGGAGACATGCTTTTCCTGTCAACAAGAATGATCAAGTAGTTCCCAATACTTTCCATGCTAGCTATATCATAGGTGGTTCCCAAACAGAAATTAAAGTTTATTTCTTTTTCAACCATACTTTCTCTTTCCATGGCTAGCTGTATCCACGGGTGCCTTCCATACCAACACTTTCCAAGGAATTTATTATTTGACAACATAAAGTAAATTCAATTTTCATTTCTGGACTAGGCATCCCTAATACCTTTGCCTTACTCTCACGCAATGGCAAGTGAATAAAAACTCATCGTGAGAATAACATATCTAGCATGGAAATATATTAGCCAGCCCCTAGCGTTTCATGAGCGGTACGAGCACACAAAAGAGAAATTGTCAGGACCCCGATTCCAAGTCACATCGATCTAGCTGGTAACACCTCATATCACTTTGCGGCCTCACGCACGGTATTCCCACGGTTGTCGCCTTACCATGGCCCGGGACCGTTTGCGCCTTTTGGCTGACGTATATGATAGTGTCGCTAGCATCGATATGACAGAGAACCTGGGCCGACATGGCTAGTCGTGAACCCAAAGCGGCACTAACCCATAGAGACATGCATACATGAATCAACTTCGAGCATGTCGGTCAGCAGCGTGTGAATCTGGGATGTAGCACTGGGCTAACAGGACTCCGGTAAACCGTGCTGTAGCGGACTACTATGGCTCAAGGAAGCACTAGACTACATTTCCCCATAAGAGAGGCTGCCAAGGATAAACAACTAGATTGTCGGATCCCACACATACCAAGCATTTCAATCATACACACAGTATGCTCGATATGTGTAAATACAACATGGCATCACGACAAGACTCTATGACTCAAGTATTTATTCCTTAGGCTCCGAGGAGCGAGATATTACAAACATGGGTCTCATGACCCAAGAATCATAGCATACAAATCAAAGCACATGCGGAAGCTTAACATGTCTGAGTACAGACATCTACAAATGAAAAAGGCTAAGAAGGCTGACTATCTACCAGATCCTACCGAGGGCACAAGATCGTAGCTGAGGTATCAAGCTAAACGTCAAAGTCCACGCGAAACTACTAGCGAGACTGAAGTCTCTCTGCAAAACATAAATTAAGCAAATGTGAGTACAAAAGTACTTAGCAAGACTTACATCAGAACTAGATACATATGCATCGGTATCAACAAGGGGGCGTGGTGGAGTTTAACTGCAGCAAGCCAGCTTTGACTCAGTGGCTAACCTGAACTACGAGTGCAAGCAACTCTTTTGAGGTGGCGCACACGAGTCCACATATTCACCATTCAATACACCACTATGGATCCGCTCCCGTCTCCCTACGAGAAGGCCATCCATAGCACTCACACTTATCTTGCGATTTTTAGAGTATCCACTTTCACTTGTCTATGACCTGTTATTGGCAACCCAGAAGTCCTTTACCGCGGACACGGCTATTCGAATAGATCATTTATAACCCTGCAGGGGTGTACTTCGTCACACATGTTTCGACCACTTAGCGTCTGCACACGACATGTGCTCGGCAGACTTCAAGCAAAAGCCGACGTGGGTGTAGACCACGACCTGACTAACCGCACAAGTCTCTAGTCCAGGTTTATCGCCTATCCGGGTTCCATCCGCAAGGAAATCCGGCCGGGGTGTCCTCAACGGCCCCAAACGATGTGTACAGGGTCCCAAGATGCCAAACGGGCGCCCGGCATACCCGGCCACAGTGTATCTACCGCATCATAGCCCACCCCTAGGGTCAGCGCTACGCACGGCCGCCAACACATAACCTACAAACATCGGAAACTAGTTGCAACTCCTGGACAGAGGACAAGAGGGGTCAGTAAGTCGAGCGAGGTCATATTACGGGGCCCAATGCGTGGTAGTAGCTGTTTCATGGATCACAAACACAGGACTCAGTTCCTGAGGACGGTTACAGTGAGACAACCCACCATGTACTCCTGCATGGCCTCTCACCGCTACCTTTACCAAATCATGTTCACACACTTAGCTCATACACAGTAGGACATGTTCACACACTTCCGATTCTTCCTCGATGAACCAGACCTGACACGACTCTATGCAATAGCACGCATGACAAACAAGCATGAATGAGTAGGCACATCAGGGCTCAAACAACTCCTACTCATGCTAGTGGGTTTCATATATTTACTATGGCAATGATAGGTCATGCAGAGGATAAGGGGTTCAACTATCGCAGCAAGTAACAGATGAATCGTTGTTGTCCTAATGCAGTAAAAGAGAGCAGGAGCGAGAGAGTGGGATTGTATCGGAATGAGCAAGGGGGTTTTGCTTGCCTGGCACTTCTGAAGATATTATAGCTCTTCATCGGTGCCATCGAACTCATCGTCGGGATACGCCTACCGAGAGGGGACAAGCATCGGCAATAGAGAAGAACACAATCAATGCAAATGCGACAGTATGATGCATGATCATGACATGGAAATATGCTATGATTTGTGCTAATGCATCTAGCAACGATTTAAATGAAGTCCATATGAACCAAGGGTTCATATGCAAACTCCATAAGGGGTATTTAAAATGCCATTATCATGTTTTCACTTGTACAGGGGGTATAAGTTAGTTGAACATGCATGAAAGTAGTATAAATGGATAGATTGGATTTTTCTGATAATTTTTCATCTATAATTTATTTCATTTGGAGTTAGGGTTGATTTTCTATGATTTTTAGAAGTTTAGGAAATTTTTAGGAATTTCCTGTAAAAGAATAAATCTAGAAAAGAGTTATTGCATCAGCATGACGTCACTGTGATGTCAGCAGTCAACGGGCGTGGTCCAGGTCAACCCTGACCAGTGGGACCCACTGGTCAGTGGTTAGTTAACTAACTAAATTTAGTTAGTGTTAAACTAATACTAATCCTGGTTTAGTTAGTCGCCTGGAGCCCACATGTCAGTGAGCCAGGGGAGGTCAAACCCCTGGTCAGCTGGGTCAAACTCGCCGGAGTTGACCCGCGTGTCGTCGCCAGCGACACCAGAGGCGCCGGAGGGTGTCGGAAAAGCTCCTCCGGCGACCAAATTAGCGGCCGAGATGCTCTACGTGACGAGGAGACTCGTCCGCGTCCAGTGGTGCTCACAGCAGCAGCTCTAGTGGCCTAAAACGACAGCGGCGGCGAATTGCGCGGCGGCCGGAGCTCGGGTGTTCGCGGAAACGGCGCTGCGGTGTGCAAACGATTGCAGCGTGGTACTGGGGAGACTCTACGCGCGGCGGCGAGCATGTTGGGCGCACGCTCGGGACCAAATGGTCACCGGAACGTCACCGGCATCGAGCGCAGGCGGCAGCGCGTTTCGGCCACGGCGGGGAATGGAGCTAGGGGACGAGGGCAAACGCTAAAGAAGAGGGGAAAAAGAGAGGAGCTCACGGCGGAGTCGATGAGCAGGTCAGTAGCTCGGGGGAGGCGTCAGAGCGAGCGGGGCGGTGAGAACGATCTCTGGCGGGCACGGTGAAGATGAGCTCGAAGACGACGTTGCAGAGCTCCCGCGGTTGAACAGGTTGGCGTAGACCATGCAGGAGTGGACGACGGTTCTTCTGGACGCATCGACAGGACGAGGGGTGGATGGTGGCTGTGGCTACGGCGAGCGGCGGCGACAGTGGCATTCGGCCGTGCGCGTGAGAGAGAGAGACAGAGGGGAGGAGGAGCACGGGGAGAGTGAGAGAGAGACGGAGGGGTTGCATGGCGCCCTTAGCCAACTTTAGGCGGTCGGTGGCAAGCAGGAGGTGGCGAGCTACGGGCGCGCGCGCGTCGGGCACACGCTCTGCGTCCGACTGGCGCGAGGTGGAAGACGCCTCTGCCCCTAGTGGGCTGGGCCGGCCTACTGGGCTGCCAGGTAAGGGTTTTGTCTTTCCTGTGCTTTTCTAATTATGTTCTGTTTTCTATTTTGCAGGTTTGTTTTGAATTTGGTTTTGAAACCAATTCAAATTTTTTTTGCTTCTGATAATATTTTTAGGAGCTAACAGAATTAAACCAATGCTCCACAAAATATTTCAGAATTATTGGACCTATATTGATTTAATAGTAGACATAAATCCAATTCAAATAGCAACTGACTTAATTCAAATGCCCAAAATAAATGTTTCTGAGACACCAAAAATATTGTTTTGGGTTTTACTTCTTGCCAATATTTCCAGAGGATAACAGGAACATTTTCTTGGACTCATTTGATGAGATTTAAATGTTGGTTATTTTTAGAGGTCTTCTGAGGCTTTTGAAAATTCCTCAATTCAAATTTCATTTGAATTTAAACATGATGCTCACATGAAGGGCTAGCCTCGTGCATACTGGAACTAGGGATGTGACAGCTCACCCCTACTAAACAAGAATCTCGTCCCGAGATTCAAGTCATGAGGTAAGAAGGCAGAGGGGTCACAAAGCTAACACGATCTTCATGATCTGATTTGCCCTTCTCGAAGATGTAGATTCATTTCTCCAATTGATCTTGACATCTTTGCTTTTGAAATCTTCTTCCAACACGACAAAGAGAAGGCTGGGAAAACCTAAAGAGTCAATCTTCTCGAAGATCGAGCAACTCACGATCAACTCACGAGATGAGACATAGAAACATATCTTGAGCTGAGACACGAAACATACATTCAGGGGGATGGGGTGTAACAGATGAAGAAGGTCCAGTAGGTAGGCAACAAATCCACGCTCGATCACGACGTAGCGAGGAGTTAGCTGCCATAATTCCACAACGGGGCACCTTGGGGGAGGTGACTTGTTGGATTGCTCCCTTAAGTGCCAAAAAGAATTACTTTTGATTCAAAGATCATTGAAACTCTTTATACCAGCCTAAGGCAAATCACAATCGATCATTTGAAGGAGTTTGAAGGAATGACATACTTGGACTAGAATGGATGATGTGGACTACCTTGTTGAAGACAACGTAATGGATGAATTTTCTTGCGCGTGCTCTCAAGAACTTGAGCATTTCCATATTGATCAAGATTCTACCAATATCCGAGTCGAGGATCCTGGCAACACATCTTACTACCTTGACGAATAGTGATGGACAATGCAGATGCATAGAAAGACAACCCTTTCTCAGATTTCACCTTAGCGAGGCCAAGGGAATGAAATCTGGATGATCGACCGAGAGACATTTAGCACTCCGCTTCTAATATTCTCCTTGATGTACTGGTTACCACGGTCATGCTTTAAAGCATCAACATAGTCATCAAGTAGTGGTCAGACTTCGGAATACAAAGGATCCATAAGGAACAACTACTGCAGTAAATCCTATGAAATCCTTATGGGGAGGTGGCCAACTTTCTCAATCAAGATACTACAATAATAAGTCTTCCGGTTGGGTGTGTTGGCCACAACATCCACTTTACCGGGTTACAGAGAGACCAATACTACAGTCCTTGAGAAACGTTCCAACCATCATATCTGCTTGGGATTCAGATCTGGTTGGTGTCAGGATAATCCAGACTCATCGGGTCTGGAACGAAAAATGAAAGTTTGCAACACAAATCGACGAGATGACGTTGCGAGATTCTCAGGGGAATGAACTACGATAGTAAGCTATAGAACATGAGCCGGTTCTGCTACAAGCATGTGAACACGCTATCCTAGACAAGCATGGCCACCTGGTAGTCTTACAATGAAACACTACCGAGTTCAGGAGGGAACCATCAACGAGGATATCGAAGTTCTTGCGTAAGTCTAGCTCCTAGGAAGAAACTTCTTATCCTTGAACAAACCAATCAGTGGCTTGGTGTGCTAGGAACACATATGGAGTGGAGGTAATTAATCTACCAAACCATAGAATACTTCGCACATATTCATGAATGATTTGGGATGATTCCAAGGGAAACATAACAAACCTTTCTCAAATTCATGGCGGCAACTTACACCTAATGCACGTGAACTTGGAGAAAGTCACTTATTTCATCCAAGCATAAGCTTCATGAACGGAACACGAAGGCATTGCTTACAAAGTTTTCAACACTAGGTTGATGTTTAACATGAATCATGGGGGGACAAAATGTTGCTGATGGGCTCAACAGCAACTCATTAGAATTTCCATATCACTGGACTTTCACCATCATGTGAACACGGTGATAACATTGGTCAGACCAAAGGATGTAATGGTGTATGCTCGAGGAATCAACCACGAGTAAGACAACATTATGAATATCGTTGGTTCTAACTTGATTTGATGATAGCCCATACTCAAATCAAGGTTTGGACAAGACAATAGGTTCAACAACTGATCACGGGGATCAGTCGATGAAGATATCATCTATCTTCAACACACACACACATACACAAGGATATCCCTTGGCATGAACTAAGTCAGACAAGCTTCCATCTTCCAACTCTCCAAGTTGTTGTTTAGCTTAACCAACTAGCTCGGGGGTATCCAACACAGATTCTTGGGGAATGGATGGTTTAGAGAAAAACCAACATGATCACGAACTCAACATAGCGGTCAGGTGACAACCTGGTAGTACTTTCGAGAAGATATTTGGAACATCACCAACCACCGATATGTTACTAAGCTTGAGAACAATCTTGCTTTTCAGAGCAAGACGATATGATCAAATAAGCAAGGGATTGAATAATCCTAACTCATTGATCGAAGAGTGCACCAGAAATAAGGACTACGTAGCACGATCAATCTTAGGATGATGATTTAATAATCAACACTCTAAAAATGAGAATATTGTCCATTTACTACAAAGCAACCAGTTGCTCGGAGTATTGATTTCACACATCACAATTCACTTGTCGGAATTCCGGTTACAACAACACGGGACCGAGGAATGAACAATGATGGCAAGAAGTATCACTAAATCAAGAATTCATAAGAAATGGTGCAATTCTCATGACAATCCTGACATAAAGGGGGTAATACTCCGAGGTAGAACACAACAAAAGCTGGATTGGCATTTGATCTGCGGAATACAACTACTTTGACCCAATCCTAGAAATGGACGAGGTACTAGAGTTTGTTTCTCCTAGTCATTCCGGAATAGAATGGCTTGACGGACCACAAGAATAATAGGCATCGATGAACACGAATGCACAACTATTCCTGACTATCAATTGATAGGCTACAGTCAGAATATAGCTGAGGAGGGTCAACTCAAGGAACATATAACTTTCTGAGTTGTGGATGCATAGGTTAGTATGTCGAACCAAGTTCAACATGTTTCTTCCGGATAACTCATGAAGAGAGGTAGGACTAGCAGAGTCACGATTATGAATGGAGAACTCCTCAAGAGTACTCTGATTGTGATCCTTTGGTTCAAATAACTTCTGCCTTAATGGTTCATGGTATTTGGAAGAAGGAAATTCCACGGACCTCGAGGACTATCACAAGGTTTCTAATATCCTAAAGGAACGAGCAACACTATCTACACGAATTAAGTAGAGTGAATCTTGGGTTCAAGAACCCAGGAAAGAATACCTACTAACTAATAACATCATGAGATGCTTTCGAGAATGGTGGCCAGAATCATCACTCCGGGAACACAAAACATGGCTAGATTACTAGGTGACTCCCTAAAACACCTAGGGTCATAATAATAGCTCCAACATATATGTTGAGGTAGTAGAGTACCTCAACAGACCGTTAGTGTGCTTAATCTGGCCCAAAAGGACAACGGAAACGGGAAGAAAGGATTTGCAAATGCATCAGACTAGTTAGAGACCTGGGATGACTCGGACAGCATAATGGCTGTAAATGCTCAGAAAAAGATTTGAGACATCCACAACATTTTGCAATACCACTCAACAACATCATATCAAGGTTCTGATTCAACTGGCAACATACTAAAAGTAGTAGAAACTGTACTGAGGCTTGTAACAACAATCCTATAAGCTACTACGGATTAGTAACATGTGAACTTGATAGAAGAAGAGAGCCTAGTCCTTAACCCACGTTGAATGAGAAGAGAATGACTCAGATCAGAGGGCATAAAGGTAAAGGAGTAAAAGAGCCTTACGTTCCCTCCCACAATCAATTCCCTACATAACTAAAGCATTTCTAGACACAACTTCGACCAGTATGGCTTGATAATCCTACAAGCAGTCAGGCTCTGATACCAACGCTGTCAGGACACCGATTCCAAGTCACATCAATCTAGCTGGTAACACCTCATATCACTTTGCGGCCTCACGCACGGTATTCCCACGGTTGTCGCCTTACAATGGCCCGGGACCATTTGTGCCTTTTGGCCGATGTATATGATAGTGTCGCTAGCATCCATATGACAGAGAACCCGGGCAGACATGGCTAGTCGTGAACCCAAAGCGGCACTAACCCACGGAGACAGGCATGCATCAATCAACTTCGAGCATGTCGGTCAGCAGCGTGTGAATCCGGGCTGTAGCACTAGGCTAGCAGGACTCCAGTAAACCGGGCTGTAGCAAGCTAGGCAGGACTCCGGATGTCACCGCGTGACATTTCCCCGAAGGGACAGACACAGGAACGAAGTGAAACACATGCCGCCCAGTCAAGTGTCCTGAGCAGTAGTGCTGGGCTAGCAGGACTCCGGTGAACCGGGCTGTAGCGGACTACTATGGCTCAAGGAAGCACTAGACTACATTTCCCCATAAGAGAGGCTGCCAAGGATAAACAACTAGATTGTCAGATCCCACACATACCAAGCATTTCAATCATACACACAATATGCTCGATATGTGTAAATACAACATGGCATCACAACAAGACTCTACGACTCAAGTATTTATTTCTTAGGTTCCGAGGAGCGAGATATTACAAACATGGGTCTCATGACCCAAAAATCATAGCATACAAATCAAAGCACATGTGGAAGCTTAACATGTCTGAGTACAGACATCTACAAATGAAAAAGGCTAAGAAGCCTGACTATCTACCAGATCCTGCCGAGGGCACAAGATCGTAGCTGAGGTATCAAGCTAAATGTCGAAGTCCATGCGGAACTACTAGCGATACTGAAGTCTCTCTGAAAACATAAATTAAGAAAACGTGAGTACAAAAGTACTCAGCAAGACTTACATCAGAACTAGCTACATATGCATCGGTATCAACAAGGGGGGTGGTGGAGTTTAACTACAGCAAGCCAGCTTTGACTCAGTGGCTAACCTGAACTACAACTGCAAGCAACTCTTTTGAGGTGGCGCACACGAGTCCACATATTCACCATTCAATACACCACTATGGATCCGCTCCTGTCTCCCTACGACAAGGCCATCCATAGCATTCACACATATCTTGCGATTTTTAGAGTATCCACTTTCACTTGTCTATGAACTGTTATAGGAAACCCAGAAGTCCTTTACCGCGGACATGGCTATTCGAATAGATCATTTATAACCCTGCAGGGGTGTACTTCGTCACACATGTTTCCACCACTTAGCATCTGCACATGACATGTGCTCGGCAGACTTCAAGCGAAAGCCGACGTGGGTGTAGACCACGACCTGACTAACCGCACAAGTCTCTAGTCCAGGTTTATCGCCTATTCGGGTTCCATCCGCAAGGAAATCCAGCCGGGGTGTCCTCAACGGCCCCAAACGATGTGTACATGGTCCCGAGACGCCAAACGGGCGCCTGGCATACCCGGCCACAGTGTATCTACCGCATCATAGAACACCCCTAGGGTCAGTGCTACGCACGGCCGCCAACACATAACCTACAAACACCAGAAACTAGTTGCAACTCCTGGACAGAGGACGAGAGGGGTCAGTAAGTCGAGCGGGGTCATATTACAGGGCCCAATGCGTGGTAGTAGCTGTTTCATGGATCACAAACACAGGACTCAGTTCCTGAGGACGGTTTCAGTGAGACAACCCACCATGTAGTCCTACATGGCCTCTCACCGCTACCTTTACCAAATCGTGTTCACACACTTAGCTCACACACAGTAGGACATGTTCACACACTTCCGATTCATCCCCGATTAACCAGACCTGACACGACTCTATGCAATAGCAGGCATGACAAACAAGCATGAATGAGTAGGCACATCAGGGCTCAAACAACTCCTACTCATGCTAGTGGGTTTCATCTATTTACCGTGGCAATGACAGGTCATGCAGAGGATAAGGGGTTCAACTACCGCAGCAAGTAACAGATGAATCGTTGTTGTCCTAATGCAGTAAATGAGAGCAGGAGCAAGAGAGTGGGATTGTATCGGAATGAGCAAGGGGGTTTTGCTTGCCTAGAACTTCTGAAGATATTATAGCTCTTCATCGGTGTCATCGAACTCATCGTCGGGATACGCCTACCGAGAGGGGACAAGCACCGGCAATAGAGAAGAACACAATCAATGCAAACGCGACAGTATGATGCATGATCATGACATGGCAATATGCTATGATTTGTGCTAATGCATCTAGCAACAATTTAAATGAAGTCCATATGAACCAAGGGTTCATATGCAAACTCCATAAGGGGTATTTAGAATGCCATTATCATGTTTTCACTTATACAGGGGGTATAAGTTGGTTGAACATGCATGCAAGTAGCATAAATTTATAGATTGGATTTTTCTGATAATTTTTCATATATAATTTATTTCATTTGGAGTTACGGTTGATTTTCTATGATTTTTAGAAGTTTAGGGAATTTTCCAGAATTTCCTGTAACAGAATAAATCAAGAAAAGAGTTATTGCATCAGCATGATGTCACTGTGATGTCAGCGGTCAACGGGCGCGGTCCAGGTCAACCCTGACCAGTGGGACCCACTGGTCAGTGGTTAGTTAACTAACTAAATTTAGTTAGTGTTAAACTAATACTAATCCTAGTTTAGTTAGTGGCCTGGGGCCCACATGTCAGTGAGTCAGGGGAGGTCAAACCCCTGGTTAGCTGGGTCAAACTCGTCGAAGTTGACCCGTGTGTCATCGCCGGCGACACCAGAGACGGCGGAGGGCGTCGAAAAAGCTCCTCCGGCGAACAAATTAGTGGCCGAGATGCTCTACGTGACGAGTAGACTTGTCCGCGTCCAGTGGTGCTCACAGCAGCAGCTCTAGTGGCCTAAAACAATGGCGGCGGTGACTTGCGCAGCGGCCGGAGCTCGGGTGTTCACGGAAACGGCGCTGCGATGTGCAAACGAGTGCAGCGTGGTACTGGGGAGACTCTACGCGCGGCGGTGAGCATGTTGGGCGCACGCTCGGGACCAAATGGTCACCGGAATGTCAGAGGCGTCGAGCGCAGGCGGCGGCGCATTTCGGCCGTGGCGGGGAACGGAGCTAGGGGACGAGGGCGAACGCTAATGAAGAGGGGAAAATGAGAGGAGCTCACGATGGAGTCGATGAGCAGGTCAGTAGCTCGGGGGAGGCATCGGAGCGAGCGGGGCGGCGAGAACGATCTCCGGCAGGCGCGGTGAAGATGAGCTCGAAGACGACGTTGCTGAGCTCCCATGGTTGAACGGGTTGGCATAGACGATGCAGGAGTGGACGACGGTTCTTCTGGACGGATCGACAGGACGAGGGGTGGATGGTGGCTGTGGCTACGGCGAGCGGCGGCGACGGTGGCGTTCGGCCGTTCGCGTGAGAGAGAGACAGGGGGGAGGAGGAGCACGGGAAGAGTGAGAGAGAGCCGGAGGGGTTGCGTGGCGCCCTTAGCCAACTTCAGGCGGTCGGCGGCAAGCAGGATGTGGCGAGCTACGGGCGCGCGCGCGTCGGGCACATGCTTTGCGTCCGACTGGCGCAAGGTGGAAGATGCCTCTGCCCCTGGTGGGCTAGGTCGGCCTACTGGGCCGCCAGGTAAGGGTTTTGTCTTTCCTGTGCTTTTCTAATTATGTTCTGTTTTCTATTTTGCAGGTTTGTTTTGAATTTGGTTTTGAAACCAATTCAAATTTTTTTCTTCTGAAAATATTTTTAGGAGCTAACAGAATTAAACCAATGCTCCACAAAATATTTCAGAATTATTGGACCTATATTGATTTAATAGTAGATATAAATCCAATTCAAATAGCTATTGACTTAATTCAAATGCCCAAAATAAATGTTTCTGAGACACCAAAAATATTGGTTTGGGTTTTACTTCTTGCCAATATTTCCAGAGGATAACAGGAACATTTTCTTGGACTCATTTGATGAGATTTAAATGTTGGTTATTTTTAGAGGTCTTCTGAGGCTTTTGAAAATTCCTCAATTCAAATTTCATTTGAATTTAAACATGATCGTCACATGAAGGGCTAGCCTAGCGCATACTGGAACTAGGGATGTGACAGAAATTTATTTTGAAAATTAGAGATGGCACATACAAATTTCTTAGAATGGGAAAATAATACTACATATAGGTAGGCATGGTGGACTCATATGGAAAAACTAGTTTAATGGATTTTGGATGCACAAGTAGAGATCATACTTAGTGCAAAATGAAGGCTAGCAAAAGATTGAGAAATGGCCAACCAAGAAACAAAAAATCTCATAAGTGAGCGTTAAGCATAATTAACACCGAATAATGCACCACAAGTAGGATGTAATTTCATTGCATAACTATTGACTTTTGTTCTTGCACAGGGAATCACAAACCTTAACACCAATATTCTTACAAAAGCATAATTACTCATCAACATGACTCACATATCACATCATCATATATCAAAACTATTACAAGGAATTAAGTTTATTTTGTCCAATGATCTTCATGAATTTTTTTATTATATCCTTCTTGGATATCTATCACTTTGGAACTAATTTTCATGTGTTGATTTTGAGAAGCTCAAACAAGTATAAGTGAAGATCATGAGCATAATATTTATTTCTCTCAAATTAATCTAAGTGAAGCAAGAGAGAATTTCTTAAAAAAATTAGTAACTCTCAAATAAATCTAAGTGAAGCATGAGAGAATTTCTTCAAAAATAACAAAGCACACCGTGCTCAAAAAGATATAAGTGAAGCATTGAGGGAGCCCTGGATTATGGGGTCCTCGGGTGTCCGGGCTATGTGACATGGGCCGGACTGATGGGTCGTGAAGATACAAGGTAGAAGGCCTTCTTCCATTTCCGGATAGGACTCTCCTTTGCATGGATGGCACGATTGGCGTCCGGATGTGTGCTTTCCTTTCTCTGTAAACCGACCATGTACAACCCTACGCCCCTCCGTTGTCTATATAAACTGGAGGGTTTAGTCCATAGAGGCTATCAGAAATCATATAGGCTAGACATCTAGGGTTTAGCCATTACGATCTCGAGGTAGATCAACTCTTGTAACCCCTATACTCATCAAGATCAATCAAGCAGGAAGTTGGGTATTACCTCCATTAAGAGGGCCCGAACTTGGGTAAACATCGTGTCCCCTTTGTCTCATGTTACCCTTGATCCTCAGATGCACAGTTCGGGACCCCCTACCCGAGATCGGCTGGTTTTGACACCAACATTGGTGCTTTCATTGAGAGTTCCACTATGCCGTCAGCAGAAGGTTCGATGGCTCCTTCAATCATCAACAACGATGCTGTTTCCAGGGAAACCTTCCTCCCCAGACAACTTTTTGTGTTCGGCGGCTTCGCTCTGTGCGCCAGTTTGATTGGTCACCTCGAACAGATCGACAGCTACGCCCCTGGTCATCAGATCAGATTCGGGAGCCTGAATTACATCACCAACGTCTGAGGAGACTTGATCTTCGAGGGTTCATGACCTCGACAACTGTTCCTCTATTCCAAGAGGGAAACTCATCGGACTCGTCATCAGGCACTGCTCAAGGACTGTCGGATTTCGGGCTCCGCAAAACCCTTAAGATTCGAACACAGGGGCGTGACGAAGATCTCTCCCACTACACGTCTACCTAGCGCCTCGCTCTTCTCCTGGTGGTGGGAATGGAATGCAAGCAAACAAGTAGAGCACACAAGAGTTTACCCAGGTTCAGGCCACCTTGCGGTGTAAAACCCTACGTCCTGCTTTATTGGATTGGCCTCGCGAGGGCTCGAGTATGAACAAGTACAGTGGTTTCCTGAGCTCAGGAGGCAAGTTCAAGAAGGGCGAGGAGGTGGATGTTCTTGCTCCTTTGCTGGGCTAAGTCCCAATGGGTCGATCCTCCTCTATGATGGAACCCTAGCTACTTATATAGGCAGCCGGGGTCCTCTTCCCCCGAAATGTTTACGCGGGAAGGGAATCCCACAATGGCCATTTGAGTGGGAAGACAAGGACGCTCCTATCCTGGCAAAAGGTGGTCTTCGCCTGCAAAGAGGGCAGGCAGTGACGCAGTGGTGGGCTCGGCGATGACATCCTTCCTGTCGTCCTTGCGGTCTTCGGTCTTGTTGCACCAAAGGGGAAACCTTTGTCTCGTCCCTCGGGAACCTGCGCCTGTGCGGTCTGCTTTGCACCGATATGGAAATTGCGCCCGCTGGCGCGTGCTGGCGCCCGCTCGCACGGTTCGTCATGGCCTGCGTCACTGCCTCCTCCTGAGGCAGCCCTTGCCTTGAGATCTTCGCCCTCCCAAAGCAGCCTAGTCGAGGCCACTCTAGGGAGAGGTCTTGGTCGCCCCTCCGGAGCAGCCTAGGTGAGGCCGCTCCCTGAGGAGGTCTTGGTCGCTCTCCTTGCGAGGGCTGGCCCCCTCGCGAGGGTCTTGAGCAGCTGGCCGATCAGCTGGTCCCTACGGGGCCGTACCAGGAATGCGAGGTGGGCCGCAGACAGGCAAGTCTGGGTACCCTGGTTCCTAGTACGCCAACAATAGCCCCCAGGCCCAAGGCGCGTGCGGAGTTGGCTTCTGGGCGAAGCCTAGTCGAGGACGAAGTGCTGCGGGCCCCAAAGACTGCGGGCCAGGCTGGCGCATGACGGTTGGATGGGACATGGCGACTCCACTCCCCACGCAATCTTGGTAACCATGTGATTAGACGACTCCCTGGCGCGGGCGACGCGGCCATCATGGCCATGACCAAGAGATGGTTGGCCTTCCTCACCCTATAAATGAGGCCCGGGGAGGAAGCCCCCAGGCCATCTTCAAGCCAGCGCCACCATCCTCTCTCCTTCCCTTGTTCCCCTTCGCCCCAAGATTTCCATGGCGCCACTGAGGAAGTCCTCCACCGCAGAGAGGGGCAAGGGTGTGAAGGAGCTAGTCTCGCCACCACTAAAGAGGGGCCGCGGGCGTCCTCGCAAGCATGCCACCACGGCCATGACGGTTCCTCGGGGAAGCGGGCGCGGCTTCTCGGACTCCGATGGGGTCACCGGTGAGAGGCGTGGAGCCTCTCCTCTTGCTGGGGGCGGCCGTGGCCGCGGTGGCGCAGGGGGGCAACCGGCGCCCAACCGTCCCCCGCACCGACAACTCCACTCCTCCGATGCGGCCTCCGAGTTCATGATGTGGGTGGAGAAACCCGGTAGCATGTGGCTCCGGCTTCCCTGTTGGTTCCGCGCCGAACTGCCGGAAGAAGGGCCCGACGATGTTTGGCTGCAGGCCGACGGGTGCTGTAGCAGAGCCTTCTGGGTGGGGGTCGAGGTCCTTGCTTCAGGCGACGTGTTCCTTGGTCGTGGCTGGCAATCCTTCGCCCGCGCACGCCGGCTGCAAGGAAAGTGCACCCTCCACTTCAAGTACGACGGGGTGTCGTCGCTGCTTGTCAAGGCCTTCTCGGAGGGAGGAAGGCGCCTTGGGTGTTTTCCAAAGGTGGACGATGACGAGGAGGGCGGCGACGGCGTCCTGAGGGGCAGCTCTTCCTCTGAAGACGAGCTCGGCCTCGGCAGGCTCTGCGGGTCCCCCCTCTGTGGCAGCCGCAGCTCCTCCAGCAGCGGCGGCTACCCTGGGCGGCCGCTCCGCCGCGCCCGGCTCGCCGAGGAGGAGGGGCCCTCGCGCCACCGCTCTTCGGTGAAGCGCGAGGAATAGGGCTCCGACTTGGTTGAGGTGCTAACTACGCCGATCCACGAGCTCCGAACCCGCCTGGCCCTTGTTTTAGATTTTCTTCATTTCCTTCCTGTATTTAGTTTAAGCTGCTCGGGTGGGCGTGTAATGAACAATGGCATGTATGCATGAAATGGAAGTCTGCTGTTATTTTTGTTCTGGATGAAATTACTTAGCTTGTGTACTGCGCTTGTCGTGAGATGAAGTCCTGAGGCGGGTGGCCTCCTGATGTCACAAGCCCCCAGGCGAGTTATGAGGACCGCCGGGCTCGGAGCCCCTGAGCGTAGGTGAGCCTTGGTGAGTTGAGGAGGGCTCGTGCCCTTGAGCTCACTTGAGAGCGCGGAGCGAGTACTGATATGCCAAGGCCTAAGCAGGCTTGGCGAAGTAAGTCATGAGGACTGAAGAGCCTGACGCCAGAGCCTGAGCAGGCTTGGCAAGGTGAGGTCGTGAGGTCACGATAACCGAGAGCTGAGACCGGCCGTATCCCTTCCCCCACGCGTGAGGCGCACGAGGGAGGATAAGCGGCGTAGCCCGGCCCGAATAACTGAACTTGAGAGCGGCGCGAGAAAAACGAGCGAAACCAGAGCAAACCGCAATAAACACAGAAAACTTCATAGCATGGGGTAGAGGAAGGGCTGACAGCCAAGGAAGTAGAAAAGGCTGACAGCCAAACACCAAGGCGAAAAAAGGAAAAAGGTCGCATCCGACCCCTAGCTATGTCTTCTTCCCAGCGCGGAGCTAAGGACTGCCACTGGGACGTGGGTGGGAGCCCGATCTGAGGGCCCGTAGGCAATGCACAAGAGACTCTGAGGCGTGTACAGCCCCAACTCATCATTACATGAGAGTGTCACGAGTGGAGACCTTTACGGGCACGGAGCCTTGATTGTCTTCACAGGCACGGAGCCTTGATTATGGATAGAACCTCCTGAGGTGCTGAATGTTCCAGGAATTTTGGATGAGTATCCCATCCTGCGTCTCCAGGCGCACAATGCCAGCCTAGAGACACGGGCGATTCTGAACGGGCCCTCCCACATAGGCGAGAGCTTGTGTAGCCCTTCCCTGGAGAGGACCCGCCTCAGGACCAAGTCACCAACTTCCAATGTTCTCGAGCGGACGCTGCGGCAATGATACCGCCGTAGTGCCTGCTGATATGGCGCTGCCCTGAGCGCAGCTCGGCGGCGGCCCTCCTCGCCAAGCACGAGATCCATCTGCCAGGTGGCATCCTGGCGTTCCTCATCGAAAGCCAAGACCCCTGGGGAGCGACGCTTGACCTCGTGAGGGAGGACCGCCTCCGCACCATAAACGAGAAAGAACGGGGTTTCTCCCGTAGGTTTGGTTGCGGTGGTGCGGATTGATCACAGCACGGACTAGAGCTCGTCGATCCAGCCCCTGCCACAGGCCTCGAGCTTTTTCTTGAAGCTGCGCGTCTTGAGGCCGCGCAGGACCTCTACGTTGGCGCGTTCGGCCTACCGATTGCTCCTGGGCTGGGCCACTGAGGCATAGCAGATCTGCGTTCCAAGGTTAGCACAATATGATCTGAAGAGATTGCTCGTGAACTTCGAACCGTTATCCATGATGATGCGGTTGGGGACGCCGAAGCGGGTCACGAGGCCCTTGATGAACTTGACGGCCGATCTTGCTGGAATCGTGCGCACCGGCTCCACCTCGGCCCACTTGGTGAACTTGTCGACGGCGACATAGAGGAAACGGTAGCCCCCTGCCGCTCGAGGGAATGGTCCCAGGATGTCCAGCCCCCAGACCACGAAGGGCCAGGAGTGCAGGATGGTCTGAAGATCTTGCGTTGGCTGATGGATTTGCTTGGCGTGGAACTGGCATGCCTCGCAGGCTCGCACGAGCTCCATGGCGTCGTCCAATGCTGTGGGCCAGAGGAAGCCGCTGCGAAAGACCTTGCCCATGAGGGTGCGGGACGACGAATGATGGTTGCAATCCCCTCCGTGGATGTCGGCCAACAGCTCTTGTCCTTGCCTCCTCGAGATGCATTTTAGCGAGACGCCATTAGGGCGCCTCCTGTAGAGCTCACCGTCTTGGATGCAGTAGGCTGAGGCCTGTCGAGCCACACGTTATGCGCCTTCCTCCTTCTCCGGCAAGGTGCCGCGTAGTAGGTATGCCTTGAGTTCCTCAGCCCAGCAATCTTCCTCAGGTTCAGCGGCGAGCAGTAGGCGGGCTCCGGAGGGCGGTCCACAGGGTGGTGCACCGACCTCGGGAGCCGCTGGCAGCCCCTCATGCGTGGATGTCGGCTCCGGAGTAGGTGGCGCTGCTGATGGCCTGAGCAAGCGCTCCTCGAAGACACCTGGTTCCTGCGGCTCTCATCGGGAGGCCCGCTTGGCGATGTCGTCTGCTTCCTTATTCGTGCCCCTCGGCACATGTTGTAGCTCCAGTCCTAGGAACCGCTTCTCCATCTTGCGCACCTCCTCCAGATACGCTTCCATGTGTTCGTCCTTGGGCTTGTACTCTTTGTTAGAGAAGTTGATGAGGAGCTGCGAGTCGCCTTTGATGGTGAGGCGCTTCACCCCTAGTGTGGCCGCGACCTTGAGCCCGGCGATTAGGCCCTCGTAATCCGCGATGTTGTTGGAGACCTTTTTGCCACGCTGGAAGCAAAGTTGCATAGCGTAGCGGAGCTTGTCCTGAGTGGGTGATACCAGCACGGCACCAACCCCCGCACCGAGGCATGAGAAGGCACCACCAAAATATACCACCCATCCATCCGGAGTTTCGTCGCCCGGGGCCAGCGAGCGGTCCTCGCTAGCCCCCTGGTCCGGAGCGTCGGTCCACTCTGCCACGAAATCAGCCAGCGCAGCCACCTTGATGACCCGCGTGGTGCTGAACTCCAGCTGGAACGCCTGCAGCTCGATGTTCCACTCAGCAACCCTCCCGACGATGTTAGGGCCCCGGAGTACCTTCTCCAGGGGGTAGGCTGAGACGACCTTGATGGGATGGCCTTCAAAATAGTGGCGCAGCTTCCTGGAAGCAATGAGGAGCGCCAACAGCAGCTTCTGGGGCATGGGGTAGCGCGAGCGAGCGTCGCAGAGCACGGTGCTGACGAAGTATACGGGATGCTCCACAAGGGTTGGTGATGTGGGATCCTCAGGCGCTTCTGATGACTCAGGAGCTCTACATAGGCCGGCGGGGTCGCCAGACGTTGCGGCCATGTCGGCTCCGGAGGTCGTGTCGTGGGGCAGCGGAGTTCCGGAGGGCATCGGGTCGTTCCACGAGGTCTGGCCCCTGACCCTTTCCTCTCGTGCCACTACCAGCGCCATGCTGGCGGAGTGAGGCATAGCGGCGAGATAAAGGATCAAGGGCTCCTGAGGCCTTGGCGCCACCATAACCGGTGGGCTGGTGAGGTACTTCTTGAGATCTTGGAAGGCGGCGTCGGCCTCCGGAGTCCACTCAAAAGGCCCCTTCCTCTTCATGATCTTGAAGAAGGGGAGGGTGCGCTCGCCGAGCTTCGAGATGAAACGCCCCAAGGACGTCACACATCTCACAAGTTTCTGCATTTGCTTCAGGGTTGTGGGCGGCTTCATTCTCTCGATGGCTTTGACCTTCTCCAGGTTGGCTTCAATGCCCCGGTGCGAGACCAGGAATCGCAGCAGCTTGCCCGAGGGAACCCCAAACACACATTTTTCCTGGTTGAGGCACAAGTTCACCTTGCGCAGGTTGGCGAACATTTCCTCCAAGTCCCCGACAAGGGTCTTGGCCTCCTTGGACTTGACCACGATGTCGTCGCCGTAGGCCTCTGCGTTCCTCCCGAGCTGAGGGCCGAGGGTGATGTGCATCAGCCGCTGGAAGGTGGCGCCTACGTTCCTCAGCCCGAAGGGCATGCAGATGTAGCAATAGGTCCCGCATGTGGTCAGGAACGACGTCTTCTCTAAGTCTTGTACTGCCATTTTGATCTGGTGGTAGCCCGAGAAGGCATCGAGGAAGCAAAGCAGGTCGCACTCGGCCGTTGAGTCCACGATCTGGTCGATGCGAGGGAGAGGGAACGGGTCCCGAGGGCACAACTTATTGAGGCTCGTGAAGTCGACGCACATGCGCTATTTGCCTCCTTTCTTTGGGACGATGACGGGGTTGGCCAACCATTCAGGGTGGTGCACCTCCCTGATAACGCCTGCTTCTTCCAGCTTCCGGGTCTCTTGGACAATGAAGGCCTGCTTCTCCGAAGCCTGCCGCCGCGCCTTTTGCCTGATAGGTCATGCGTTCGGGCACACCATGAGGTGGTGTTCGATGATGTGCCTAGGCACCCCGACCAGGTCGGTCGCCTTCCATGCAAACACGTCCTTGTTCGCCCTGAGGAAGGCCACCAATGCCTCCTCTTGCTCTAGAAGCAGGCCCGTGCTGATGGTGAAAGTGGAGCTCGCGTCTCCCTCATCGACGGGTACATGCTTGGTCTCGGCGCGATCCTGAGAGAAGAGCTATTTCTTTTTGGCTAGAGCATCTTCGGCGGCCTCCGGAGCCTCCTCTGCGCTTGGGCGAGCCGCGGCAGCTGCTCAATAAGCGTGCTCTTGGACCTGAAGGGAGGCCTTGGTGTCTCCTTTGATGGTGATGGTGCCACTACTCCCGGGCATCTTGACGATGTTGTAGCCCGGGTGAGTCGCCGCCATGAACTTGGCCAGGGCCGGGAAGCCGAGGATGGCATTGTAGGGTAGGTGCATAGGCGCGACGTCGAAGTCGATGAGCTCAGTCCGGTAATTGGCGTGCGTCCCGAAGGTGACGGGGAGGCGGACCTTCCCGAGCGGGACGGCCAACCCCGCGACCCCCGAGAAGGGTCTAGGGAGAGGTCTTGGTCGCCCCTCCGGAGCAGCCTAGGTGAGGCCGCTCCCTAAGGAGGTATTGGTCGCTCTCCTCGCGAGGGCTGGCCCCCTCGCGAGGGTCTTGAGCAGCTGGCCGATCAGTTGGGCCCTACCGGGCCGTACCAGGAATGCGACGTGGGCCGCAGACATGCAAGTCTGGGTACCCTAGTTCCCAGTATGCCGACAAGGACCAACTATCATCCCTGCCCTGGCCTTAGATCCAAGACAGGCTACTTCTTCCGAAGATGGGTATCTAAAACCCACCGGACCCTCTCCTATTATGGAACTTTTCTTCGGAGACCCGGAGGTAGCTATGTCTTCGGCGAGTCTGGAGTCAAACAGGACTCTGCCGATCATCGAACAGCCAAACCCGCCTCAGGATGCAAACTCCGAACTCTCGAGGCCCGCATCTGGTGGGCAGAACCTGGAATCTGCCATGCCTAGACCTGCAGGTCCTCGGTCCCCCATCCGGACTTCGCTCTTAAATGAGGCCTTGGACTTAATGCGATCCCTCGCCATTACAGAAGTGTCACCTCCAAACCACGCCCAACCTGGACTAGGGGCTGAGAGCGGGGAATTTTACATCCCACCCACCACCCACTTAATAGCCACTTTCAAGGATCTGACTGACATGCTAGATTACGCCTCTGAAGACATCGACGGTATGGACGATGATGCTGGAGACAAACACAGCCAAGACTCGCCATTTACCGGGAGCTGAATGGCTACCTCCACATATGATGTATATATGGTGGATACACCCAAAGACGACGACGAAGGCAGGAAAGATCCGAGTGAGGACAAGCCCGTGGATGCACCACCAAAACATTGACATCAGCGACGCTGCTCAAAATCGTGTCACGAAAAGGCCAGTAATACCAGCACTGGAGACAGTAACACTCCGGACAATGCCGAGGATCCCGAAGACCCCATCGAGCCTATGTCCGAACAGGACGAATGGGAGGAGGGACAAGTCACCCCCGACAAGCCGGCCGGGAATGAGGATTTGGAAGATAGTAACTATCTGCTGGCCTCCGAGGATGATGTCAGCTTCGGTAACAAAGAATTCATCGTGCCAGTGGAATCCCTCGATCAAGAGCGCTCTAAGCGTCAGCTAATCGCAACCGCATGAAGCCTAAGGAAGAAGCAGCAACAACTCCAAGCCGAACAGGATACCCTCAATAACAGATGGACCCAAGTCCTAGCTGCCGAAGAATACTGCCTTGAGCGTCCAACAAAGAGTTATTCGAAGCACCGGCTACTACCACAATTCGACAAAGAGGCCCTCGAGCCAATACCGTCGAGATATGACCGCACCGATGAACCAGACTGACCACCACATGGGCGAGATAAAGCAGTTACTTATGCTGAACACCAGCCCCTACCACCTCGCTGTTGAGGCAAAGAGGTAGTAGCTCCGGGCTATACCTACGACTTATGCCTGGACCTGGACAATAGAGCCGGTCGGGCTAGATCAATCTATGGATCAAAGGGGGCATACCCCAACACGAGACGACGACCATCAAGCCTGGTGCGATAGGCATAACCTCACCCGGGCCAAACCGAGTACGGATGTCATTCGAACTCCGTCGCGACGTTGCCTGTTACAGAGGCGTTGCACACCCTTTATGCTTTACCGATGAGGTAATGCAGCACCAGTTCTCAGAAGGGTTTAAACCCGTAAACATTGAAGCATATGATGGAACGACTGATCCCGCGATATGGATTGAAGACTTTCTCCTCCATATTCACATGGCTCGCGGCGACGATCTCCGCGCCATTAAATATCTCCCCTTAAAGCTGAAAGGGCCAACACGACACTGGTTAAATAGCCTCCCAGAGAACTCCATTGGTAGTTGGGAAGATTTGGAGGATGCCTTTAGAGACAACTTCCAAGGCACCTATGTCTGGCCTCTGGACACCGATGACCTCAGTCATATAGTCCAGCAACCCGAAGAATCAGCCCGTAGACTCTGGATTAGGTTCTTAATTAAAAAGAACCAAATCGTCGACTTTTCAGACGCTGAAGCCCTCACGGCCTTCAAACATAGTGTCCGCGATGAATGGCTCACCCGACAACTCGGCCAAGAAAAGCCGAAGTCCATGGTAGCCCTTACCGCACTTATGACCCGCTTTTGCGTGGGAGAAGACAACTGGTTAGCTCGTAGAAGCAACAGTACCAGTGACCCAGGCACCTCCGTAGCCAGAGACGGTAATGGCAGGCCATGGCACAATAGACACAAGCGTGGAAGCAACAATGAAGATACCAAAGACACGGTGGTCAACGCCGGATTCAGTGGCGCTAAATCTGGCCAGCGGAAGAAGCCATTTAAAGGAAATAAAGATGGTCCATCCAACTTGGACAAAATACTCGATCGGCCTTGCCAGATTCATGGCACCCCTGATAAGCCTGCCAACCACTCCAACAGAAATTGTTGGGTCTTTAAACAGGCCAGTAAGTTAAACACCGAACATAATGGGAAAGGACCGCCAAGAGAGGATGATTAAGAGCCCCGCCCACCGAACACAGGGGGGCAAAATAAATTCCCCCCTGAGGTGAAAACAGTGAACATGATCTACGTCACACATATCCCCAAGAGGGAGCGCAAACGTGCACTAAGGGACGTCTACGCCGTAGAGCATGTCGCCCCTAAATTCAACCTGTGGTCGGCATGTCTGATCACCTTCAATCGCAGGGACCACCCGACCAGTATCCATCATGGAGGTTCGACAGCTCTGGTCCTCGATCCAATCATCAACGGATACCATCTCACTAGAGTCCTCATGGACGGCGGCATCAGTCTTAACTTGATTTATCAAGACACGGTCCGTGAAATGGGTATCGACCCATCAAGAATCAAGCCTACTAACACCACTTTTAAAGGAGTGATACCCTGTGTAGAAGCCCGCTGCACGGGCTCAATAACATTGGAAGTAGTCTTTGGTTCATCGGATAACTTTCGAAGCGAAGACTTGATCTTCGACATCGTCCCCTTTCGCACTGGTTATCATGCACTGCTCAGACGAACTGCCTTCGCCCGCTTCAATGTGGTCCTGCATTATGCTTATTTAAAGCTCAAAATGCCCAGACCCCGCAGCGTTATCACAGTCAATGGAAACATGGAGCACACCCTCCGAACTGAGGAGCACACCGTGACCCTCGCGGCTGAAGTGCAGAGCAGCCTCCCTAGGCCGAACACCTCATCGGCCATCAAGCCCCCGGACACTGTTTAATGCGTCCGGTCTACTATGCATGATGACAACTCGATGACTGCAAAGCTAGACTAGAAGTTTTGCCTCCATCGATAGCCACACACATCCATGACATATGTACCGTGTGTGCATAATTACGCACTCAAAATACCCTGGGCAACGATGGAGGCACAACACGGATAAGTCCATAGTGCGGCTCAAACCTATGTGACCTTGACCCTTTTTCCCTTTGATCTTCTTTCTTCTCAAATACCGCAGGTGCATTAAAGCCTAGCTACTTCACGGTCGTGCAGGGACTCTTTCCGGGCCCATTTTTGTATAAACGACCGCAGACTGTTCCTCTCAAGGAATCTTTTCCACAAGGACGAAAGCGACGCAGATGTGTGGCAGGGCATTAATGAGATCTTCAAGACCTTGTGTACCCAAGAGATCCCATGAACACCATGAAACCCTATTTCCACCGCCGCAACCTTCTATACCCAAGAGATACCACCTTGGGGCCTTTTCCGGAGCTCCACCGGAGAGGGCATTGATCATGGAGGGCCTCTACATCAACTCCATGGCCCCTCCGATGATGTGCGAGTAGTTTACTTCAGACTTTCGGGTCCATAGTAGTAGCTAGATGGCTCCTTCTCTCTCTTTGGTTCTCAATACAAAGTTCTCCTTGATGTTCTTGGAGATCTATTCGATGTAATACTTTTTGCGGTGTGTTTGTTGAGATCTGATGAATTGTGGATTTATGGTCAAGTTTATCTATGAATAATACTTGGTTCTTTTCTGAATTCTTATATGCATGATTTGATATCTTTGCAAGTCTCTTCAAATTATCGGTTTAGTTTGGCCTACTAGATTGATCTTTCTTGCAATGGGAGAAGTGCTTAGCTTTGGGTTCAATCTTGCGGTGTCCTTTCCCAGTGAAAATAGGGGCAGCAAGGCACATATTGTATTGTTGCCATCGAGGATAAAAAAGATGGGGTTTATATCATATTGCATAGGTTTATCCCTCTACATCATGTCATCTTGCCTAAAGCATTACTTTGTTCTTATGAACTTAATATTCTAAATGCATGCTGGATAGCGGTCGATGCGTGGAGTAATAGTAGTAGATGCATAAATCGTTTCGGTCTACTTAACATGGACGTGATGCCTATATTCATGATCATTGCCTAGATATTCTCATAACTATGTGCTATCAATTGCTCAACAATAATTTGTTCACCCACCGTAATACATGCTATCATGAGAGAAGCCACTAGTGTAACCTATGTGTAACGCCCTTGATGCGGTTATATCTCCCACGTGCCGAAGCACGACTTAGAGGCATAACCGCATTGAAAGCAATGTCGCAAGTGAGGTAATCTTCACACAACCCGTGTAATACATAAGGGAAAGAGATACATAGTTGGCTTACAATCGCCACTTCACACAATTACATGAATAAAGCATTACATCATCCAGATACAATTAGGGTCCGACTATGGAACCAAAATGAAAGAAGACTACCCCAAATGCTACACAGATCCCCGATCATCCCGACTGGGCTCCACTACTGATCGACTAGAACGAAACAACACAAAGGACAAGATCTCCATAGAGCTCCTCCTTGAGCTTGGTTGCGTCACCTGTACGGTATCATCGGCACATGCAAACTGGTTTTGGAAGTATCTGTGAGTCACAGGGACTCAGCAATCTCACACCCTTGAGATCAAGACTATTTAAGCTTATAGGAAGGGTAAAGGTATGATGGTGGAGCTGCAGCAAGCGACTAGCATCTAGGGTGGCTAACATACGCAAATGAGAGCGAAAAGAGAAGGCAAAGCACGTTCGAGAAATATATGATCAAGAAGTGATCCTAGAACAACCTACGTCAAGCATAACTCCAACACCGTGTTCACTTCCCGGACTCCGCCAAGAAGAGACCATCACGGTTACACACGCGGTTGATGCATTTTAATAAAGATCAACTTTAGGTTTTCTACAACCGGACATTAACAAATTCCCATCTGCCCATAACCGCGGGCACGGCTCTCAAAAGTTCAAATCCCTGCAGGGGTGTCCCAACTTAGCCCATCACAAGCTCTCGCGATCAACGAAGGATATTCCTTCTCCCAAGACAATCCGATCAGACTCGGCATCCCGGTTACAAGACATCCTCGACAATGGTAAAACAAGTCCAGCAAGACCACCCGCTGTGCCGACAAATCCTGATAGGAGCTGCACATATCTCGTTCTCAGGGCACACCGGATAAGCTAAGCATACGGGATCCAACGTAACCCAAGTTGCCAAGGGACGGCCCCGCACGGTGCTCCGGGTTGGACCAACACTTAGAGAAGCACTGGCCCCGGGGGTTTAATAAGATGACCCTTGGGCTGGCCGACCCAAGGGAAAGAAAAGGCTAGGTGGTGAATGGTAAAACCAAGGTTGGGCCTTGCTGGAGGAGTTTTATTCAAGGCGAACTGTCAAGGGGTTCCCATTATAACCCAACCATGTAAGGAACGCAAAATCCGGGAACATAACATCGATATGACGAAAACTAGGGCGGCAAGAGTGGAAAAAACACCAGGCATAAGGCCGAGCCTTCCACTCTTTACCAAGTATATAGATGCATTAATTAAATAAGAGATATTGTGATATCCCAACAAAATATCCATGTTCCAAACATGGAACAAACTCCAATCTCCACCTGCAACTAACAACACTATCAGAGGGGCTGAGCAAAGCGGTAACTTAGCCAAACAATGGTTTGCTAGTACAAGGTGGGTTAGAGGCTTGGATTAACAATATGGGAGGCATGATAAGCAATTGGTAGGTATCACAGCATAGGCATAGCAAAAGAGCGAGCATCTAGCAAGCAAAGATAGAAGTGATTTCGAGGGTATGGTCATCTTGCCTGAAATCCCGCAAGGAAGAAGAACGAGTCCATGAAGAAGATAAACGAACGTAGTCGAACGGGTCCTCACAAACGCGACATTATCGGAACCAACCCAAAGAAGCAACACCGGAAAGAAGCACACAACATAGTAAACAACCAACACATGAACATGGTATGATATGCGGGATGCGGGATGCGGTGCATATGCATGATTTGGAAAGGAATGATTAAACCTGGCCTCAACATGGAAATGCAAGAGCGCCACTGGAAAGGTGAGGTGATTTGGGTTGAAATCGATATAAAGATCACCAGAATCGGATGCGCGGTTTGGAAATGGCAAGCAAAACAAATATGGCACCGGTCTGCGATAATCAGCAAGTGACCAACTAAATGCATCAAGATAAATATGCTACAGCACTCAAACATGGCAACAAAATACATGGCAGGGATCCACTGATGATGCTTGACAAAAGATGAACACTGAGCTACGGCTAATTCACTCAATAGCAGGTTCAAACAAGCATGGCAAAAGTGCAAATGATAACAGGTTTCAGACTTAGTGAAATAAGCAACATGGCAGGAATTTATCATCAGGAAGCAATGTTCGGAGCACGATAACTACATGCTACAGGAACATATCATGGCAAAGAAAGGCATGGTATGAAGCTACTCTAAGCATATAACAAAAGTCCCTTAGTGACCTTAAGCCAAAAGGGATCAGAAAATACAATTGCAAGCATGTGAACATAGCAAAGACATAAACAGATTCAGACATGGTGAAAAACTGGAGCATGCAAAAACAGATTAACAAGTAGGCATGTTTACGAGCTTGATGCACTCACTACGAGGCATTGCATGACAAACTAAGCATACACCCAGTAAATAGACATGGCATAGAAGCTAGAAATGGCAAGAACAACAACATAGCATGCACGGATCAACAACAATAAGCTCAGCAAAATTGCTAAACATGTTAACAATCTGCCAGGAACATTTTATAGCAAATGTAGAGCTCGATTGACTCAAGCTAGGGTGCTCCATAATTGCAAACAAAGACATGGATGGATAGAGCACAAAAATATTAACAAACATCCTTACTGATCATCCTCAAAAGAGGCACGGATCACTAGGCAACTTCATGAACATATGGCATAAAAACAATATCAGGACAAGGACTTAGTGAAATTCTAAGTCTCTGAAATCAGCATCATTGAGTAAGCTACTTTGCATGCTTGTGGTAGTCACCACAAAGATCACAAAAATACATGGCATACACCCCTGTAAAGATGGCATTGCATATTACAAAACACATGTAGAGCTCAGGATCATAGCATGCACACATTAATCATGGCAAAAATGACAAAATGCCATTTGCTGAAACGAATCTGCAATAATCATCACATAGCCCTCTTCCAACAGCATTTCGGGCATCAAGATGAGCTCAAATGAAAATTATGCAATGAGATGAAATGATGTACTCGTCGAGATGAACATTTTGATAGGTTGCACGCATGAATCGGAGCTACGGATGCAGAGTTATGATGCTATGAATATGCAATAAAATGTGGCAGATCTGGGCACTTAGAAAAAAAACAGGCGCGCGGAGGATAGCTATAAGACGCTCGGGCGGGATTTATAGGCGCTCACCACTGGGCCCTTGGGCCGGATCGGAGTGGCCTGAGGGGGAGGCAGAGCTGGGCCTGGATCTGGGCCCGGTGATGCGGTCAACGCCCGGATCGGGCTCCTCCCGATCTCGCAAGGCAGCGGCGGCGCAAGGAAAGGACGCCGGAGCGAGGCGTCTAGCCGGAGCTCCGGTGAAGGATGGTCGACGGCAAGGCAGGGTCCGGCGGACAGCGGGTCAGGACCAGGGGGTCCCGTTCCCGGGGTTGTACGAGGACGACGAAGGAGCACGCGGGGAACGCGGCGTCGGGCGGCGCGTCGCCGGAGTGAGATGGCGCGGAGGTGCGGCGGGGCGCGCCGGTGAGGTCTCGGGTGGATGGCGGCGGCGGCGCTCGTCGGCGAGGGCTACGCGCGGCGGAGGAAACAAGCGGGCGGCGGCGGCACTTCGGGCGCGGGCGGCGGAGAGATCCGGGCCCGGGCGGGCCCGCAATGGGCTTCCCCGGGCCACACGGTGGAGGAGATGTGCAGTGACAAGTGGCGAGCCGCGATTGGCTCGGGCGGACGGCGGTGATGACGTGTCACCTCCGGATTGGCCAGAGCGACGTGGCGGCGGGGGCTGGACATTGTCCGGCGCGGTGAGGACGCGTCCGGCGGCGCGAGGGGAGGGATTTTTAGGGTTAGGGGCAAAATGGACCCAGGATTGAAATGGAGGGGTCTATTTATAGAGGTAGAGGGAGCTAGGAGAGTCCAAATGCGGTGCGGTTTGCGGCCACGTGATCATGATCGAACGCTCTAGATGATCGAGCAGGTTTACGTGGGTTTTGGGCCACTTTGGAGGGGTGTTGGGCTGCAACACACACGAGGCCTTTTCGGTCCCTCGGTTAACCGTTGGAGTATCAAACGAAGTCCAAATGGCACGAAACTTGACAGGCGGTCTACCGGTAGTAAACCAAAGCCGCATGACAAGTCTCGGTCCAATCCGAAAACGTTTAACACCCGCACATGAAAAGAGGTAGAAAGGGACACCGGATGACTTAGGAGCGCCGGATTGCAAAACGGGCAACGGGGAAAATGCTCGGTTGCATGAGACGAACATGTATGCAAATGAAATGCACATGATGACATGATATGCAATGCATGACACGCAAGCAATGACAAGGAAACAACAGCGAATAACTGGAGGACACCTGGCACATCGGTCTCGGGTGTTACACTATGGCCCCGGGGTCTCTTTCTTATTATATTGCATCTCTTTTTATTTACATCGCAACTCGTTTACTATTTTGCAATCTTTACTTTCCAATCTATACAACAAAAATACCAAAAATATTTATCTTACTATCTATATCAGATCTCACTTTTGCAAGTGACCGTGAAGGGATTGACAACCCCTTTTATCACGTTGGTTGCAAGGTTCTTGATTGTTTGTGCAGGTACTAGGTGACTTGCATGTTATCTCCTACTGGATTGATATCTTAGTTCTCAAAAATTGAGGGAAATACTTACACTACTTCGCTGCATCACCCTTTCCTCTTCAAGGGAAAACCAATGCATGCTCGAGAGGTAGCAAGAAGGATTTCCGGTGTCGTTGCCGGGGAGATCTACGCTCAAGTCAAGACATAGCAAGTACCCATCATAAACTCTTCTCCCTCGCATTAGATTATTTGCCATTCGCCTCTCGTTTTCCTCTCCCCAACTTCTAAAACATTTTCAAAAACCCTTTGCTTGTTTTATTCGCCCTTTTTCGTTCGGATCTTTTCGCTTGCCTATTGTGTGTCTATGTGTTAGATCGTTTGTTTCACCTTCATGGCTAGTCCTTCTATCATTGTTAGTACTCCCGATAATGAATTTCTTAATTTTAAACAAAGGGAGGGAGAAAATATAAAAGATGCTTGGTATAGAATTTGCAATGCTCAAAATAGATCCACTAGAAAGCAATCTACTTCCGTTCTTCTTTGTAATTTTTACGTTGGCATCACCCCTTGGAATAGATATATTCTTGATACCATTACCGGAGGGAATTTCTTGGGTAGCCATACTTTTGATTCTTATAATGCTATGATAGATTTGTTAGGGCCACCACCTCTTTTGGTCAATGGAACTATTTTAACCTTGGAACATGTGACCCAAAGGCTTGATATTATTGAAAATAAAATTGCCACTGTAGAGTTGATCGAGAATCTGGATAAAAAGATTCGCAACTTAATTACCCAATATGGATCTAAGGTAGGAGTTACTCTGAATTTTTTTAGGGAAAAGGAACCCATAGTTAATGAAAAGATAGATCATGATTCCACTAGAATTAATAAACTTGAGGATATTATTACCAACTTGGGCTCTGCTTTTTCTGCCGTTAGAAACACCTCAAACCCTCCTCCTACGAAAGTTGCCAATTTTATGTATGTTCCTAAAAATAAGGGTGAATATTCTAGTAAGGAGAATGAAGATCTCAAATCAATAAGTGTTCACCCCAACCTATTCGCTATCATTAAGGAACCTTTTGCTACAAATGAATTTCTTGATTTATTGCCTAGGAGTTTGATCTTCAACAAAAACAAAGAACCTCCTAAGGGATATGAGTGTTCAATTGAAGAATTGCTCACCAAAGATGACAATACCTAGATCTATTCTTGCTTTTATGCCTAGCTAGGGGCGTTAAACGATAGCCCTTGTTGGGAGGCAACCCAATTTTATTTTATTTTCTTTACTTTTTGTTCCTGTTTAGTAATAAATAATTTATCTAGCCTATGTTATGATTGTGTTTTTTATGTTTTAATTAGTGTTTGTGCCAAGTAAAGCCTTTAGGATCTTCTTGGGTGATTGTTGTATGATCTTGCTGATAAAAACAGAAAGTATGCGCTCACGAAAATAATTTTCATTTTTTACCAGAGAGCGATAAAATACCAATTCCAACCGCAGAAGATCAATATAAAAATTATTTAGGAAGTCCTTATTTTTCAGAATTTTTGGAGTTACAGAAGTATTTGAAACCTCCATATTGCTACAGACTGTTCTGTTTTGACAGATTCTGTTTTTCGTGTGTTGTTTGCTTATTTTAATGAATCTATGGGTAGTATTAGGGGGTATGAACCATAGAGAAGTTGGAATACAGTAGGTTTAACACCAATATAAATAAAGAATGAGTTAATTATAGTACATTAAAGTGGTGGTTTGTTTTCTTATACTAACGGGGCTCATGAGATTTTCTGTTGAGTTTTGTGTTGTGAAGTTTTCATGTTTTTGGGTAAAGATTTGATGGATTTTGGAATAATGAGTGGCAAGAGCCTAAGCTTGGGGAATCCCAAGGCATCCCAAGGTAAAATTCAAGGACAATCCCCTCTTTCATCTTCATCTATCTGTAACTTTACTTGAGGCTATATTTTTATTCACCACATGATATGTGTTTTGCTTGGAGCGTCTTGCATGATTTGAGTCTTTGCTTTTTAGTTTACCACAATCATCCTTGCTGTACACACCTTTTGGAAGAGACACACAAGAATCGGAATTTATTAGAATACTCTATGTCCTTCACTTATATCTTTTGAGCTTGATAATTTTGCTCTAGCGCTTCACTTATATATTTTTAGAGCACGGTGGTGGTTTTATTTTATAGAAATTATTGATCTGTCATGCTTCACTTATATTATTTTGAGAGTCCTTTAGAACAGCATGCACTACTGCAGGATGGTCCAAACGCGACACTACGATCAGAGACCCTTCGACGAAACTGTGTGTGATGCCATAATCGCAAATGGTGCTGTAAAAGAACCGTCAAAAAAGGTGCAAAACGTTTGTGATGGCGGAGCTATCAAACACGGTTCAGATTTTAGTTGTGTGTGCGATGTAGGGCATACGTTTCAGCTCAGTGAACTGTTTGCGATGAGGCGGAACAAAAGAAACGGGCAGCCTGATGAAGGCGTGTGCGATATAGAGCATATGGTTCACTCGGATGAACTGTTTGTGATTAGGAAACACAAAAGAAACGGTCAACCAGATCAAAGTGTGTGTGATACGCGGCAAACATGTCCATAATCAGGAATGTGTACGAAGACCAATAATAACACAGATGATTGCTGCTAATAAGCCGTGTGATTTGATTTGTCTACAGTAGAATAACATGTATATGTATATATAACTGAAATAAACATCCAATTACGTAAGTGACTATACAGATCATTCGCACACACCTCAATAAACAATTGCGTGCATTCTAAAGTAGGAGAAACGATTGTCTAGTCATCTACTTCTTGTGATGCTCCCGTCACTGCTATGTGGCTCGATCCCTCGTCTGGGTCAGGAAGAAGACAGTTCCTCATGTCAACGATCCGCCCGTACATCTCGTAGCTTATGTATGCATCCATGGCCGTGTACTTGACAAGTTTTTCATCCAGTCTCTTATGCCACACACGGTGCCAGGCGTTCCTGTCCTTATTGCTCTCATTCTTCATCTTCATGTAGTAGGGTCGATGATGGCCGAGGCGAGGTCAACCAGGGAGTTCAGTTTGTTTTTGTCGCTGCCCTAGACCTTGTAGTGGCTTTGGACGTTCACAAGATTCGGGCATTTCAAGCACGAAATCTTGAGCGCTTTTAGATTGTTGGTGGTGTCGACCGCAGCGAAACTATAGTCGGAGCTGTTGATAAACCTGGAGAAATGCTTGCAAGGTGTTGTGGCCAGGTGGTAGTGAGACGAGGACGTCATGTCGCACGCACAACTGGGCGACAGCAACCTTCTGATCATGCCCAGCACGACCGATGGTGTACTCGAGGTCGAAGCTGACCACTCAGTACTTGTCCTCGGCAAGGAACTGCTCCATATGGATGGAGCTCTCCACCGAGCACGGATCATTCATGTACACCACTGAGAGGGCCTTCCCCCTCATGTGGGTGTCCACCACGTGATGCGTGGTTAACAGCCTGCCTTTGTCGTCGTCGGCCACTGGGAGCGCCATTGGAACAGCTGGATGTCCTCTCTATATGTGTCCTCGTCGGTGCGCTTATTGTGTCGTGTAAGATGAGAGATGAAGGTAAATGGCCGCAGGAATAAAAGGGGAACGGGCGGCGTGTATTCTCGGCGCGTCCGCATGGCAGTTTTTGCAGCGGGTAACTACATCGTCGTGCCGCGCCCGGTGCAACCGCTTGAACATGAACGTGCGTGATCATGCGCCGGCCCCAAACACTAGCAGTGCACGTGGAGGGATGAGGGTAGAGCACCCGGAGGGACGCAAGAGTAGAGCGCGCGCGGCGGGATGCGAGCAAAGTGTGCCGCGGCCGCCTAAACCGCAAGCAACCACACGCACAGAGCAGTTGAACAGGCAGGAAATGGTCGCCTACAAGCCGGCTGAAAGTTGCGTCGCTGTGTAGAGAGCGGCCGTGTGCTACCACCTCCATCTAGTCTATAGTCTCCTTTATATTCTGTGCCATACTTTTCCCTCAAATTTAACCAACAAAATGTTAATGAATGTTTTAAAAATTATATAATTGGAAACTATGTTCAAATAGAAATCCAACTATATAATCTTTGGTGACATGCATTCATATTTTATTAGTTAAATCATACTTATAAACCAAGATGGTGGTATAGTAGGTAATTAAATCGCAAACGTTTTTTATTAACCGTATGTGTACGTGGCCTTTCATCCTCCTCTCGCATGTCTTGTCACCCCGCTGTCGCAGACGGCTTACAACGCAAGCTTGTGCAGCGCGCGGGGGCGTTCTTTTGGCTAAACGGTCACTACTAGGGAAAAGCCTAGCAGCAGCGCGGGTTTTCGGCCTTTTAGTAGCGCGGGGGCCGGCGCTACTAATAAGGCGCTACAGCTAACGTATAGCAGTAGCGCTGGTCCACCCGCGCTACTGCTACACAAGTGTTGCAGCAGCGCGCTTAAAGGAACCTCGCTGCTGCTAATAGCTATAGCGCGCTTCCCCTGTGTGCGCTACTGCTACAACCTCGCTGCTGCTAACTTTTCTCCACTCGCTACTGCTAATTTTAGTTGTTTTTTGTTTTTTTCAGCATATTTGTTTTGTATTTGAACAGGCTTTATAGAAGAATCTTTAGCACATACAAATGTCATCATGATACACATACAAATGCCTGCGAGACCACAAATGTAATCATAGCATATACATACAAATAGTCTCGTCATAATCATCATCCAACACAAAGTGGTATCTTGTCATCATCTCGAAAATAGCGATACATGCAAGTCTCGAATACTTGCAACTACAACGTCATCCATCTAAACAAAGGTATACGCGAGAAGAGCTATCACTATGAGTGAGAGCGGAACTATGTAGTACATGAGATGGCGGTTACGAGTCCTCTCTCGCGCTAGCGTGAACCTCAAGTAACTAGCTTCTCCTCTTGTCTGCTTTTGAAGCCTTTATGGCTGGCGTCCGAGAACCCATTCACTTGCACCGGACACTCATGCCACTCGTTGTACACCCCCGGAACCTTCCCTTTGTACACGACATAGCAGTTCCATCTCGCCATCAAGAAACTAGGTACCTGTTAGAGATGCATGTTCATGAAGAGGATGTACAATCATATATATGCAACAAAATATACTAGAGAACACCGAAAAAGAAAGGGTTAGCAACTAGATGCAACATACAGTACGCAAATTAATTAACCAGAGGTACGCAGGTCATCGTACGCAAACTAACAAAGTAGCATTACGCAAGTTCGGCAAGGATCATGGACATCACAAAGTTGCATCGCTACAAATAGTATACAAGTTCAACCGACACATATCATCATCATCGGCATCATAAATCACTAGAAGTTCCATCCTTCCATATCATCGAGGATGGACCCTAGCTTCTTGAATGGCGTGAGGTCCAGACATTGCATGCATATGCGAGTTCGGACGTCAGCTCGCGATATAGGGCCGTGGTGGAACATCCCCTTCTCATCGACGACTTCTTTCATGATGATCGCCGCAATGTCGCTTTGGATGCGAAAGAAGTCATCTCTAAGTTTATAGTCCGCTTCTCCATGAGATTCTAGCCATTTGTGGATATGATCATCATTTCTGCTTCTCATGCGAAGCTTTTGGTGATCCGTGTTGAACTGAATCATGAGATGGAGGATGTAGAATCCATCCTTCTTGCTTGGTTTTGGGACTTGGATGTAGGAGAAGTTAGTTTTATGCGCGAAACCCATCTTCTTGTTCCTTTGATTCCTGATCTGCATGTGGCCACCTCTAAAGCTGAAGCCTTGGAGAGCATCATCTAGAATATTCATTATGTGGGTGTAGTCTTTTTTCTCGTAGTCTCTGGAAGGGTCAAAATACACGGCGTGGGAGACTTGCGGATAAAGAACGATAAGGACGGTGCGCCCTTTGCTGCGGGGAAAAGACACCTCAAATTATTCCCCATAGAGAGAGAAGGAATGATTGAAATGTATGAAAGGGTTGTTCGAAACTGACTTACTTTGGATGATAAGGCACGAGGACAATTTCGGCATGACCTTTGCTAAAAAATGGACATATCGAGCGCCTGAAATTCACCGGAACGGAAATGAATCAACATTCCAGCGTAACATAGGCAACTCAGATCATTTACCAAAACATGATATATCCACATATCACATGTCCAGTTCAAATTTGCATATAAATTCAGCAAATTTTGAAACCTATCTAAATTCATAACTAAATAGATAACCTAATTAACATAACTAAAACCTAAGTAAATTAACCCTAGCTAGCAGAGAGAGAGAGAGGGGGGTGGTTTACAGAGGGTGCAGGGCGAGGAGGCAGGCCCGACGACGGCCGAGGTTGGGAGGGGAGGAAGCAGAGGAGGGAGGCGAGGGCCGCCGGGTCGGGGGCGAGCGCCGGCGCCGGGGGCGAGCACGCCTGGGTCGGGGGCGGCAGGGTCGGGGGCGAGCGCGGCAGGGTCGGGCGCGGCGGGGTCGGGGGCGGCGGGGTCGGGGGCGAGCGCGCCGGGGTCGGGGGCGAGCGCGCCGAGGTCGGGGGTGGGCGCGGCGGTGCGACGGGGCCGGGGAAGAGAGAGTGGGGATTTGGGGGAAAAGAGGCGGGATGAAGCAGGGAGAGGGAGAATTTTGGGTTAAGTGGACGTAGAAGTAGCGCGTTTACACGAAACGCGCTACTACTATTACGAGCAGCTATAGCGATTTTCTGCAGAAACCGCTACTGCTACCTTGACTAGCTGTAGCTCTTTTTCACTAAAGCGCTACTGCTATAACCAGTTTCCCTTTTTTCTTTTCCTCAGCATAATAGGAACATATATATTACATCATTGGACCCTTGCATAATAATGGCTAAGTGTGTATACAAAATAGGAACATATATATATTACATCATTGGACCCATGTATAATAATGGCTAATTAAGTGTGTATACAAAATAGGAACATATATATATATATATTACATCATTTGACCGATTCCTCAGCGCTGACGTTTTCGTTTTTGAGTCAGCTTCTTTCCCTTCTTGTTCGTCGAAGAATAATTGAGCCCCTCATTGTGACTTTGCCTTTTCCATGGAGTATGATTTTTCTTTGGTAATGTAGTATTGGTTCTTCTTTTGACGTATACTTCATCATCATCGTCATCTTCCCTCATTGGGTTGCCGTACTGATCATAGTCTTCCTCGTTGGCGACTCCATCCATTCCAATGATGTTTCTTTTGCCTTTCCTCACGACAACACGACTGGGATTGCATGGGTCGGTTAAGAAGAAGCATTGTGTCACGTGCTTAGCGTGTACCCATGGCTCGTTTTTTGCGATAGCGTTCACGGTAGCGCTCTTGGCGTCGGGTATAGTCATGGTAGTGAAAATCCGGCTTTCTCTTTCGACATTCTTAGCCCATCTGACACGGAACATCATCGTGTTGTGCAGTCCAGAGTAGTCAAGCTCCCGGATCTCCTCGACCCTTCCATAAAATCGTTCAGTTGCGCCATTGTCGCTGCCGGTCATGCATTCCATCGTCACCCCTGAGTTCTGATATTCATCATTGTCCATATCTTTGGCCTCCGTGTAGAACGTGTATCCGTTGATATCATATGCCTGATAGGTTACGAGGTTGGGCGAGGGGCCATGTGCTAAGGCGTATATGAGCAATCCGTCCTTAGAGCCCTCCTCCGGGGGATTAGCAATAATATGCTCTTTGAACCAATGCAGGAAAGTGGAGTTGTGCTCTCTAGTAACTTCAGCGTCCGTCCTGCATACCCCCCGGTCACGATACTTCTTTGCGATAATTTGCTTGTGCAGTGCCACGAAAGGATCTACCTCGTCTAGGTGTTGTAGCACTACCAAGTTTGCTCTGTCAAAGTCGCTGCGTCGATCTGAGTATGCCACATGCAGTTCCCTGCGACCGTTGCAGTGACCTTCTCCTTCGAGCCTCCCATCGTGCTTGTTAACGGGCAAACCAACACTAACACCAGGCGGCTGGTCTGCGCTATATAGAAAATTCTCACAGAAAGAGATGCACTCTTGTGTCAAATAGCCCTGGACGATGCTTCCATCCAGACGGGACATGTTACGAACGAATCCTTTGATGATCCCATTCATCCTCTCAAACGGCATCATGTTGTGCAGGAATGACGGCCCCAGGTCTATTATGTCATCCACAATATGGACACACAGATGCACCATCACGTCAAAGAACGCAGGCGGGAAGTACATCTCAAGCTCATTTAGTATCACAACGATCTCTTCCTATAGCCTTCAGAGCTGCTTCACACTGATCGACTTTCGAGAGATGACGTCGAAAAAGTTGCAGAGACCAATAAGCATGTCACGGACGTGCTTGTCCATTATCCCTCTAAGGGCAACAGGTAATATCTGTGTCATCATCACATGACAGTCATGAGACTTCATCCCGCTGAACCTTTTCTTGTCCGTGTCTAGATATCTACTTATCTTGCCACAGTAACTGGAACTAACTTTGACTCCGGTAAGGCACTTAAAGAATTGATTGATCTCAGCATGACTTAAGGTGAAGCAAGAAGGGGGGCAATAATCCTCATTCTTTATTTTCTTGCCCTTCTTCTCCCGTGCCTCAGTCTCCGTCTCTTTCTCGTCTGACATTTTACAGGGCGGCATGTGCATATCTTCCCTGATTTTCAAATCTTGCAAGTCTTTTCTTGCCTTCAGCCCATCCTTGGTCTTATCCGGCATGTTCATCAGTGTTGCGAGCAAGCTCTCAAGGACATTCTTACAGATATGCATTTGATCAAGGCAACGGGGTGTATCGAGTTTGTGCCAGTACTCCAAGTCCCAGAACACAGACCTCGTCTTCCATACCTTCAGCAGCGGCTCCGGCGCCTTTCTCATTGTCTTTCCCGGCACGGGGCACTCCTTCCAATTTTTCAACAACTCATCGATTTCGGCATCGCTCCGCTTACGTGGAGGTCCTCGATGCTCAGCGTGACCATTGAATAGATCTCCACGGTTTCTCCATGGGTCGTCCTATTCGAGCCATCTTCGATGCCCCATGTACACGATTTTCCCAGACCCGCCATCTTTCCTTGACGTTAGCTGCTGAGACGTCGTCTCATCCATGCACCGCGTGCATCCGCAATATCCATGGCACACCTGGCCTGCCACATATCCGTAACCAAGATAGTCGTGCATTGTCGTGATCAGCGCGGCTCTCATGTTGAAATACTCGCCTTTGCTGGCGTCCCATGTCTTGGCCGGTGTTTTCCATAACGTGTCTAACTCCTCCTGAAGTAGCCCCAGATACAAATTAATATTATTTCTTGGTTGTTTTAGCCCTTGAATAAGCATGCTCATGTGAATGTACTTCAATTTCATGCACAACCAGGGGGGAGGTTGTACATCCATACAAACACGGGCCATGTGATATGGTTGGTGCTCTGGTTGCCAAATGGATTCATGCCATCGGTACACGCGCCGAGCATGATGTTCCTTGCATCACATTCAAAATACCGATAGAAGCTGTTCAACGCTCTCCACTGGCTTCCATCCTTGACATGTCTCAGCTTCGGATCATCTCCATCATCGGGCTTCTTCCTCTCCGTGTTCCAGCGCATTAGCTTTGCTTCCTTGGGATCTACAAAATACCTCTGGAGACGGGGAGTGATCGGTAAGTACCATACCACTTTCTGGGGACATTTCTTCCCGACCTTCTTGTATCGAGAAGCATTGCACACCGGACAACTTGTTTTTTCCGCGTGCTCCTTCCAATAAATTATGCAATCATTGATGCATGCATGGTATCTAACGTGTGGCAGATCAAGAGGGCACACGATCTTCTTGGCCTCATCAACACTACTAGGACATAGATTACCCTCGGGAAGAACATCCTTTAGGTACTTGAGATGCTCATCGAGGCTAGTGTTGGTCCATTTATTTTTAGCCTTCATCTTCAGCAGTTGGAGAGTGAAACTCAAGCGGGTCACCTCAGGATTGCAAGCATCATACAATGGAGTGTTCAAGTCTACCACCAGTTGCTTCAGCTTAGCCTCCTCTCTAGAAGCAGCTCTCTCAGTACTCGTCTCCTTGCCAAGCAATGCTTGAACATGAGGGTCCCGCACGATTGAACTTAGTACCGACGAACTCTGCTGCGTGGAGTCCATGTCGTTCTCTCCGCTGCCATGTCCGGCCCCTTCTCCGCCGCCATGTCCGGCCTCTTCCCCGCCGCCATTATTGATCATCTCTTCATCTTGCCCCGTGTCATCATTGCCTGCCCCGTCGGCATCCTCAACATCGTCATCCTCATCTTCAGTTATCCACCGAGTATAGCCATCCATGAAACCAGTCATGAGCAGGTGCACTTCGACACGACCATCAACATGGGGGTCAAGCCAAACTATTCCTTTGCATTTTCGGCACGTACATAAAACCTCTGTCAGGTTATTTTCCTTCATGTCCTGCACTACCGACCGCAACCACCTGTCCACCATCGTTCCACTGACCATCGTCAACTCTGCACGGTAATAATAAACAAATTGATTATAAAAATGCGTGCATTCATCAAAGTCATACAAAAATTCGGCATGACCTTCCTTAAAAATAGGACATATATAGATCTAGAGTTTGCCCGGAATTCGCCGAAACAGAAATAAATCGACATTTCGGCAAAACATAGGCAACTCAAATGCACAATTTGGCGTCAACTCATGCCACACACACAATTTCCATAAAAATATCACACACACATGCATAAACATATTTCCATTTTGCAAAAGCATGAAATATTAATCACACCTCTATCTCGTGATCGAGCACACGGTGGAGATGATGATGTAGGGAGGTCAAAAGTGCACAAAGCTCTTCTTGACAAAGAAAGATCTAGTTAGGGGGAAAATAGGTCACTTAACTAAATGTTACATCTACCTAGCTTGCTAATTTGGGAGGAGACAACTTCAACTAGTGGAGGGGGGAGGAAAAAGAGAAAGGAGATGAATTAATGGAGGTGGTGTAGTTATAGCTAGGAGTAATGAAGAGAGAGAAAGGTAGGTAGAAGAGGGAGAGTAATGGGGGGAGAAGTATTGAGGAAGAAGAAGAGTGAGAGAGGGAGGACGCGGGAGGTAGGGGAAAGGGAGGAGAGGAGATGGGGAGGGGGAGGTGGAAAAGGTGGTGGGTGCTGCGTCTTAGCAGCAGCGCGGGAGAGAAAGCGCGCTGCTGCTAAGAGCGTAGCAATAGCGCGCTTTCCTGTCACGCGCTACTGCTAAACGGGCCAACCCTGTGCACAATTTCAAAATTAGCAGCAGCGAGGTGACAAAAAAGCGCGCTGCTACTATGGCATTAGCAGCAGCGGGCTCCCTGGCGCTGCGCTACTGGTAAACTTATGTCGTTGTGTACTGTCGGTGGATTTTTGTAGCAGCGCGGTTTAAGCGTCACGCGCTACTGCTAAGTTTGCACCAGTAGCGAGCTTTCTGTAGCCGCGCTGCTCCTACTTAGCAGCAGCGCCTTTTTTATGCCGCGCTGCTGCTAAGATTCTATGTATAAGGTTTTCCCTAGTAGTGGGTGGCACCAATGAATCGTCGGTAAGCCCGTTCCCACGCAAGCTTCATGCCCGACTCGGTGAAATCCACCAAAATCCCAATGCTTGCCGGCCTGCTATAAAAACCCTCATGGCCGGCGAGTCCTGCGTCGCATTTTCCCCTCCCTCCCTGTACATTATCTCGTCTGCTTCTCCCACAATCGCCAATGGCATCGATCTGTCGTCATTGCTCAGCCATTCCGTCATCATCAGAGGACAGCTCCAGCTGGGAGGCTACCCCACGGGGGCGGCGTAGTTCCCGCTGTAGTGCAGTGCGTGTGGCATCCCTATACGGTGTGCGTGGAACACCCACCACACGCTCTGTCGCCGGTGCCCATCGGCAGCTGTTGCGGGTCGCCGTTGTTGCCACACCACCGTCGAAAGCCAGGGCAATCGCCCGCTCCGCTGCCGCAGCCCGAAGGCGGGAGGTAGCCGTTGTGGTCTCCACCCCACTGTCGGCCATTGTGGCCATCACCCGCTCCGCCACAGCGGCCCGAAGACAGGAGGTGGTGGTCGTGGCCGCCACCCTGTCGTCGGCCGCCGTGGTCGCCAGCCCGCCGTCGACCGTCGGGGTTATCACCTGCTCCGTCACCACCGCCCGAAGGCTGGAGGCGGAGGTGGATGCCTGCATGTGCATCAGCGACCTTGCGCGCTACACCAAGTTCCTATGGGAGGACGAGTAGCGCCTCGTCGAGCGCGCAAAGAGCCTTACCGCCGCCGTGGCCGCGGCACACGCCGCCTTAGAGGCGAGGAATCAGGAGATCTATGAGGAGAACCACTGCTTCGAGAGGGCTCGTCTGGAGCGGCAGAGGGCGTTTGAGGTGAGCGTCGCTGACGCTGCAACAGTGGCAGGCACCGTATTGCGGTTGCCCAGCTCGTCGGTAGGCTCCTCCTCCTCCCCCTCTTACTGAGCGTGATCGGCAGAGTAGAGGCAGCCGGAAGTAGTACAAAGCCCCTCCGCGGTAGTAGTATTTAGGGGCTATTTTGTTCATTTCATCTGACTATAGATGTGGTGGAACTGTACAACGTACTTAAAATTAGCTAGTATATATAGTTGAACTAGCTATTTCAGTACGTGGTTGGCAACAATTGGGGAAAAGTTTAGTCGGTTCAGCTGTCGAGTTGAACTGTTTGTATAAATTAAGAACGACTGCTTAATCTATGAATTAAATCGATGCTTAATTACTGAATTTTAGTTGCAAAAATTAGATACTGCTAGTGATTTTTAGCTTCATATTTTGACAAATCGCAGTATTACAAGGATTGACAAATCTTACAAAATTGTTTGTACGTGGTTGCACACAGGTCATCCAAAACAACCGTTTGCATTGAAGGGATGCACAAATTGTGCGCTGCTCTCACTTTGCATATGGGTGTTCTATCTAAGACGTTTGCGATCAAGAGCAGCAAAAAATCCAGCTTGGCACATTTTCATTTGGCTTCCTGGGGAAGCTGTCGGTTTGCATACGGGTGTTCTAACTAAAATGTTTGCGATGATTGTTTTATATTTAAAAAGCGAATTAAACTGTGGCTTGGGCGCCATTAATGGAGAGGATGTGAGCAAGGCGGGCGTCCATGGAAGTCAAAGGGCTCGCTTCCTAGTGAGCCTGCACAGCGTACAGCTCGCATGCTTCCGGTGAGCTTGCACATTCGAGGACAGCTTGCACGCCTCTAGGTTAGCCTGCGCACCGAACGACACTCGCACGTCTCCCATTTAGTCAAGGTCAAGCAGCTGTCCGCACGGCACCTCCTACAGCCATTAAAACCAAGACACGTGGTGTCACGTGAATAGTCAACAGAAGACACACGGTTTGAATTATATAAAAGTTTGAGATATTAAAGTGGCAGCTATATTTTCAAAATGCCTTTGTTGGCTATCATTGTTCGAGTGCGCCTTCTCTCAAAATGGACACAAAAATACCACAGCATGTCGGATGCCATTCCATGATAGCATGCCTAGTTTCATGAATTTCACACGAGTTTTGGATTTACTAGAATTTAAAAACTAGGCATCTCAATGTTTTGCCGACAATCAACGGTGCCCTGGTGTTTGAAATTCATTCCCATTTCTTGCATGGGACGTAAGCATGCACCCAAGGACACAGATTTTATTTCTCAACCAATTTATATGCACTTGAGCATGCGCATGTAGTTCAAATTTGAATTATGCACATAAATGCATTGAAAACTCGGTTAATGCATAAAAATGTCCAAACGAACCCCGAAAAATCACAAAAATTCACACAACACTCCTTTTCTTCGATGATGAAACGAGAAAGTTTTGAAAGCAATAAGAGACAATGGATATCGTTTCGTCCCCAAAGGTGGGACGTTCCCTACCGAAAACATGATGCTTGTTGTGTGAAGCTCTGGTTTGTGAGAAGCATATACCCGAACCTGCCCCAAACGAGACAAAATTTTTACCACCGCATGTTGATGCCGCTCCATGAAAGCATTCCAAGTTTCATGAATTTCAGATGAGTTTTGGATTTACTAGAATTTAAAAACCAGACATCTCAATGTTTTGCCGGCAATCAACGGTGCCCTGGTGTTTGAAATTCATTCCCATTTCTTGCATGGGACCTAAGCATGCACCCAAGGACACAAATTTGATTTTTTAACCAATTTATATGGACTGGAGCATGTGCATGTAGTTCAAATTTTAATTATGCACATAAATGCATTGAAAACTCAGTTAATGCATAAAAATGTCCAAACGAACCCCGAAAAATCACAAAAATTCACACAACACTCCTGTTGTTCTATGTTGACATGAGAAAAAATTTGAAAGCAATAAGAGGCAATGGACATTGTTTCGTCCCCAAAGGTGGGACGTTCCCTACCAAAAACCATCATGCTTGTTGGGGGAAGCTCCGGTTTGTGAGAAGCATATACCCAAACCTGCCCCAAATTGGACAAATTTTTTACCACGGCATGTTGATGCCGCTCCATGATAGCATGCCAAGTTTCATGAATTTCATACGGGTTTTGTATTTAGTAGAATTTAAAAACCAGACATCTCAATGTTTTGTCGGCAATCAACGGTGCCCTGGTGTTTGAAATTCATTCCCATTTCCTGCATGGGACCTAAGCATGCACCCAAGGGCACAGATTTGATTTTTCAACCAATTCATATGCACTGGAGCATGTGCATGTAGTTCAAATTTGAATTATGCACATAAATGCATTGAAAACTCAGTTAATGCATAAAAATGTCCAAACGAACCTCGGAAATCACTAAAAATTGACACAACACTCCTTTTGTTCTATGTTGACATGAGAAAAAAATTGGAAGCAATAAGAGGCAGTGGATATCGTTTTGTCCCCAAAGGTGGGACGTTCCCTAACGAAACCATGATGCTTGTTGTAAGAAGCTCTGGTTTGTGAGAAGCATATACCCAAACCTGCCCAAAACGGGACAAATTTTTTACCACCGCATGTTGATGCTGCTCCATGAAAGCATGCCAAGTTTCATGAATTTCAGACGAGTTTTGGATTTACTAGAATTTAAAAACCAGACATCTCAATGTTTTACCGGCAATCAACGGTGGCCTGGTGTTTGAAATTCATTCTCATTTCTTGCATGGGACCTAAGCATGTACCCAAGGACACAGATGTGATTTTTCAACCAATTTATATGCACTGGAGCATGTGCATGTAGTTCAAATTTGAATTATGCACATAAATGCATTGAAAACTCAGTTAATACATAAAAATGTCCAAAGGATCCCCGAAAAATCACAAAAATGCACACAGCACTCATGTTTTTCTATGTTGACATGATAAAAAATTTGAAAGCCATAAGAGGAAGTGGATATCGTTTCGTCCCCAAAGGTGGGACGTTCCGTACCGAAAACCATCATGCTTGTTGTGAGAAGCTCCGGTTTGTGAGAAGCATATACCCCAAACATGCCCCAAATCAGACAATTTTTTTACCACGGCATGTTGATGCCGCTCCATGATAGCATGCCAAGTTTCATGAATTTCAGACGGGTTTTGGATTTACTAGAATTTAAAAACCAGGCATCTCAATGTTTTGTCAGCAATCTACGGTGCCCTGGTGTTTGAAATTCATTCCCATTTCTTGCATGGGACCTAAGCATGCACCCAAGGACACGGATTTGATTTTTCATCCAATTTATATGCACTGGAGGATGTGCATGTAGTTCAAATTTGAATTATTCACCTGAAATGGCTAGAAAACCAATTTAATGTATAAAATGTTCAAACAAACCCTGAATAATTCCAATTGTTTTACGACACACATATAGTTGCATGTTCACTCTAGATAAAAGGTCTAGCAATTCAAACACCGTGCATTGCCGCTGTGACCCCATTATGTAATTCAAATCAAGATGAAAAATCAAATAGATCGCACACAGTTTATTATCAGCAACCATGTGAGATGGAGCACAAAATATCCTGGAGCACCTTCAGTGTATAGTACGCCTATGGCTTACGCAAGAAGGTGCATCGACTACAGTCCACAACCGGCTTCTCAAGCACACTAGCTCGCTCCCGAAATACCATTTCACTGTTCAACTTTGGTAGCCCGCTCTGGTGAGAGTGCGGCCGCAGCCGCCATCCGCGTGCTAACAAGGTGCATGAGCGTGGACGCAATATTCGACCGGGCGGCAAAGGCAGCCCAAATGGTCGTTGTTGCTTCTCAGGTGGCGGCAGCAACATCTACCTCGGGGATAGCAACTAGCGAGAGCGGCACACTAGTTGTCCGTTCCGTAGCGGCGGCCTTAGCCCTGATGGAGGCCGCCCACGACCATGTTGAGGCCGCCCACGCCCATCTCCTGGCGGTGACCGCACAAATCGAACGAAGCTTCTCCGACAATGGTCGGCAACCCAAGGCCGAAGAGCTGGCAATCGCCGAGAGTGTTCGAGCAGCCATCCGTTCCTCCGCCGCATACCTTGCGACGACGAAGCCCTTCCAAGCCTAGATCGCGTCCGACCATGCCTAGCTCGTGGCGGCCTTTTCCAAAGAGATGGTGGACACAGATGGAGAGATGCTTACCGAGTATGGTGCGATGGATGCCATGGAGCCCCTTCCCAAGCAGACCGTCGGGCGCGAGCTGGACATGGAGGCGGCGGTGGAGATCGACGAGCACCAGCCATAGTAGTACTCTTTTTTTGTTTAATTAAGAGCGATGGTCTTTAATTTGTTAGAGTAATGTTTAGGTCAGCTAGATCTATTTAATTGCTGAACTTGCTCGATTAAGAAGTGTATGCATGTTGTAGTCTCCTTTGTGTACCCAAATTATGCAATGACGTGGATGACCACTATAACCATGGAAATTCGAACCAAAACTTTTGACATTCAAACTCATCACACACGAGTGAAGCTATCTGAATCATTTGTGATGTCCACATATCATACACAGTTCTGAATAAGGGACCGTGTCTGATGAAACTTTGCGCGCCGGTTTTTTGGCTGAAGAGATTCCAAATTTTCGGCTTTCGCGGAAATATCTACCTCCCCGCCCCCTGCCCCTTACCAAAAGCTACATTTCCCCTCTTTTCGCCTTCCTTTCCAAGTTGAAACCTTCACTCCTTGCTTGCAACGCCGCCTCCTCGTCGGCGACTCTCCTTCACACTGCTCGGCCTCGTCTATCCAGGCAGGTAATCCACACCCGACCCCAATCCACCTCCTAATTCCACATCCCACATGCCCCGACCGCCGGCGCGAGCGCGACACCTTCCACCCAAATCACCGACCCCTACACCATGTAAGCACCACCCTAAGCCATGGTGCACGCATTATAGCCAGGATCTCAAGGAGCATTTGGCAGCGGAGAAGCAAATCGCGGCTACATGGCGGATGAGGTCGCGATGGCTGCCATTCGTGCCGACCCCCAGATCTTGGAGGAGCACCTTGCCATTTGCTATCTACGCCAGTTAAGCATGCTCGGTTTACCCGTTGTGTGTCCTGCTCCCGCCTTTCCTTCACAAATTCTAGTGAATTGTGCTATCTAATTTTACCATGCAATCTGTTGCTCTAGTGTGTATGTTCTATATGTCGTGCAGTGTGGTGCTCACTTATTAACTGTTTTGTTAATTAGTTGTCGTCTTCAGTTAACTGTTAGGTTCAATTCTGCAAATGTGATGTTTAATTCTTCAGGCTACAATTTTGTATTGTCTTCCATGTGAGAAATAAATCGAATTTATCTTTACAAAATACATGAGAAACGAATACAATTGGTATATTTCCAAGTTGTCAAGCATGCTTGGTTTGTTTATACATTGTGCAATGTGGTTCTCAGTTAACGTTTGGTTCATTTGTGTAGTGGTGTTTAGTTAACTGTTTGGTTCAATTCTGCAATGCGATGTTCAATAGTTGTGGGTGCATTCTATTATTGTATACCATGTGAGGAATAAATTGAATTTGGCTTTAGTAAATACATGAGAAACAAATACAATTGCTACAATTGGTTGTAGTTAACTGTTTGGTTAACTATCCGATTTTCTATTAGGAGTATGTTATATTGTGCAATGTGGTGCTTAGTTAATGTTTGGTCCATTTGTTGTGGTGTTTAGCTAACTGCTTGGTTTAATTATGCAATGCGATGTCCAATTATCATGGGTAGAATTTTGTATTGTTGTGCATGTGAGGAATAAATCAAATTTGGCTGCATTTAGTACATGAGAAACATACACAAGCGCTATATTTCCTAGTTCTTAATCATGCTTGGTTTGGGTAAATGGGTTTTCCGAGTGGCTTGAATTAATCTGATGAATCTGCAATGTGCTTATTTTTATCAACATATTTTACTGATAGCATGCGAACCCTTACTTAACCTGATGACTAGCTACCTTATATGTGTTGTAGGGAAACAATGGGAAGCACCAATGTTTACAATCGAGGTTAGCACATGCATGGTCCGTTCTCTAATAGCTCCTTATTCTGCAATTGCAGGAACCATTCTAATATTTTGGTTTTCAACAATTTGGTCTTGCACATGTAGGTCCTGCTGTTAGAGGTTTTGACCCACTGGCCGACCCTTTTTGCATATGGGGAAAAGAGTTGTCCATGAATATCAATCAAATCAAGAAACACAGAAAGATTGTTAGGATAAAAAAATTAGCGACAAAAAACAACAAGATCTTTGTCTGCACAATGAAGAAGAAACTAGTTCACTACAAGATGCTACTAACTATTATACCTTGCCTTTTTTTATTCCTTTGCCCCATTTCCAATATAGAGAAGACATTTATGCACATCCTTGTTTTTAGGCATTTACAAAGCAGTTCACTGCTGATTGCCTCTCAAACCACCTCTATGGTCAGGAGGCGAGGAAGGTATACATACAACACCCACGGTTCAATATTGAAGTGTTCCTGAAGAGGACGAAGGACGGACGGTCAATCATCCACAGGCACTGGCCTATAGTTGCAAAGACCTTCAACATGAATGAAGGCTCAATATTCTCCTTCCGCTTCAGCAGTTTTCCAGATGAGATGCATCTATCTATATACTGTCTATGATGCTAATTTCGAAAGGTTCTACACGATGCATGTGGAACTTGCTGCTGGTGCAGTTGTGTAATGGGGTAGCTGAGTGCTGAAGCTATATCATGTTGTACTCTGATGTATTTCAATTATGAAATTCTGCTTCCTTAATATGAAATGTCAATTAGATTAATAAATGGATTATGAATAATCAGATAATTAGCCTGCTAATGGCGAATTAGCCTGCTAACTGGGTTTTGCTATTCCAAACAGTTGTTGAATAAATACCGTGGGCGATGACCTCAGGCAACGCACACAGTTTCTAGGAATAAACCGTGTTGGATCAATGAACAATCACACACGACTTTCTCTTGAAAACTGTTTGTGTTAGGCCACCTTACGCAAACGTTTATCACATAAAAACTGTGTGTGATGGACAACCTTTGCCACACAGTTTCTTCTATGGACCGTGTGTGATACATTCAATAACGCAAATGATTTAACGGGAAAAATTGTGTGTGATGTACCTGTGAACGGAAATGTTTTCCTTGGAGCAACTGTGTGGGATGTACATAAGAACGGAAATGTTTAGCGGGGACTGACTATGTGGGATGTACTTGCGACCAGAAACAATTTCACCGTATAATTGTATTTTTAGCTCTACTATATGTATTTCCGTATTTCAACGCTCGCCGGTCGCACATGTTCTCATTTTGCCGAGCCTGCGTGCCAGGAGGGCATATTCCCGACGGTTTCTAGGTCGTGTGGGAAGGACCCCCCCTATCGCCCACACTCACTTGGCGATGGTTCCAAATGTCGTCGTGAAAAGGGGTTAAAAACCGTTTGTTTAGGACCGACGTGTACCAGTGATGGTAATTTGCTTTGGTTATAAAATTAGTCCTAATATGATGGGCATCCAAGATGGGTATAATAAAAACATTCATATAAAGTGCATTGAATACTATGAGAAGTTTGATTCTTTATGATTGTTTTGAGATACGAAGATGGTGATATTAGAGTCATGCTAGTTGAGTAGTTGTGAATTTCAGAGATACTTGTGTTAAAGTTTGTGATTCCCATAGCATGCATGTATGGTGTACGGTTATGTGATGACATTGAAGCATGATTTATTTATTGATTGTCTTCCTTATGAGTGGCGGTCGGGGACGAGCGATGGCCTTTTCCTACCAATCTATCCCCCCAGGAGCATGCGCGTAGTACTTCATTTTGATAACTAATAAATGTCTGCAATAAGTATGTGAGTTCTTTATGACTAATGTTGAGTCCATAGATTATACGCACTCTCACCATTCCACCATTTCTAGCCTCTCTAGTACCGCGCAACTCTCGACGCTACCATAAGCCCATCATTTAACTTCCTCAAAACAGCCACCATACCTACCTATTATGGCATTTCCATAGCCATTCCGAGATATATTGCCATGCAACTTTCCACCATTCCATTTATTATTTCATGCTCCATCATTGTCATATTGCTTTGCATGCACATTTACTTGACATCGGATTTGTGGCAAAGCCACCTTCATAATTCTTTCATACATGTCACTCTTGATTCATTGCACATCCCGGTATACGGCCGGAGGCATTCACATAGAGTCATATTTTGTTCGAAGTATCGAGATGTAATTCTTGACTTGTAAGTAAATGAAAGTGTGATGATTTCCTTTTTAGAGCATTATCCCAGTGAGGAAAGGATGATGGAGACTATGATTCCCCCACAAGTCAGGATGAGACTCCGGATGAAAAAAAGAGGCCATAAAAAAGAGAAAGGCCCAAAAAATGAGAGAAAAAGAGAGAAGGGGCAATGCTACTATCCTTTTACTGTTGGGGAACCTAGTAATTTCAAAAAAAATCCTACGCACACGCAAGATCATGGTGATGCATAGCAACGAGAGGGGAGAGTGTTGTCTACGTACCCTCGTAGACCGGAAGCGGAAGCGTTAGCACAACGCGGTTGATGTAGTCATACGTCTTCATGATCCGACCGATCAAGTACGAACGCGCGACACCTCCGAGTTCAGCACACATTCAGCCCAATGACGTCCCTCGAACTCCGATCCAACTGAGTGTTGAGGGAGAGTTTCGTCAGCATGACGGCGTGGTGACGATGATGATGTTCTACCAACGCAGGGCTTCGTCTAAGCACCGCTAGAGTATTATCGAGGTGGACTATGGTGGAGGGGGGCACCGCACACGGCTAAAAGATCAACATATCAATTGTTGTGTCTCTAGGGTGCCCCCTTGCCCCCATATATAAAGGAGCAAGGGGGAGAGGCGGCCGACCAGGAGGGGCGTGCCAGGAGGAGTCCTACTCCCACCGGGAGTACGACTCCCACCCTTTTCCTTGTTGGATTAGGAGAGGAGAAGGAAGGAGAGAGAGGGGGGAAGGAAAGGGGGGGCGCCGTCCCCCTTCCTTGTCCAATTCGAACTGGGGGGGAGGGGCACGCGGCTGCCCCTTGGCCGCCTCTCCTCTTCCTCCAATTGGGCCCATGAGGCCCAATAACCTCCGGGGGGTTCCGGTAACCCCCCGGTAATCAGCTATATATCCGATAACCCCCGGAACCATTCCGGTGTCCGAATATAGTCGTCCAATATATCAATCTTCATGTCTCGACCATTTCGAGACTCCTCATTATGTCTGTAATCACATCCGGGACTCCTAACAATCTTCGGTACATCAAAACATATAAACTCATAATATAACTGTCACCGAAACTTTAAGCGTGTGGACCCTACGGGTTCGAGAACTATGTAGACATGACCGATACACGTTTCCGGTCAATAACCAATAGCGGAACCTAGATGCTCATATTGGCTCCCACATATTCTACGAAGATCTTTATCGGTCAAACCGCATAACAACATACGTTGTTCCCTTTGTCATCGGTATGTTACTTGCCCGAGATTCGATTGTCGGTATCTTAATACCTAGTTCAATCTCATTACCGACAAGTCTCTTTACTCATTCCTTAATACATCATCCCGCAACTAACTCATTAGTTGCAATGCTTGCAAGGCTTAAGTGATGTGCATTACCGAGTGGGCCCAGAGATACCTCTCCGACAATCGGAGTGACAAATCCTAATCTTGAAATATGCCCACCCAACATGTACCTTCGAAGACACCTGTAGAGCACCTTTATAATCACCCAGTTACATTGTGACGTTTGGTAGCACACAAAGTGTTCCTCCGGTAAATGGGAGTTGCATAATCTCATAGTCATAGGAATATGCATAAGTCATGAAGAAAGCAATAGCAACAAACTAAACAATCAAGTGCTAAGCTAACGGAATGGGTTAAGTCAATCACATCATTATCCTAATGATGTGATCCCGTTAATCAAATGACAACTCATGTCTATGGTTAGGAAACATAACCATCTTTGATCAACGAGCTAGTCAAGTAGAGGCATACTAGTGACACTCTGTTTGTCTATGTATTCACACATGTATTATGTTTCCGGTTAATACAATTCTAGCATGAATAATAAACATTTATCATGATATAAGGAAACAAATAATAACTCTATTATTGCCTCTAGGGCATATTTCCTTCAGTCTCCCACTTGCACTAGAGTCAATAATCTAGATTACACATTTATGATTCTAACACCCATGGAGCCTTGGTGCTGATCATGTTTTGCTCGTGGAAGAGGCTTAGTCAACGGGTCTGCAACATTCAGATCCGTATGTATCATGCAAATTTCTATGTCTCCCACCTGGACTAAATCCCGGATGGAATTGAAGCGTCTCTCGATGTGCTTGGTTCTTTGGTGAAATCTGAATTCCTTTGCCAAGCCAATTGCACCAGTATTGTCACAAAAGATTTTCATTGGACCCAATGCACTAGGAATGACACCTAGATCGGATATGAACTCCTTCATCCAGACTCCTTCATTTGTTGCTTCCGAAGCAGCTATGTACTCTGCTTCACACGTTGATCCCGCCACGACGCTTTGTTTAGAACTGCACCAACTGACAGCTCCACCATTCAATGTAAAAACGTATCCGGTTTGTGATTTAGAATCGTCCAGTCAATGTTAAAGCTTGCATCAACGTAACAATTTACGAAGAGCTCTTTGTCACCTCCATAAACGAGAAACATATCCTTCGTCCTTTTAAGGTATTTCAGGATATTCTTGACCGCTGTCCAGTGATCTACTCCTGGATTACTTTGCTACCTCCCTGCTAAACTAATTGCAAGGCACACATCAGGTCTGGTAGACAACATTGCATACATGATAGAGCCTATGGCTGAAGCATAGGGAACATCTTTCATGTTCTCTCTATCTTCTGCAGTGGTCGGGCATTGAGTCTTACTCAACTTCACACCTTGTAACACGGGCAAGAACCCTTTCTTTGCTTGATCCATTTTGAACTTTTTCAAAACTTTGTCAAGGTATGTGCTTTGTGAAAGTCCAATTAAGCGTCTTGATATATCTCTATAGATCTTGATGCCCAATATATAAGCAGCTTCACCGATGTCTTTCATTGAAAAACTCTTATTCAAGTATCCCTTTATGCTATCCAGAAATTCTATATCATTTCCAATCAGCAATATGTCATCCACATATAATATCAGAAATGCTACAGAGCTCCCACTCATTTTATTGTAAATACAGGCTTCTCCAAAAGTCTGTATAAAACCAAATGCTTTGATCACACTATCAAAGCGCTTATTCCAACTCCGAGAGGCTTGCACCAGTCCATAAATGGATCACTGAAGCTTGCACACTTTTTTAGCTCCTTTTGGATCGACAAAACCTTCCGGTTGCATCATATACAACTCTTCTTCCAGAAATCCATTCAGAAATGCAGTTTTGACATCCATTTGCCAAATTTCATAATCATAAAATGCGGCAATTGCTAACATGATTCGGACAGACTTAAGCATTGCTACGGGTGAGAAGATCTCATCGTAGTCAACCCCTTGAACTTGTCGAAAACGTTTCGCAACAAGACGAGCTTTATAAACAGTAACATTACCTTCAGCATCAGTCTTCTTCTTGAAGGTCCATTTATTTTCAATGGCTTGCCGATCAACGGGCAAGTCAACCAAAGTCCACACTTTGTTCTCATACATGGATCCCATCTCAGATATCATGGTCTCAAGCCATTTTGCGGAATCTGGGCTCACCATCGCTTCTTCATAGTTCGTAGGTTCGTCATGTTCTAGCAACATAACTTCCAGAACAGGATTGCCGTACCATTCTAGTGCGGATCTTACTCTGGTTGACCTACGAGGTTCAGTAACAACTTGATCTAAAGTTTCATGATCATCCTCATTAACTTCCTCACTAATTGGTGTAGGTGTCGCAGAAACTGGTTTCTGTGATGAAGTACTCTCCAATAAGGGAGCAGGTACAGTTACCTCATCAAGTTCTACTTTCCTCCCACTCACTTCTTTTGAGAGAAACTCCTTCTGTAGAAAGATTCCGAATTTAGCAACAAAAGTCTTTCCTTCGGATATGTGATAGAAGGCGTACCCAACTGTCTCTTTTGGGTATCCTATGAAGACACATTTTTCCGATTTGGGTTCGAGCTTATCAGGTAGAAGCTTTTTCACATAAGCATCGCAGCCCCAAACTTTAAGAAACGACAACTTTGGTTTCTTGCCAAACCACAGTTCATAAAGCATCGTCTCAACGGATTTCGATGGTGTCCTATTTAACATGAATGCAGCCGTCTCTAAAGCATAACCCCAAAACGATAGCGGTAAATCAGTGAGAGACATCATAGATCACACCATATCAAGTAAAGTATGATTACGATGTTCGGACACACCAGTACATTGTTGTGTTCCGGGTGGCGTGAGTTGCGAAACTATTCCACATTGTTTCAAATGAAGACCAAACTCGTAACTCAAATATTCTCCTCCATGATCAGATCATAGAAACTTAATTTTCTTGTTACGATGATTTTCAACTTCACTCTGAAATTCTTTGAACTTTTCAAATGTTTCAGACTTATGTTTCATTTAGTAGATATACCCATATCTGCTCAAATCATCTGTGAAGGTGAGAAAATGACGATATCCGCCATGAGCCTCAATATTCATCGGACCACATACATCTGTATGTATGATTTGCAACAAATCTATTGCTCGCTCCATAGTATCAGAGAATGGTGTTTTAGTCATCTTGCCCATGAGGCACGGTTCGCAAGTACCAAGTGATTCATAATCAAGTGGTTCCAGAAGTCCATCAGTATGGAGTTTTTCATGCGCTTTATACCGATATGACCTAAACGACAGTGCCACAAATAAGTTGCACTATGATTATCAACTCTGCATCTTTTGGCTTCAATATTATGAATATGTGTATTACTACTATCGAGATTCAATAGAAATAGACCACTCTTCAAGGGTGCATGACCATAAAAGATATTACTCATATAAATAGAACAACCATTATTCTCTGATTTAAATGAATAACCGTCTCGCATCAAACAAGATCCAGATATAATGTTCATGCTCAACGCTAGCACCAAATAACAATTATTCAGGTCTAAAACTAATCCCGAAGGTAGATGTAGAGGTAGCGTGCCAACTGCGATCACATCGACTTTGGAACCATTTCCCACATGCATCGTCACCTTGTCCTTAGCCAATCTTCGCTTAATCCGTAGCCCCTGTTTTGAGTTGCAAATGTTAGCAACAGAACCAGTATCAAATACCCAGGTGCTACTGCGAGCATTAGTAAGGTACACATCAATAACATGTATATCACATATACCTTTGTTCACCTTGCCATCCTTCTTATCTGCCAAATACTTGGGGAAGTTCTGCTTCTAGTGACCAGTCTGCTTGTAGTAGAAGCACTCAGTCTCAGGCTTAGGTCCAGACTTGGGTTTCTTCTCTTGAGCAGCAACTTGTTTGTCGTTCTTTTTCAAGTTTCCCTTCTTCTTCCCTTTGTCCTTTTTCTTGAAACTGGTGGTCTTTATTGACCATCAACACTTGATGCTCCTTCTTGATTTCTACCTCCGCAACTTTTAGCATCACGAAGAGCTCGGGAATTGTCTTATTCATCCCTTGCATATTATAGTTCATCACGAAGCTTTTGTAGCTTGGTGGCAGTGATTGAAGAACTCTGTCAATGACACTATCAACAGGAAGATTAACTCCTAGTTGGGTCAAGTGATTATGATACCCAGACATGTTGAGTATATGTTCACTGACAGAACTATTCTCCTCCATCTTGCAGCTATAGAACTTATTGGAGACTTCATATCTCTCAATCCGGGCATTTGCTTGAAATATTAACTTCAATTCCTGGAACATCTCATATGCTCCATGACGTTCAAAACGTCGTTGAAGTCCCGGTTCTAAGCCGTAAAGCATGGCACACTGAACTATCGAGTAGTCATCAGCTTTACTCTGCCAAACGTTCTTAACGTTGTCAGCAGCATCTGCAGCAGGCCTGGCACCCAGCGCTGCTTCTAGGACGTAATTCTTCTATGCAGCAATGAGGATAATCCTCAAGTTACGGACCCAGTCCGTGTAATTGCTACCATCATCTTTCAACTTTGCTTTCTCAAGGAACGCACTAAAATTCAACGGAACAACAACACGGGCCATCTATCTACAATCAACATAGACAAGCAAAATACTATCAGGTACTAAGTTCATGATAAATTTAAGTTCAATTAATCATATTATTAAAGAACTCCCGCTTAGATAGACATCCCTCTAATCCTCTAAGTGATCACGTGATCCAAATCAACTGAACCATGTCCGATCATCACATGAGATGGAGTAGTTTCAATGGTGAACATCACTATGTTGATCATATCTACTATATGATTCACGCTCGACCTTTCGGTCTCCGTGTTCCGAGGCCATATCTGTTATATGATAGGCTCGTCAAGTTTAACCTGAGTATTCCGCGTGTGCAACTATTTTGCACCCGTTGTATTTTTACGTAGAGCCTATCACATCCGATCACCACGTGGTGTCTCAACACGAAGAACTTTCGCAATAGTGCATACTCAGGGAGAACACTTATACTTTGATAATTTAGTGAGGGATCATCTTATAATGCTACCATCAATCAAAGCAAGATAAGATGCATAAAAAGATAAACATCACATGCAATCAATATAAGTGATATGATATGGCCATCATCATCTTGTGCTCGTGATCTCCATCTCCGAAGCACCGTCATGATCACCATTGTCACCGGCACGACACCTTGATCTCTATCGTAGCATCGTTGTCGTCTCGCTAATCTTATGCTTCTACGACAATCGCTACCGCTTAGTGATAAAGTAAATCATTACAGGGTGATTGCATTGCATACAATAAAGAGACAACCATATGGCTCCTGCCAGTTGCCGATAACTCGGTTACAAAACATGATCATCTCATACAATAAAATTTAGCATCATGTCTTGACCATATCACATCGCAACATGCCGTGCAAAAACAAGTTAGACGTCCTCTACTTTGTTGTTGCAAATTTTACGTTGCTGCTACGGGCTTAGCAAGAACCGTACTTACCTATGCATCAAAACCACAATGATAGTTTGTTAAGTTGGTGCTGTTTTAACCTTTGCAAGGACCGGGCGTAGCCACACTCAGTTCAAATAAGTTGGAGAAACTGACACCCGCCAGCCACCTATGTGCAAAGCACGTCGGTAGAACCAGTCTCGCGTAAGCGTACACGTAATGTCGGTCCGGGCCGCTTCATCCAACAATACCGCCGAACCAACGTATGACATGCTGGTAAGCAGTATGACTTATATCGCCCACAACTCACTTGTGTTCTACTCGTGCATATGACATCTATGCATAAAACCTGGCTCGGATGCCACTGTTGGGGAACGTAGTAATTTCAAAAAAAATCCTACGCACACGCAAGATCATGGTGATGCATAGCAACGAGAGGGAAGAGTGTTGTCTACGTACCCTCGTAGACCGGAAGCGGAAGTGTTAGCACAACACGGTTGATGTAGTCGTACATCTTCATGATCCGACCGATCAAGTACCGAACGCACGGCACCTCCGAGTTCAACACACGTTCAGCCCGATGACGTCCCTCGAACTCCGATCCAGCCGAGTGTTGAGGGAGAGTTTCGTTAGCACGACGGCGTGGTGATGATGATGATGTTCTACCGACGCAGGACTTCGTCTAAGCACCGCTACAGTATTATCGAGGTGGACTATGGTGGAGGGGGGGTACCGCTCACGGCTAAAAGATCAATAGATCAATTATTGTGTCTCTAGGGTGCCCCCTGCCCCCGTATATAAAGGAGCAAGGGGGGAGAGTCGATCGGCCAGGAGGGGCGTGCCAGGAGGAGTCCTACTCCCACCAGGAGTAGGACTCCCTCCCTTTTCCTTGTTGGATTAGGAGAGGAGAAGGAAGGAGAGAGGGGGAAAGGAAAGGGGGGCGCCGCCCCCCATCCTTGTCCAATTCATACATGGGGGGGAGGGGCGCGCGGCTGCCCCTTGTCCGCATCTCCTCTTCCTCTAATTGGGCCCATGAGGCCCAATAACCTCCGGGGGGTCCGGTCACCCCCCCCCCCCGGTACTCCGGTATATATCCGATAACCCCCAGAACCATCCCGGTGTCTGAATATAGTCGTCCAATATATAAATCTTCATGTCTCGACCATTTAGAGACTCCTCATTATGTCCATGATCACATCCGGGACTCCGAACAATCTTCGGTACATCAAAACTTATAAACTCATAATATAACTGTCATCGAAACTTTAAGCGTGCGGACCCTACGGGTTCGAGAACTATGTAGACATGACCGAGACACGTTTCTGGTCAATAACCAATAGAGGAACCTAGATGCTCATATTAGCTCCCACATATTCTATGAAGATCATTATCGGTCAAACCGCATAACGACATACGTTGTTCCCTTTGTCATCGGTATGTTACTTGCCCGAGATTCGATCGTCGGTATCTCAATACCTAGTTCAATATCGTTACCGGCAAGTCTCCTTACTTGTTCCATAATACATCATCCCGCAACTAACTCATTAGTTGTAATGCTTGCAAGGCTTAAGTGATGTGCATTACCGAGTGGGCCCAGAGATACCTCTCCGACAATCGGAGTGACAAATCCTAATCTTGAAATACGCCAACCCAACAAGTACCTTCGGAGACACCTGTAGAGCACCTTTATAATCACCCAGTTACGTTGTGACGTTTGGTAGCACACAAAGTGTTCCTCCGGTAAACGGGAGTTGCATAATCTCATAGTCATAGGAACATGTATAAGTCATGAAGAAAGCAATAGCAACAAACTAAACGATCAAGTGCTAAGCTAACGGAATGGGTCAAGTCAATCGCATCATTCTCCTAATGATGTGATCCCTTTAATCAAATGACAACTCATGTCTATGGCTAGGAAACATAACCATCTTTGATCAACGAGCAAGTCTACTAGTGACACTCTGTTTGTCTATGTATTCACACATGTATTATGTTTCCGGTTAATACAATTCTAGCATGAATAATAAACATTTATCATGATATAAGTAAATAAATAATAACTCTATTGTTGCCTCTAGGGCATATTTCCTTCATTTACCACACTTGTGCTTCAAAGTAGCACCATGATCTTCATGATAGAGAGTCTCCTACGTTTTCACATTCATATACTTGTGGGAAATTTTCATTATAGAACTTGGCTTGTATATTCCAATGATGGGCTTCCTCAAAATTGCCCTAGGTCTTCGTGAGCAAGCAAGTTGGATGAACACCCACTTAGTTTCTTGTTGAGCTTTCATACACTTATAGCCGTAGTGCTTCCATTGCATGGCAGTCCCTACTCACTCACATTGATATCTATTGATGGGCATCTCCATATCCCGTTGATACGCCTTGTTGATGTGAGACTATCTTCTCCTTTTTTTCTTCTCCACAACCACCATTCTATTCCACCTATAGTGTTATGTCCATGGCTCACGCTCATGTATTGCGTGAATATAGAAAAAGTTTGAGAACATCAAAAGTATGAAGCAATTTCTTGGCTTGTCATCGGGGTTGTGCATGATTTAAATATTTTGTGTGATGAAGATAGAGCATAGCCAGACTATATGATTTTGTAGGGATAGCTTTCTTTGGCCATGTTATTTTGAGAAGACATGATTACTTTATTAGTATGCTTGAAGTATTATTATTTTTATGTCAATATTAAACTTTTGTCATGAATCTTTTGGATCTAAACATTCATGCCACAATAAGAAAATTACATTGATAATTATGCTAGGTAGCATTCCACATCAAAAAAATTGTTTTTATCATTTACCTACTCAAGGATGAGCAAGAATTAAGCTTGGGGATGCTTGATACATCTCCAACGTATCTATAATTTTGTATTGTTCCATGCTATTATATTATCTATTTTGGATGTTTAATGGGATTTAATATGCTCTTTTATATTATTTTTGAGACTAACCTATCAACCGAAGGCCTAGTGCCAGTTTCTGTTTTTTTGCCTATTTTAGTGTTTCACGGAAAAGGAATATCAAACGGAACGAAACCTTCATGAGGATCTTTCTTGGAACAAACGCAATCCAGGAGACTTGGAGTGGAAGTCTGGAAGTACGCGAGGTTGCCACGAGGCAGGAGGGCGCGTCCAGGGGGTAGGTGCGCCCCCATGCTCGTGGGCCGCACGGAGCTCCACCGACGTACTTCTTTCGCCTATATATACTCTTATACCCTAAAAACATCCAGGAGAGTCATGAAACCATCTTCCCACCACCGCAATCTTCTGTACCCATCAGATCCCATCTGGGGCCTTTTCCGGCGATCTGTCGGAGGGGTAATCGATCACGGATGGCTTCTACATCAACACCATAGCCTCTCCGATGATGTGTGAGTAGTTTACCACAGACCTTTGGGTCCATAGTTGTTAGCTAGATGGCTTCTTCTCTCTCTTTGGTTGTCAATACAAAGTTCTCCTCGATGTTCTTGGAGATCTATTCGATGTCATACTTTTTGCAATGTGTTCGCCGAGAAAACCATAGAATCATCAAAACAAGCACACAACGCAAAGAAAACACAATTTGTCAAAAACAGAAAATCAGGAGATTTCTAATACTTCTGTAACACAAACAATTCTGAAAAATTAGGAACATGTGAAAATTTTGTATATTAATCTTCTGCCAGAACATTCTGTATTTTATCACGCTCCCATTAAAAACGAAAAGCATTTTCCTGAGCGCAAAAGTATCTATTTTTCAGCAAGATCAAATCAACTATCACCCAACATGATCCCAAAGGCTTTGCTTGGCACAAACACTAATGAAAACACAAAGGACACAATCGTAACAGTAGCATAATTGTGCAAACACTCAAGAACAGAAAGAAAAAGACAAAAATAAATTTTATTCATTGGGTTTCCTCCCAACAAGCGCTATCGTTTTACGCCCCTAGATAGGCATACAATTTCAGTGATACTCACATGAAAGATAGTAATTGAAACACGAAGAGAGCATCATGTAGCTATTGGGCAACATAACATGCAATTTCAAAAAATTTCCTACGATCATGCAAGATCTATCTAGGAGATTCATATCAACGAGAGGGGAGAGTATGTCCATGTACTCTCATAGACCGAAAGCAGAAGCGTTAGCTTAACGCGGTTGACGTAGTCGAACGTCTTCATGATTCAGCCGATCAAGCACCGTACGTATGGCACCTCTGAGTTCAGCACATGTTCAGCTCGATGACGTCCCTCGAACTCTTGATCCAGCAAAGTGTCGAGGGAGAGTTTCATCAGCACGACGGCATGGTGACGGTGATGGTGATGTGATCCGCGCAGGGCTTCGCCTAAATACTATGACAATATGACCGGAGGAGTAAACTATGGAGGGGCACTGAACATGGCTAAGAGAACAATTGATGTGCTTTGGGGTACCCCTACCCCCGTATATAAAGGAGGAGAGGGGAGGAGGCCGGCCCTAGGGCCGCACAAGTCGGGGGAAACCGACTTGTACTCCTAGTCCAAGTCGCCCCCCTTCCTTCTTTCGAAGGGATAAAGGGGGTAGGAGAGGGAGAGGGAGAAGGAAAGGGGGGTCGCGCTCCCTCCCCTTGTCCAATTCGGACTGCCCATGGGGAGGGGGCACGCCACCCCTTGTTGGCTGCCCTCTCTCTCCCCTATGGCCCATGTTGGCCCATTACTTTCCCCTGGGGATTCCGATAACCCCTCGGTACTCCGATAAATATCCGAAACACTCTGAAACAATTCTGTGTCCGAATACTATCGTCCAATATATCAATCTTTACCTCTCGACCATTTCAAGACTCCTCGTCATGTCCTTGATCTCATCCGGGACTCCGAACAATCTTCGATCAGAAAAACACATAACTCATAATACAAATCATCATCGAATGTTAAGCGTGCGGACCCTACGGGTTCGAGAACTATGTAGACATGACCGAGACACATCTCTGATCAATAACCAACAGCGGGATCTGGATGTTCATATTGGTTCCTACATATTCTACGAAGATCTTTATTGGTTAAACCGCAATGACAGCATACGTTATTCCCTTTGTCATTGGTATGTTACTTGCCCGAGATTCGGTCGTCGGTATCTTCATACCTAGTTCAATCTTCTTACCGGCAAGTCTCTTTACTCGTTCTATAATACATCATCCCGCAAATAAATCATTAGTCATATTGCTTGCAAGGTTTATCATGATGTGCATTACCGAGAGGGCCCAGAGATACCTCTCTGATACTCGGAGTGACAAATCCTAATCTCGATCTATGCCAACCCAACAAACACCTTTGGAGACACCTGTAGAGCATCTTTATAATCACCCAGTTATGTTGTGACGTTTGATAGAACACAAGGTGTTCCTCCGGTATTTGAGAGTTGCATAATCTCATAGTCAAAGGAATATGTATAAGTCATGAAGAAAACAATAGCAATAAAACTTAATGATCATTATGCTAAGCTAACGGATGGGTCTTGTCCAGCACATCATTCTCCTATTCATCAAATGACAACACATGTCTATGGTCAAGAAACTTAACCATCTTTGGTTAACGAGCTAGTCAAGTAGACACTACTAGGGAAAACCTTATACACAGAATCTTAGCAGCAGTGCGGCACAAAAAGAGGCGCTACTGCTAATTATCAGTAGCGCGGGAACAAAACAGGCGCTACTGCTACTCAGTTAGCAGTAGCGCGGCCCAGTGGAACCACGCTGCAACTAAAATCGACTGACAGTACCCGCCGCCCTAGGTTTAGCACTAGCACGCCCTTGCTAACCGTGCTACTGATAAAGTTATAGTAGTAGCACACTTTTTTTGGGCCGCGCTACTGCTAATTTTGAAACTGGCCACATGGCGGGCCCCGCTTAGCAGTAGCACGTGTGCCGGAACCCGCTGCTGCTATGTTCTTAGCTGTAGCGCGGTTAGCGACCCGCGCAACTGCTAATACGCAACATAATGCCACCTTTTCCCTCCCCCTCCCCATCCCCCTCCCCCATCCTCTCTTCCTCACTTTCCCCTACCTCCCAACTCTTCTCTCCCTCACTTTGCATCTTCCTCACTATTTCTCCCCCCATTACTCTCCCTCTTCTACATACCTTTCTCTCTCTTTATTACTCCTAGCTAACTACACCACCTCCATTAATGCATCTCCTTTATCTTTTTCCTTCCCCTCCACTAGTTAAAGTTGTCTCCTCCCAAATAAGCTAGCTAGGTAGATGTAGAATTTAGTGAAGTGACATATGTACCCCCTAACTAGATCTTGCCTTGTCAAGAAGAGCTTTGTCCACTTTTGATCTCCCTACTACATGCATCCATCTCCACCGCGTGTGCTCAATCGATCTCAAGAGATAGGTGATTAAAAATTCATGCTTTTGCAAGAATGGAAATATGTGTATGTGTGTGAGATATGACATAATCGGGCAATATGATGGAAATTGTGTGAGTGACATGAGTTGACACCGAATTGTGCTTGTGAGTTGCCTATGTTTCATCGAAATGTCGATTTATTTCCGTTTCGGCGAATTCTGGGCAAACTCTAGATCTATATGTCCTATTTTTAGGGAAGGTCATGCCGAATTTTTGTATGACCCTGATGCATGCACACATTTTTATAATCAGTTTGTTTATTATTACCGTGTAAGCGTTCTTGATGGTCAGTGGAACGATGGTGGACAGGTGGTTGCGGTCAGCGGTGCAGGACATGAAAGAAGATAACCTGACAGAGGTTTTATGTCCGTGTCGAAGATTGATACGTCTCTAATATATCTATAATTTTTTATGTATTCATGCCATGTTTATAATATTTTTACATGATTTGAGTACAACTAACCCGGACTGACGCTGTTTTCAGCAGAACTACCATGGTGTTGTTTTTGTGGAGAAATAAAAGTTTTCGGAATGCGCTGAAAATCAACGGAGATTTTTTCTGGAAAATATAAAAATAATGGAACAAAGAGTTACCAGAGGGGAATCCCGTGGGCCCCACGAGGGTGGAGGGTGCGCTTACCCCCTAGGGCGTGCCCGTGTGCCTCGTGGACTCTCTGTGGGGACCCCTGAGTTGTTCTCGATGCCAACCTCTCCTATAAATCCCCAAACCTCCAGAAAATAACCTAGATCGGGAGTTCCGCCGTGCCAAGCCTCTGTAGCCACCAAATACCAATCGGGACCCTTTTCCAGCACCCTGCCGGAGGGGGGATCCATCACTGGTGGCCATCTTCATCATCCCGGCTCTCTCCATGACGTGGAAGGAGTAGTTCACCCTCGGGGTTGAGGGTATGTACCAGTAGCTATGTGTTTGATCTCTCTCTCTCTCTCTCTTTCTCTCTCTCTCTCTCTCTCGTGTTCTTGATATGGCACGACCTTGATGTACCGCGAGCTTTTCTATTATAGTTGGATCTTATGATGTTTCCCCCCTCTATCTCCTTGTGATGAATTGAGTATTCCCTTTGAAGTTATCTTATCGGATTGAGTCTTTAAGGATTTGAGAACACTTGATATTTGTCTTGCATGTGCTTATCTATGGTGACAATGGGATATTCACGTGATCCACTTGATGTATGTTTTGGTGATCAACTTGTGAGTTCTGTGACCTTGTGAACTTATGCATAGGGTTTAGCACATGTTTTCGTCTTGACTCTCCGGTAGAAACTTTGGGGCACTCTTTGAATTTCTTTGTGTTGGTTGAATAGATGAATCCGAGATTGTGTGATGCATATCGTATAATCATACCTGCGGATTCTTGAGGTGACATTGGAGTATCTATGTGACATTAGAGTTTTGGTTGATTTGTGTCTTAAGGTGTTATTTTACCACGAACTCTAGGGTTGTTTGTGACACTTATAGGAATAGCCCAATGGAATGGTCGGAAAGAATAACTTTGAGGTGGTTTCGTACCCTGCAATAATCTCTTCATTTGCTCCGCTATTAGTGACTTTGGAGTGACTCTTTGTTGCATGTTGAGGGATAGTTATATGATCTAATTATGTTATCCTTGTTGAGAGAACTTGCACTAGTGAAAGTATGAACCCTAGGCCTTGTTTCAATGCATTTCAATACTGTTTTTGCTCACTTTTATCATTAGTTACCTTGCTGTTTTTATATTTTCAGATTACAAAAACCTATATCTACCATCCATATTGCACTTGTATCACCATCTCTTCGCCGAACTAGTGAACCTATACAGTTTACCATCGTATTGGGTGTGTTGGGGACACAAGAGACTCTTTGCTATTTGGTTGTAGGGTTGCTTGAGAGAGACCATCTTCATCATACGCCTCCCACGTATTCATAAACCTTAGGTGATCCACTTGAGGGAAATTTGCTACTGTCCTACAAACCTCTGCACTTGGAGGCCCAACAACGTCTGTAAGAAGAAGGTTGTGTAGTATACATCAAGCTCTTTTCTGGCGTCATTGCCGGGGAGGCAAGTGCTTGAAGTTATATCTTTAGATCTTGCAATCGAATCTTTTTTGTTTCTTGTTTTATCACTAGTTTAGTCTATAAAAGAAAACTACAAAAAAATAGTATTGAGGTTGCCTCATATGCTTCATCTTTTTAGTATCTTTCATGAAAATCAGGATTCTGATAATTGTGCCAAAGTGTTAGAACAAGAAAGCATTGAAATGTTTGGCACTAAATCTTTGGATGATGAGCATGATTGCAATGTTGTTAGTATGAATTCTTTGAATATCCATGATTCTAATGATATGCAAAGCCACAAGCTTGGGGATGCTATGTTTGATGAAGATGATATTTTTTGTCCCCCAAGTTTTGATGAGCAAATTTATTATGATGAAAGCATCCCTCCTATCTATGATGATTATTGTGATGACATGTATGCTATAAAGAATAATGATATCCATGAAACTTGTCATCATGATTTTAACTTTCAATTGGATTATGCCTCACATGATAGTTATTTTGTTGAGTTTGCTCCCACTACTATTCATGAGAAGAAATTTGCTTATGTGGAGAGTAACAAAAATTCTATGCTTGTAGATCATGAAAAGAATTCTTTGTGTGATGGTTATATTGTTCAATTCATTCATGATTCTATTGAAAATTATTATGAGGGAGGAACATATGCTCGTAGGAATTACAATAATATCAAGTTTCCTCTCTATGTGCTTAAAATCTTGAAGTTATGCTGTAACATCCCAAATTTTCAATTTGGAATGTTATACATTAGATCATCATTGCATATCATATTTTATTGCTTTTCTGGTTGATCCTAGAAATTGTACGCAACTCAAGGACGCTCGGAGAGAGTTGGGGATTTCGTTATTTTCATATTTGAGTTTTTCTCAAATTTTGAAGATAGGATCATTTGATTTTATTTATTTTATCTTCAATTATTTCTATTATAAAAATATGAGAGAGGGAATAAAATGACTTCCCCAAAATAAAGAAATATTGAGGATTTAATAAAAAATCAAATAAGATTTTATTTTGGTTTTATTTGCTATTTTATTCGAATTTAGGAAAAATTGTGCGTTTTCAGAAATTGCATTTAGAGCCAAAAAAATGTTCATCCTGTTCTAAATATTTTATTGAGATGGAGAAAATTTGTTTTGGCATTTTTAGATTTTTATTTATTTTTCTAGATTTTTTTTCTTAGGCGCAGCGAAATTGTTTAAAAAAAACCCGCGCCCAACTAGGCCAAGTGCCCAGCCGAGCCAGGCCGGCCCAAGCCACCGCCGCCGCCTTCCCCGCCAGACTCGAGGAGGAGTCCGAGTCAGAGCCACCCTGCGCCACCGACCCCCTCCCCAAGTCAAGTCCCCCCTCCTTTATATAGCCACCCAGGGCCCCCCTGGAGCCCCGAGTCACCGTCGCCGCCGCCGCCGCACCGCACCCCATGCCGCCCCGGGCCGCCTGCCGCTGCCCACGCCGCCGCAAGCCGCCGCGCCGCCGAGTCGTCACCGCCGCCCTGCCGGAGCCCCGCCGGAGAGCCGGAGCCGCCGAGGTAGTCGGCGGCCGGTTTTTGGAAGAAAACGATTTAGTTTATTTAAAACCCTAGTTCCGTTTTTTTAAATAAATAGAGCGGTTTTTTTCCGGTTTATTTATTTAGCGAGCGCCCATTCGTCCATTCATTTTAACGAACGCGTTTTTCGTTTAGTTTCTGTTAATGAACGTTCGTTCATTAACTGTTCGTTGTTTTTTCTTTTTCTCGGATTAAATCCGCGGTTTTTTTGATCGCGATCTCTGATCCGATGTTCGTTCTAGTTTAACTTTTTGCTCGTTTATCGGAATGAGGCGATTCAAGCGCCTGGAGTTTTGTCTCGAAACCCTCTTTCCGTTTAACCAACTCAAACAAGTTTTTGCCACTGTAAAAATTGCCTCGTTCATTAACTTATTGTACGTTTGTTTGTCCTCGTTCATTAACTTATTGTACGTTTGTTTGTTTGCGATAGAGTACCCGGAGTGCGCCGCTTGCTACTTCGAATCGCTAGGTTTCCCGGATCATCAGCAAGGCAAGTAACACTTTGATCATACCTCCTACTACCTAGTTTTATTGCATTAGATCAATCCTCACACATTGCATGATTAGGATCTAATTAAATTGTGGGTTTGGGGAGTAGTTGAGGTAGAACCTATTACCTGTTTATTATCAAACCTTTGGGAGTTACTCTACGTTTGCTTATTATTGCTATGCTATGCTAGTAGACGTGGATTGGGTGAGTGTATCCATGACAGATGTGAGCTTTGTTAATTAATGGTTTATTTAAGGTGGCAACCTAAACACACATCTGGGTGGATTGTGGCACCTGGGTATTCCAGCGATTGCCTGTTTTCTTTTGGACCACCACCCAGTCTCAAAGGGATCATGAGATTATTCATACTAGAAACTTCCGTGTGCAGCCACAAGCTACTATGGGCTCTAGCATAGTTGATTAAGTCATGCGAACTCTTACAGTGGTAGACTAGCAGATGTAGGGGATGTAGGTTGGTGCGGTCTACCCGTTCGTAAGGTGCTAGCGCTTCTGAAAGACTATGTCTCGGTCATCCGTTTCTCAAACACCATGCAGTGCGAGAAAACCAACGGAGGAGATCGAGTCTTGTGGGGAAAAGTGCGCAAACCTCTACAGATTGTATAAACTAATCATGGTTAGCCGTGTCCCCGGTTATGGACATCTTGAGTATCTAGTACCTGGATTATCATGTGAATCTCATCATGTTACTCTAAAGTTAATTGTTGGGTTTTTAATGATAATGCTTAATTGGGATTGAGAATGCTGTCAACCATTCTCAATGTTTAACAACTACCATGCTAGTTAAATAAAATTTATTCCTTTGCAGTAGCGAAAAATTGGCTTTACGCAAAACTGTAACCATAGAGCTTTCTACCAGCCATATATGCATATAGAATAGCCTATTTTATTCCATTACTCTCTATGTGTTACATTGCCAGCATATTCCATGTGCTGACCTGTTTTGGGCTGCGACATTAATGTTGCAGACTTTTCAGACGACGATTAAGGTGCCATTAGGTCGTGGTTCTATACTCAGTGATGTCGTTGGAGTTGATGGACTCACTTATCTTCCAAGCCTTCCGCTGTTATCGTTATTAGATGGCCTTAAGCCATATTTATTGTAGTAAGTTCTCTTTTGAGACACTCGATGTAATAAGTGTGTGATTGCTACTCTGTTATAAATCCTTCAAGTACTGTGTGGTGTCAGCATTACTGATCCAGGGATGACACCGGAGCACAGCGATTGGACCGTTTGAAATATGGTCGCTACATAAATTGTTTGCTCACAAAATCCCTATGCATAGGAAGTGGGTTAGACTTAAATGTGCTAGTCATATTCTTCATGATGCTCTCTTTATGTTTCAATTCCTTTATTTTATGTGAGCATCATTGAAATCATCATGCCTAGCTAAAAAGGCAATAAAGAAAAGTGCTTGTTGGGAGACAACCCAATATTTATATGTAGCGACCCGACCTCAGATGGTCAAGTCTCTGTGCTTCAGTGTCATCCCTCGATCGGTAATGCTGACACACATAGTAATCGAAGGATTTATAACAGAGTAGCAATCACACACTTATTACATCGAATGTCTCAAGAGAGAACTTATTACAATAATATGGCTTAAGGCCATCTAATGCGATAACAGCGGAAGGCTTGGAAGATAAAGTGAGTCCATCAACTCCAACGGCATAGCTGAGCTGCACGGCAATGACCTAACGAACCTTACTCCTCGTCTGAAAAGTCTGCAACATAATATGTTGCAGCCTGAGAACGGGTCAGCACATGAAATATGCTGGCAATGTAACACAGTAGAGCAAGAACAGAATAATGCTATCACTACATCCATATTTGGCTGGTGGAAAGCTCTACGGTTATAGTTTTGCGAAAAGCCAATTTTTCCCTACAACAAAGGAATAGACTTTAAATTTAACTATCATGGTGGTTGAACAACATTGAGAAGGTAACCCCAACTCAATCCCAATTAAAGTAATTAACAACCCAACAATATTAATTAAGAGTGATGAGATACATGTGATAACCGAAGTACTAGATACTCAAGATTGTCCATAACCGGGGACACGGCTAACCATGATTAGATTGTACACTCTGCAGAGGTTTGCGCACTTTTCCCCACAAGACTCGATCGCCTCCGTTGGATTTCTCGCACTACATGGTGTTTGAGAAACAGATGACCGAGACACAGTCTTTCAGAAACATTAACTCTCTACTCCGGGTAGACCATAACAAACCTACAAAACCCACTACTTGCTGATCCACCTCTTCAAGAGCTTCACGTAACTTACTCAACTATGCTAGAGCCCATAATATCTTGTGGCTGCACACAGAAGTTTCTAGCATGAATCATCTCAGTTCCCTTTGAGCCTGGGTGGCGGTCCATAGGAAGATCACACGGGTACCCTGGGATTTCCAAAAAAAACAGAGAACACTGGGTTCCCCAGGTGCCTCAATCCACCCAGATGTGTATTCAAGTTGCCACCTTAAGTTGAACCATTAATTAACAATCTCACATCTGTCAGGGATTTCACTCAAACCCGAAGCACGTCTACGAGCATAGCATAGCAATATAAGCAACGCGCAGAAGTAACTCCCAAGCGTTTGATAGTAATAGGGCAATAGGTTCCACCTCATCAACTACTTCCCAACCCACAAATTAATGGCATCCTAATCATGCAATGTTTGAGGATTGGAACTAATGCATAAAAACTGGGTGATAAAGGGATATGATCAAAGTGTTACTTGCCTTGCTGACGATCCGCAAAACCTAGGGATTCATAGTAGCACGCTCCGCACTCCGGGTGTTCTATCGCAAAAAAACAATAACATACATAAGCTACAAGCAAAACACAAATAAGAGAGGTTGACCAAAAAGTTCAACTTAAGAACTCCGGTTTGCAAAAAGAATCAAATCAAACGAAGCAACGAAACTCAAACGGCAAAAGAAACAAGATCCGTTTACTAATCTAAACTAAGGTCAAATTTTACAGTACCAAAATCTTGTTTAAGTTGATTAAACAGAAAGAGGGTCTCGAGATGAAGATCTAGGCGCTTGAATCGCCTGATTCCGACTAACGAGCGAAAAGATAAACAGAAACTAAGGTCGGATCAGAAATCGTGACCGGAAATAATCGCAGATAAATCCGATAAAAGAAAACCGACGAACAGACTAACGAACGAGCGTTCGTTAGCTATAACTAACGGGCGAAAAGCATTCGTTTAAACGAACGTACGGACGAACGTCCGCTGAATAGAAGAACCGAGAAAAACCGGCGAACTGATCTAAAAAACGATCTAGGGTTTCCAAAAAACCGAACGGTTTTTTAAAAAACCAGCGGTTCGGATCTGGCGCGGTACCTCCGGCGAGGGGCTCCGGTGTCGCGGTGTTGGGTGGCGGGGCGGCGGCTCAAGGGGCGGCGGGACTCGCCGGCGGTGGCGGCAGCGAGGCACGGCGACGGCAGCAGCAGGCGCGGGCGGCGGCGGCTGGCGTGGGCGGCGGCGGTGGTGTGGTGGTGGGGGTCCGGGGAGGCGCGTATATAAAGGGGGGCAGCTTGGAAGAGGGGCAAGGCGCGGCGGAGGCGGAGTCCGGCTCGGACTCCTGTCCGAGCTCGGCGGCGGCGGCGCACGCGCGCGAGGAAGGCGGCGACAGCAATTTGGGCCGGCGGCCCGGCTGGGTCTCGGCCCAGTCGGCTCGAGATTTTTTTTTAAATAATTTCGCCGACAGAAATAAAATCCTAGAAAATAAAATAAAAATCTAAAAATGCCAAAACAAATTTTCACCGTCTAAATAAAATATTTAGAATGAGATGAACATTTTCTTGGCCCTAAAAATGCAATTTGGAAACATGCAATTTTTCTAATGCAAATAAGATCCAAATAAAATTGAATAAAATCAAATAAATGATTTTAATATTTTTCCTCCAATATTTCAATTATTTTGGAGAAGTCATATTATCTCCCCTCATTTATTTTTTTAATATGAAATATTTTTTGGAGAGAAAAATTATTAAAATCAAAATCCCTGTTTCATTATTTGATAAAAATCAAATATGAAACCCAGGAAATCCCCAACTCTCTCCGAGGGTCCTTGAGTTGCTTAGGATTTCGAGGATTGCAGAACGGGAATGCAATAAAATATGATATGCATGAATGAGCTATGTATAACATTCCAAATTGAAAATTTGGGATGCTACAAACCTACCCCCCTTACGATGAATCTCGCCCTCGAGATTCGGGTTGGCTAGAAAATAGGTGCTGGTGGTCTTTGAGTAGATCATCCTCTCGTTCCCAGGTAGCTTCATCCTCGGTATGGTGGCTCCACTGAACTTTGCAAAACTTGATAACCTTGCTGCGGGTGACTCGGCTGGCAAACTCAAGAATCTTAACTGGCTTCTCCTCATAAGTCAAATCACTGTCCAACTGAATCGCCTCCAAGGGTACTGTATCTCTTAACAGTATTTTGGCCATCTCAGCATGGCACTTCTTCAGCTGTGAAACGTGGAATACATCGTGAACTCCTGACAATCCTTCAGGTAATTCCAACTTGTAGGCAACTTCACCCATCCGTTCCAAAACACGATACGGTCCTACAAATCTCGGGGCTAACTTTCCCTTAACTCCAAAATGTTTCACTCCTCTCAAGGGTGATACTCGATGATATGCTCTATCTCCAATTTAATAGGTTACCTCCTTGCCTTTCAAGTCTGCATAACTCTTCTGCCTGGACTGAGCAATCTTCAGTCTATCACGAATTAGTTTAACCTTATCCTCAGACTCCTTGATCAAGTCTGGTCCAAACAACTGCCGGTCTCCTACCTCATCCCACATCAACGGCGTTCTGCATCTGTGTCCATACAGAGCTTCAAAGGGTGCCATCTTTAAACTGGCTTGGTAGCTATTGTTGTACGAGAACTCTGCATAAGGCAAATTGTCATCCCAGCTAGATCCATAATCTAGCGCACATGCTCTCAACATGTCCTCCAAAATGTGATTGACTCTCTCAGTCTGTCCATCCGTCTGCGTGTGAAACGTTGTACTGAACTCCAATCTTGTTCCCAAAGTCTGGTGTAACTGATGCCAAAACTTTGAAGTAAACTGTGTTCCTCTATCTGATACGATGGTCCTCGGAACTCCATGTAGACATACGATCCTGGACATATATATCTTGGCCAATTTCGCACTCGTATAGGTGGTTTTCACTGGGATAAAGTGAGCCACTTTGGTCAAGCGATCAACTACTACCCATATAGAATCATATCCTACTTTGGTTCTGGGCAATCCGGTGATAAAATCCATGCCAAGTTTATCCCACTTCCATTTGGGTATCGGCATAGGCTATAACAGTCCTGCTGGCTTCTGATGCTCTGCTTTTACCCTTTGGAAAACATCACATACGACTACATACTCGGCGATATCCTTCTTCATACCAGTCCACTAGAAATGTTCCTTCAAATCCAAATACATCTAGGTGTTTTTGGGGTGAATCGAGTATGGTGAGTCATGAGCTTCCTGAAGTATTAGCTTCCTGATCTCTGGGTCATTGGGTACATAAACTCGGTCCTCAAACCATAAGGTATCGTGCTCATCCTCACGAAAACCCTTGGCCTTTCCTGTGCTCATCTTCTCCTTTATCTCGGCAATCTCTTTGTCATCCTTCTAAGCCTCTCGAATCTTTCCCAACAATGTGGACTGAACCTCCATTGTTGCAACGAAACCTCTTAGAACAATCTCCAATCGAAGTTCCATGATATCCTCTGCTAACTCCTTCGGCAATCCCTTACTTTCAAGGATATTAGCATAACTCTTTTGGCTCAAAGTGTCTACTACAACATTGGCCTTTCCGAGATGATAGTGTAGCTTCATATCATAATCCTTTATAAGCTCCAACCATCTCCTCTGTCTAAGGTTCAGCTCCTTCTGTGTGAAAATGTACTTCAAACTCCTATGATCCGTGTACACATCACAACGGTTTCCAATAAGGTAATGTCTCCAAGTCTTCAATGCATGCACTACGGCTGCTAACTCCAAATCATGCGTGGCATAGTTCAACTCATGAGGTTTTAGTTGTCGTGAGGCATACGAAACAACTCTTTCGTCCTGCATAAGCACACATCCAAGTCCTAAGCGGGAGGCGTCGCAATATACTTGGAACTCCTTATGTATATCTAGCAGTGTTAGCACTGGGGCTGTAGTCAAACGTTTCTTCAACTCCTAAAAACTTGCCTCACAATCTTCTGTCCATTTAAACTTAGTATCCTTCTTCAATAGTTCAGTCATTGGCTTTGCAATCTCGGAAAAACTCTCAGTGAATCTCCGGTAGTATCTTGCGAGTCCATGGAAACTGCAGATCTCGCTAACTGAAGTGGGTGCCAACCATTCAGTGACTGACTAAACCTTGCTGGGGTCTACTGCTATACCTTCTCCTGATATAACATGTCCAAGGAATCTGACTTCCTTCAGCCAAAATTCGCATTTGCTGAACTTAGCATACAACTGGTGTTCCCTGAGTTTCTCGAGAACTAATCGCAAATGCTCCTTGTGCTCCTCTTCATTCTTCGAGTATACCATAATATCATCAATAAACACCACAAAAAACTTATCCAGATATTCCATGAACACCTTGTTCATCATGCTCATAAAATAGGCAGGGGCGTTAGTCAGTCCAAACGACATGACCGTATATTCATATAATCCATACCGCATGGTGAACACTGTCTTTGGTATATCCTTCTCTCGAATTTTCAACTGATGGTATCCCGATTGTAGATCAATCTTCGAAAACACTTTAGCTCCTTGCAGCTGATCGAACAGATCATTGATCATCGGCAGTGGGTACTTATTCTTGATCGTCACTTCATTCAAAGCCCGATAATCAACAATCATCCTTAGGGATTTATCCTTCTTCTCAACCAAAAGTACTGGGGCTCCCCAAGATACCGAGCTTCTTTGAATGTAACCTTTCTCCAATAACTCCTTGATCTGTTTCTTAATTTCCTCCAGATCATTTGCGGGCATCCGATAGGGTCTCTTGGATATTAGCCCTGTCCCTGGCAATAGCTCTATCAAAAACTCAATGTCTCTATCCGGTGGATTGCCTGGTAACTCCTCTGGAAAAACATCCGGATAGTCGTTCACTACAGGCACTTCCTCCTGAACAACTCCCGTGAGGGCATTCACTTGGCTCCTCCTAGGCACATGCCTAGATACATACTTAATCCTTTTTCCCTCCGGGGTGGTGAGATAAATCGACTTATTAGCATAGTCAATACTTCCTCCATACTTTGACATCCAGTCCATACCTAATATCACATCCAATCCTTGTGACTCCAAGATAATTAGGTCGGACGGAAAAACATGTGTACCAATGGTTAGGGATATCTGGTCGCACCATCGGCTAGCCATGTACTCTGCTCCAGGTGAACTTACTAGGAGAGGGGTCCTAAGGGTTTGGGTTGGTAGTTTAAACTTATCTACGAATCCCCTTGATATGTATGAATGTGATGCACCAGTATCGAAAAGAACAAGAGCGGTAAATGACTTAACCAAAAACTTACCTATTACCGCGTCCGGCTGCTCTTCAACCTCCTCCACGTTAACGTGGTTCACTTGTCCTTTGTTGAATGGATTAGGCCTCTTTCCAGCGCTCCCATTTTCGTTTCCATTCCTTCCTTCAGGGCAATCATTGTCATAGTGCCTTGTCTTCCCGCACTTAAAGCAAGTAACTTGACTTAGGTCTCTTTTGGCGGGTGTGGCTGGGTTGGAGTGGTTCTGATTGTTCTTAGCTCCGTCCCCATTTCCATTCTTAGCACCATTGTGGTTATGTGATCCTCCTCTAGTGTGGTTGTGACCTCCATGGTTATGAACAAGTCCTCCCGAGTTCGGGGTTAGATGACGCTTCTGCTGAGCTCCTGAGTTATACTTCCCTTGTCCATACTTCCTCTTACGGCTCTCAATCTGCTGCTGCTTCCCTTCAATCATAAGAGCCTTATCTACCAACTCCTGGTAGTTGTTGAAGGTGGCTACCATCAACTGCATACTCATCTCATCATTTAGCCCTTCCATAAACTTCTCTTGCTTCGCGGCATCTGTGGCCACATCATCAGGGGCATAGTGAGATAACTTGCTAAACTCATCCACGTACTGAGCCATAGTACGGTTCCCCTAGCGTAAGTTGCGAAACTCACGCTTCTTCATCTGCATAGCTCCAGTGGAGAAATGAGCTGTGCGGAAAGCTTGCTGAAATTTGTCCCATGTCACCGTGGCTATGGGGTAGGTGACAGTGTAATTCTCCCACCATGATGTTGCTGGTCCATCCAACTGATGTGCGGCAAAATGCACCTTCTCAGCATCAGTGCATCCTGCAGTGGTTAACTCCCTTCCAATCCTGCGGAGCCAATCATCTGCAACTATAGGCTCGGTGCTACTGGAAAACACCGGTGGTTGTAACCTTAGAAAGCGGGCTAGGTTGTCCACTGGTGGCGGGTTGTTGTTGTTGTTGTTGTTGCCCTGGTTCTGAACTAGCAATTGCATCAAAGTATTCTGTTGCTGGATCAACTGGGTGAGCTCCGACGGGAAGGCAAAACTGGTGTCACGTCTCAGAGGCATCTGATGGGTTTTAGATGGAAGAGATTAGAATAGAAAAGGGGTCTAATGAGAAAGCACTACCCATATGCACATGAGACAAACACAATCATTTCACTCAATTAATCAAGCAAGGGCATACAAGCGGTCTAGAACTATTGCAAAAGTGCTCAACTACTACTAAATACATGGGTGGATACTAATAATATATGGTGGTCATCTAGAAATTTTGATCGGTGGAAGACTCCATGATGTCTGCTCCAGCTTCGTCTTCAAAGTCATCCTCACTAGGATCAGAATCAGTGTCGTCGATGATGATGTAATTGTCCGGGCAAGTGGAATCATCGTCTTCTACTCCCGGTGCTGGTCCTCCCATGAATACTCCAATCTTCTTAACTAGGTCATCATTCTTCTCCAGTAGTATCTAGATTTCCTCCTCATATCCATCGAGTGTAAACTTGAGTTCTTCCTCCAGCTCGATGATCCTACTCTTTGCTTTCTTCAAGTCCATCATGTCCGCGCACATCTGGTTCTCCTGATGTCGAATGTGCTGGTTTAACTCCTGGATGAAAGCTGCAATGGATCTATCCTTCTTGGTGCTGATCACTTCCCATTGCTCGTCTCGGCGCCCACATATCTGGTAGATAGTGTCCTTGAGTTCCCTGTTGTATACTTCTCCAATGCGTCCCATGGTGATGTGAGCTGCCATACTCTTTCCTAAACTCCAGGTTGGTGCATCGAAGGAAAACTCTATGGGTTTAGTGACTGGCGAGAACGTCCTTCCTGGAACTTGTACTTGCATCATCCAGCGCTCCTCTTCTGGTAAGGTGGCATTGTACGTCCCGGTGAAGCTTGGTATTCCAATGTTCAAGTACCTAGTGACTTCCTTCAAGTGGCGTCCAAAAGGTGTTTCTTCCTCCGGTTGTGCAAACTTGTTCCTTGCATCCGCCATCCTAAAGAGTAGAAAATGGAGAGGAGTCAGAAATGAGAAGAGAATAGTGATCTATGGCTTTAGCTTAGTGGTTGTGTCCTACACTCAGCATGTGCTCTGATACCATCTTCTAGCGACCCGACCTCAGATGGTCAAGTCTCTGTGCTTCAGTGTCATCCCTGGATCGGTAATGCTGACACACACAGTACTCGAAGGATTTATAACAGAGTAGCAATCACACACTTATTACATTGAATGTCTCAAGAGAGAACTTATTACAATAATATGGCTTAAGGCCATCTAATGCGATAACAGCGGAAGGCTTGGAAGATAAAGTGAGTCCATCAACTCCAACGGCATAGCTGAGCTGCACGGCAACGACCTAACGAACCTTACTCCTCATCTGAAAAGTCTGTAACATAATATGTTGCAGCCCGAGAACGGGTCAGGACATGGAATATGCTGGCAATGTAACACGGTAGAGCAAGAACAGAATAATGCTATCACTACATGCATATTTGGCTGGTGGAAAGCTCTACGGTTACAGTTTTGCGAAAAGCCAATTTTTCCCTACAACAAAGGAATAGATTTTAAATTTAACTATCATGGTGGTTGAACAACATTGAGAAGGTAACCCCAACTCAATCCCAATTAAAGTAATTAACAACCCAACAATATTAATTAAGAGTGATGAGATACATGTGATAACCCAAGTACTAGATACTCAAGATTGTCCATAACCGGGGACACGGCTAACCATGACTAGATTGTACACTCTGCAGAGGTTTGCGCACTTTTCCCCACAAGACTCTATCGCCACCGTTGGATTTCTCGCACTACATGGTGTTTGAGAAACGGATGACCGAGACACAGTCTTTCAGAAACATTAACTCTCTACTCCAGGTAGACCATACCAAACCTACAAAACCCACTACCTGTTGATCCACCTCTTCAAAAGCTTCACGTAACTTACTCAACTATCCTAGATCCCATAATAGCTTGTGGCTGCACACGGAAGTTTCTAGCATGAATCATCTCAGTTCCCTTCGAGTATTGTGTGTGTTAGCATTACCGATCCAGGGATGACACTGAAGCACAGAGACTTGACCATCTGAGGTCGGGTCGCTACATTATACCTACTGTTTGTGTGTGTCCACATGATTAGGCTACTGTATTAATTATGTTTTATAGCTTTTGCTTCAATAAAGTGCCAAGTAAGACATTTGGGATGGCTTACGGAGATAGTTGATTTGATCTTGCTGAAAAACACAAACTTTTGAGCTCAGGAAAACAATTATCATTTTTAACAGAAGCGTGATAAAATACTAATTCTTTTTGAAGAAGATTAATGAACAAATTTCTCAGGCTGTCCTAATTTTTTAGAAATTTAGAATTTACATAAGTATTCGAGAGTTACAAATTACTACAGACTGTTTTGTTTTTGACAGATTCTGTTTTCTATGTGTTGTTTGCTTATTTTGATGAATCTATGAGTAGTATCGGAGGGTATGAACCATAGAGAAGTTTTAATACAGTACATATTACACCAATATGAATTTATAATGAGTTCACAACAGTACAAATAGTGGTGATTTATTTTCTTATACTAACGGAGCTTACGAGTTTTCTGGTAAAGTTTTGTGTTGTGAAGTTTTCATGTTTTGGGTAAAGATTTGATGGACTACGGAATAAGGAGTGGCAAGAGCCTAAGCTTGGGGATTCCCAAGTCACCCCAAGGTAATATTAAAGGACAACCAAGCATCTAAGCTTGGGGATGCCCCGGATGGCATCCCCTCTTTCGTCTTTGTTTATCGGTAACTTTACTTGAGGCTATATTTTTATTCACCACATGATATGTGTTTTGCTTGCAGCGTCTTGTATGATTTGAGTCTTTTATGATTGGAGCGTCATTTTGTTTTATTAGGATTTTCTTGCTGTTATTTATAGTAATGTTTTGCATCTTTTAGTTCAATAAAAAGGTCAAGTATAGCCTTTACCATGCTTATTTTGCAAGTCCATATGTTGCTGTTTTAAAAACAGAAAGTTTGTTGTTATGTTTTGAATATTTGTGAATAGTATGAACATAATAAAATCTTGAAATTTTTACACAATCAGTAACAACAAATTATCTACAGTGTGGTAATTTTTTAGAGTTTTTGGAGTTAGGGAAGTATGATTCCTCTTGCATTCTTTAAAAACTATTCTGTTTAGACAGATTGCTGTTATGTTTGCGTTGTCTGCATATGTTTGATTGTTTAATTATTCTATTTGAGGATAGGACTATTAAATATGCAGAGGCACTTAGTATGCAATGTCAAATTATAATTTTAGTGTTTTTCTACAATAGATAATGATAAGGTTTTGCATGGATTTATACTAACCTATCTCACGAGTTCTTATTGAGTTTTCTGTGGATGAAGCTTTTAAGATTTACGGAAACCGCGATATGAAAGGAATTAAGGAGACACAAAAGCTCAACATTGGGGATGCCCAAGGCATCCCTAGTTAATATTCCAAGAAGTCTCAAGCATCTATGCTTGGGGATGCCCCAGTAGGCATCCCACCTTTCTTCTTCAACAATGATCAGTCAGTTTTGGTTGAACCTAAGTTTTTGCTTCTTCACAACGTATGTGCTATCCTTGCAATGTCATTTTATTTTATTTTTCTTTCTGTTTGAATAAAGTACTTAAGATCTGAAACTTTATTTATGAGAAGGAGTCTTCACATAGTTGCATAATTATTCAACTACCCATTGATCTTCACTTATATCTTTTGGAGTAGTTTGTCATTTGCTCTAGTGATTCACTTATATCTTTTTAGAGCACGGCGGTAGTTTTATTTTGAAGAAATTGTTGAACTCTCATGCTTCACTCATATCATTTTTGGAGTCTCTAATCAAAATGGTAATTTGCTTAGGTTATGAATTTAGTCCTAATATGATAGGCATCCAAGAGGGATATAATAAAAACTTTCATATGAAGTGCATTGAATACTATGAGAAGTTTGATGCATTATGATTTTTTTGAGATATGAAGATGGTGATATTAGAGTCATGCTAGTGGAGTAGTTGTGAATTTGAGGGATACTTGTGTTAAAGTTTGTGATTCCCGTAGCATGCATGTATGGTGAACCATTATGTGATGAAGTCGGAGCATGATTTATTTTTTGATTGTCTTCCTTATGAGTGGCGGTCGGGGACGAGCCATGGTCATTTCCTACCAATCTATCCCCCTAGGAGCATGCACGTAGTACTTCGTTGCGATAACTAATATATTTTTGCAATAAGTATGTGAGTTCTTTATGACTAATGTCGAGTCCATGGATTATACGCACTCTCACCCTTCCACTATTGCTAACCTCTCTAGTATCGCACAACTTTCACCGGTACTATACACCCACCATATACCTTCCTCAAAACAGCCACCATACCTACCTATTATGGCATTTCCATATCCATTCCAAGATATATTGCCATGCAACTTTCCACCGTTCCGTTTATTATGACACGCTCCATCATTGTCATATTGCTTTGGATGATCATGTAGTTGACATCGTATTTGTGGCAAAGCCACCTCTCATAGTTCATTCATACATGTCACTCTTGATTCATTGCACATCCCGGTACACCGCCGGAGGCATTCACATAGATTCATATTTTGTTCTAAGTATCGAGTTGTAATTCTTGAGTTGTAAGTAAATAAAAGTGTGATGATCTTCATTATTAGAGCATTATCCCAGTGAGGAAGGGATGATGGAGACAATGATTCCCCCACAAGTCGGGATGAGACTCCGGACGAAAAAAAGAGGCCATAAAAAAAGAGAAAAGGCCCAAATAAAAAAAATAAAAAAATAAAAAAATGAGAGAAAAAGAGAGAAGGGACAATGTTACCATCGTTTTTCCACACTTGTGCTTCAAAGTAGCACCATGATATTCATGATAGAGAGTCTCCTCTTTTGTCACTTCCATATACTAGTGGGAATGTTCATTATAGAACTTGGCTTGTATATTCCAATGATGGGCTTTGTCGGTGTCAAAACTGGCGGATCTCGGGTAGGGGGTCCCGAACTGTGCGTCTAGGCTGGATGGTAACAGGAGGCAAGGGACACGATGTTTTACCCAGGTTCGGGCCCTCTTGATGGAGGTAAAACCCTATGTCCTGCTTGATTAATATTGATGATATAGGTAGTACAAGATTAGATCTACCACGAGATCAGAGAGGCTAAACCCTAGAAGGTAGCCTATGGTATGATTGTATGTTGTGATTGTTGTCCTACGGACTAAAACCCTTCGGTTTATATAGACACCGGAGAGGGTTAGGGTTACACAAGGTCGGTTACAAAGGAGGAGATATCCATATTCGTATTGCCTAGCTTGCCTTCAACGCCAAGTAGAGTCCCATCCGGACACGAGACGAAGTCTTCAATCTTGTATCTTCATAGTCTAACAGTCCGGCCAATGGAGATAGTCCGGCTGTCCGGAGACCCCCTAATCCAGGACTCCCTCAGTAGCCCCTGAACCAGGCTTCAATGACGATGAGTCCGGCGCGCAGTATTATCTTCGGCATTGCAAGGCGGGTTCCTTCTCCGAATACATCACGGAAGAATTTGAATACGAGGATAGTGTCCGACCCTGCAAAATAAGTTCCACATTCCACCGCAGAGAGAATAATTTTTTCGCAGATCTAATTTGCTGGCTTGTTTTGGCAACATGACGTTATGTCATGGCCCGGTGATTATTCAAATCGTTTCTTTTAACCAGCTCCACACATAACGCGAGGCGGTTTCTTGACACGTCTTGCCGAAGCGGAGACCGTGTTCCCCGAATTACGGGTTCTTATTAATGCGGTCGTGGGTAACCCAACCGTGTCTAGGACTCCTAGATTATAGGCAAGTCCCAAACGGCTATGGAGAGGACGCTTGATATTCACCCCCTTTATAAGGGGACAAGGTTTTCACTTTTTCCCTCTCGTGCTCAATCGAACCCTTCCCCCGCCTCGAGTTCTAACACCCAAAGCCTAGGTTAGGTGCTCTGGATCTTCAACCATGTCCGGATCCAGCCTTCAAGGCCGATGGATGCCCTCCTCTGTTATGGAAGAGGATATTAAGAAGTTGAGGGAGGCCAGATACGTGACCGCAAAGGTTTCACATCGGCTGCCTACTCGAGGGCAGATCGTCCCTACTCCCGAACCCAACGAGAACGTTGTGTTTGTCTCCCACTTCCTCCGAGGTCTAGGCCTCACTCTGGATCCTTTCGTCAGGGGTTTGATGTTCTATTACGGGCTAGATTTCCACGATCTAGCTCCGGACTCCTTTCTCCACATCTCGACATTTATTGTCATGTCTGAGGCCTTCCTCCGTGTTACCCCTCACTTCGGCCTGTGGCGCAAGACCTTTGAAGTAAAGCCGAAGATGATCGAGGGGCAACATGCAGCGTGCGGAGGTGCATCAATAGGCAAGATGGCAGGAGCTCCATGGCCGAAAGGTTCCTTTCCATAGGTGTCCGAATTATGGCAATGGGAGTGGTTTTACGTCACGGCTCCCAGAAGTGCCAAGTGGGCAGCTGCCCCGCTTTCCGCTCGGGCCCCCCACCACAACTGATGTCATGGATTAGTAGAGGTCTGAGCTGGGGTCTAGCCAAGGACGTGCAAACACTGCAAAGTCGCATCCGAGATCTCTTTGAGGGAGATTTTAATTTGGTTGCGATAATATAAGTTATGCTGGTTCGTCAAGTCCAGCCTTGCAAACGCCGGCCCCTTCAACCCAGAGGGACCACGTGCCATTCAAAGTTTCCTCGGCCTGACGCACGAGGAGATGTACAAGTCATTCTTCGGACCTCAAGTAGAATGTCTGGATATTACCGAGGACGTGGTCCTGAGCAGTAACCGTGTCGCCGAACAAGTAAGAAATCCTCTAGCCGAACACACTATCTTTTATTCGAAGTTATTTCTGAGAGTTCGCTTTTTGACCAGGACTGGCTAACAAAGGTGAAGATGATTCGGTGTTTGGCCTCCCTCCCTGAGGGTTTGGAAAATTCGGTATTGGAAAAGATGCTCGAGGTCGCACCTTGCCCAGAGCCCTTTAAGGAAGATACCAGGGGGATAATACGGGCAGATGCGGGCCCCCATCGCTGCCCGTTCCAACCGAGGGAACGAGCGTCTCCATGAAGGAGGACGACCGGGGGAGGAAAAGGACTGCTTCCGAGGATCCGGAAGCCGAAGCCTCCAAACGGGAGAAGAAGTCTCCCACTGAGGGTCCTGTCTTGGGGGGTGCTTTTGCCGCACAAAGTCCGCGGGGGGATCAGCCCTCCAACGAGTGTAAGTGATCCAAAATACTTTAGTAGTAAAGGTGTGATATCTTTTTTCTCTGAGAAAATAACCACCGCATATATCTTGCAGTTAGGGCCTTAGCCCCTCTCAAATGAGCTCGTCTTCGGGGGATGTTCTTCCAGAGATGATGGAGAGCGAAACGCCTCCCCCAGACTCCTCCGCTCCAGAAGCGGGCGACCCCGAAGTGTCGTCACGGAGGGCCTCTCCGGATCCGGTGAGGCCAGAAGATAATCCCGTAGACCCCGAAGTCCCCAGTGTCCGGCTCCCAAAGAGAGCATACAAAAGAGTCCGGCCCCGTCTGGTGTGCGGTCGGACGTTCTGAGGGAGTTGGTGGGGCAAGCGGCCATCTCAGAAGAACACCGTATGCTGATGGGTACGGTGATGGAGAGAATCTCGTCCGCCGAAAGCGTATTACATGAAGCCTTTATGAGTCTACTGACAGGCTTTGAGGTACGTGATATAAAGTGTGATAGTACTGCACATGTTAGGTGTGCCCTGTGTAGATAGTAGCCCCTGAGACTGGTTGTCGTCGAGAACGGTGGCGAACAGAGGATCATATTCCCAGGCAATAACCAGACTGCCCCTATGTGCAGGTGGTGGAAGCTCCGGTGGCTAGCCGAACTAGTGAGTTTGCCAAATTAAAACAACAACTGGATGCGGCAGACGCCGACATTGAGCTTGTTAATAAGAGGCTTGACGAGGCACATGGTAAGTGTTATTATCCGGTGAATGCCACATAGTAAGAGCAGCATGATGCCAGTATCTTTAATATGTTGTGACTGCAGATGGAGCTGCCACCGTAGAAGCCTTGCGGGCAGAACTTGCCCGAGCCAAGTAACAAGCGAGGATTAGTAATGCGGCTGCTTTGAAGGCGGCTGAAGAGTTGAAAGCCGAGAAGGCCGCACATTGCGAGAGCCAAGAGAAGATGGCCAAGATGGCCGTAGAATTAAAAGACACTACCGATCGTTGTCGGGTCCTTGAAAAAGAAAACCGAGCGAAGGCAATGGACCTTGAGAAGGCCACGGCGGCGGACAAAGACACCCATTCTGCTATGAGAGCGAAGAAGGAGGAGCTGCGGGAAGCCGAGGATATTGCGGCTGGGAAACCCTTCATGTTACGGAGGAAGTTCGGAGATCCACGGTATGCCCCTCTGGATCGACTGTGGAGTTCGGCAGATGCGTATATGGATTTGGCGGCGAGCGCTGCCGATGCGGCCAAGTATTTCCAAGGTCAGACAGATCGTGAAGTGGACAAGCTGTTCTGGACGCAATTCCACGTTCCAGAGCGTCCGCTTACATTGACAGACCAGCTAGCTGAATGGGCCGAACTGAATAGGTTGTCCGGACTCGCCATGAGGTCTGTTGTGGATCAGCTATGGCCGGAAAGGCCAAAGCCAAACAACTATTTCAGCTTAGTGCAGTAGTTCCTTGATGCGGTGTCGTGCATTAATGCGATGAAGAGGTTGGTGTGCATAGAAGGCTCGCGGATGGCCCTTGCCCATGTTAAAGCATACTAGGCGGAGATGGAAGCTACCACTGTTGCGGCGTAGGGTTCGGCCATAGGCCGGGTGGCTGCCGAGCACTATTTCGAGGAGGTTCTCGAGGGTGCTCGTTTGATAGAGGCCTAGTGCTCCAAGAATATTATGTTTGAGTGATATGTATTCTCATTGTAAGCACAATGCTTTTATGAAGTTTTTATAAGGTTATGTTTATACTTTTGTCTGAAAGTAGTATGATGCCTCCTGCGCGGCCGTTTATGTATACATGTGTATAACCTGAAAGATTGCAGCCGTCGGCTTCAACCCCCACGCATATAATGTGGAGGTGCTCGCAAAAAACGCGTGTTCACACTTAGCCCAACGTCTTGGTCCTATTAAGGAGGTGATAGCATAGCGAGCGAGGCAACCGGACTATAATTCTTTAACACTTTCACTTAGCCATAGGAGTTTGACAGTGGGGCTACTAGATAGCCCCTGGTGGCTCCGCACTCTCCCGATCGCGGGGTGCGTACATGCCTGGCCGAAAAACGGCCCTTTGTTATGGCGGAGGAATTCTAACATTCCGATAGGTCACTGAGTGGTTGACTAGTCTCACGCTATATCATGACAGTCAGTTTTCGGCTTTCTCTACTGAGGTGCTCGTCCGGATGAACCAGGGCACAATCGCAGTAGTTCTCCTGGTGCTACCTTAGCCGGTAAAACGGAACATAAGGCACCAAAACACAGGAGCCGGGCAAACCCAACATTTGACCAAAGACAATGATTCGGAGCTGATGCATATAAGGCCAAACTCGCGACGCCGAACACTCCCTAAGGTATTCGGTCTTTATGGTATAAACCGGGCCTAAATAGTGCCCTTTGTAAGAAGCCCCTTGTGTCCAGGTACGTGCATTATTCTGACGTGGCCACATGCCAAGACGTCAGCATCCTTCTCAACTGTGCTGAGAATTCGGTGGATATGTATCAACAAGAGACAGTAAAAAAGGTTTACGCAGGGTCTTAATCTAAAAAGAATCCTTGGAGCGGGTCCCTGCTGCACGTCTGCGCCTGTGTCTCTGTTGTGTCGTATCCTGGACGGGTGTAGCACAATGATCATCTATAAAAGAGAGGAACTTAGGTGAAAAAGTTGTCGTGCAAAAGGATAGTTTTTAAGGGAACCAAGTATAATTCAAGATGAGTAAAAAATTGCCACTTGTCTACGCGCGTTGAGCCCCTTGTATAGGGGTGTGACCATTGATCCGGTATGAATTACATATAGCTGTGCCGGACTCGTCTAACCGTGTCCGAGGTCCTGATGACCTGTTAAATGCTTTAGTTGGTGAGGCCGTTTTTAGTGTGCGGCTGCCAAGGCAGCCACACTCTCTTCGGCACGCAAAGATCGCTTAATATTTCCGTTTACTGTAATGATGCCACATGGATCGGGCATCTTGAGTGTGAGGGAAGCATAGTGCGGTATTGCATTAAAGCGAGCGAAAGCTTCGCGTCCGAGTAGTGCTTGATAGCCACTTTGGAACAGAGCGATGTGGAAGGTTAAATGTTCGCTACGGAAGTTATCGGGGGAGCTGAATATAACTTTTAGCAGCAGGGAGCCCGTGCAATGAGCCCCTGGGCCTGGCATTACTCCTTTAAAGGTAGTATTTCTATGGAAAATTTTTGTTGGGTCTATCCCCATTTTGCGGATTGTATCCTAATATATCAGGTTCAGACTGCTGCCACCGTCCATCAGGACTTGTGTGAAGTTATATCCATCAATTATTGGGTCTCATACCAGGGCAGCCCATCCCGCACGCTGAATACTTGCTGAGTAATCACGATGGACGAAAGTGATCGGTTGAGACGACCAGTGGCAGGACTCCGCGGTGATAGGCCCTTGGGCATATTTTTCTGGGAGTGTCGTTTTGTTTCTTCCCTTGATCACGTGCAACACGTTTACTGTTTTGACTTCTGGTGGAAATTTCTTTTGTTCCCCAGTGTCTTGCTTGAGAGGCTCATCCTCGTCTTCGCTTGGTGTATCCTCCCCTTTGTGTACGGCGTTGCGCTTACCGGACTGATTGAAGACCCAACATTCTCTGTGGGTATAATTAGTAGGTTTACCAGGGGTGCTATGGATCTGACATATTTGGTCCAGAATTTTGTTTAGGCTGGACAATTCGTCTCTGGCGCCTTTAGAGGGCGGCTTTTGCTGACCTGGCCGAGAGCTTTTGAATCCGGCGTTTATTGTCGTGCTCTTCGTGCTGTCTTCTTTATTCCGGCATTTGTTACTGCTATTGCGCCGTGATTTCCCGTTTCCATCTCTAACTTTAGATGTACCGGGGTCGCTGGTGCTGCATCTGGCTAGCCAACTGTCCTCACCCGCGCAAAAGCGGGTCATGAGGCTTGTTAATGCTGCCATTGATCTCGGCTTTTCTTGGCCGAGGTGTCTGGCGAGCCATTCATCACGGACGCTATGCTTAAAAGCTGCCAAGGCTTCGGCGTCCGGATAGTCAACAATTTGGTTCTTTTTAGTAAGAAACCTGTTCCAAAGTTTTCGGGCTAACTCTCCGGGTTGTTGAGTTATATGACTCAAATCGTCCGTGTCCGGAGGTCAGACATAAGTCCCTTGGAAATTTGCCCGAAAAGCATCTTCGAGCTCTTCCTAGCTTCCAATTGAGTTTTCGAGGAGGCCTTTAAGCCAGTGACGAGCTGACCCTTTGAGCTTGAGGGGTAAGTACTTGATGGCGTGGAGATCATCTCCTCGAGCCATATGGATATGGAGGATATAATCCTCAATCCAGACCCCAGGGTCTGTTGTTCCGTCGTATGCCTCTATGTTTACGGGTTTGAATCCTTCTAGAAATTCATGGTCCAGCACCTCATCGGTGAAACATAGGGGGTGTGCGGCACCCCTGTATCTGGGTGTACCGCGTTGTTTAGATGTTTGTTGTGTTACACTGTATGCTGGGGCACGCTTGTGTGGTCCATAGATGGATCTGGTTGCGCCGTCCTTTTGGTGCGAGCCCTCGCGTGGATCGCGTATTGGCTTGTGAGTGGCGTTGTTTGCCGCTCGATGTTGGCCGTGAGGTTGTCTATCTGGCCAGGTGGCTGTTTTGATTTTTGGTTGTGGGGGGTCTGAGGCCTCCTCATTGAATTCAGGTAGCAACTTCCGCTTTGGGTAGCTCTTGGTGGGGCGATTGTCGCTGTACCTCGCTGCTGTGTTGAGTACTTTACTCCATCTGAGTTGGAGTGTGTCTTTGCGCAGCCTTGAGCCTTTGCTTCTGCTTTTTCAGACTCCTCGCGGTGGCAACAAGCCTTTGACGTGCATTCTGCTGCTCTGGGTGCCTGTCCGGCGTTATGTCGTCCGGACTATTATCTTTGACAGAATTGGTTTGTTCGGTTTGATTCTCCGTATTGCCGTGGTCCGGCAGTGGTTCGCCATACGCCAACGCTGGGTCTGTATGATCGTTATTTCTGCCGAGGTGGGATTTGGGGCGGCGCTCGCGCCGCCGTTTTAACTGCTTCTCGAGGGAACAAGCCTTTGGTGCGTCCTTCCGTTCCTCGTCATCGTCATCTTTTGGTGTGTCCACCATGTATACGTCATATGATGAAGTGGACGTCCAGCGCCCTGTGGGCGGTGGTTCCTCGTCGCCTCCTGCATCGTCGTCCATACCGTTGATGTCTTCGGAGTCGAAGTCGAGCATGTCGGTTGAGTCATCGACAGTGGCTATTAAGTGAGTGGTGGGTGGGCGTCGAATTTCTTCATCGTCCGCATCCCAATCCCATTGGCCATAATCCGGCCAGGGCTCTCCTGACAAAGAGAGAGACCTTAGTGAATTCAGAATGTCGCCGAAGGGCGAGTGCTGAAAGATATCCGCGGCGGTGAATTCCATGATCTGCGCCCAATCGGATTCGATTGGCAGGGGCGCGGGCGGTTCGGAGTCAGAAAAAAGGTCCGACACCTTGGAGTCACGGGCTGCGCAGAGGGGTATGCTGGTGTTCGGCTCGATCGCCGTTGATACTGCAGCCCCTAAGGCGGTGTCTAACCACCCGTCCTCGATTGGCGCAGTTGGCTCCGAACTAAGGGTCGGAGCTGATGCGGGCGCGGCTTCTGGGGTACTGTTCGGCGGCAGAGCTAGGTCATACCCATCGCGACAGTGCGGCGCGCCCTGCTGTGGCTCGAATCCGTTGAAGATCAAGTCTCCGTGGATGTCGGCCGTGTAGTTCAAACTTCCAAATCTGACCTGATGGCCAGGGGTGTAGCTTTCAATCTACTCCAGATGGCCAAGCGAATTAGCCCGCAGTGCAAAGCCGCCGAATACGAAGATCTGTCCGAGGAGAAAAGTCTCACCCTAGACCACATCGCTATCGATGATAGTAGGAGCCATCAAGCCTAACGGCGACGACACAGAGGAACTCTCAATGAAAGCACCAATGTTGGTGTCAAAACCGGCGGATCTCGGGTAGGGGGTCCCGAACTGTGCGTCTAGGCTGGATGGTAACAGGAGGCGAGGGACACGATGTTTTACCCAGGTTCGGTCCCTCTTGATGGAGGTAAAACCCTACGTCCTGCTTGATTAATATTGATGATATAGGTAGTACAAGAGTAGATCTACCACGAAATCAGAGAGGCTAAACCCTAGAAGCTAGCCTATGGTATGATTGTATGTTGTGATTGTTGTCCTACGGACTAAAACCCTTCGGTTTATATAGACACCGGAGAGGGTTAGGGTTACACAAGGTCGGTTACAAAGGAGGAGATATCCATATTCGTATTGCCTAGCTTGCCTTCCACGCCAGGTAGAATCCCATCTGGACACGAGACGAAGTCTTCAATCTTGTATCTTCATAGTCTAACAGTCCGGCCAATGGAGATAGTCCGGCTGTCCGGAGACCCCCTAATCCAGGACTCCCTCAGACTTCCTCAAAATGCCCAAGGTCTTCGTGAGCAAGCAAGTTGGATGCACATCCACTTAGTTTCTTTTGTTGAGATTTCATACACTTATAGCTCTAGTGCATCCGTTGCATGGCAATCCCTACTCACTCAAGTTGATATCTATTGATGGGCATCTCCATAGCCCATTGATACGCCTAGTTGATGTGAGACTATCTTCTCCTTTTTGTCTTCTCCACAACCACCATTCTATTCCTCCTATGGTGCTATGTCCATGGCTCACACTCATGTATTGCGTGAAGATTGAAAAGGTTTGAGAACATAGAAAGTATGAAACAATTGCTTGGCTTCTCATCGGGGTTGTGCATGATTAAATACTTTGTGTGATGAAGATAGAACATAGCCAGACTATATGAATTTTTAGGGATATAGCTTTCTTTGGCCATGTTATTTTGAGAACACATGATTGCTTTGTTTGTATGCTTAAAGTATATTGTTTTTATGTCAATATTAAACTTTTTTTGAATCTTATGGATCTGAATATTCTTGCCACAATAAAGAGAGATTACATTGATGAATATGATAGGTAGCATTCCACATCAAAAATTCTGTTTTTATCATTTACCTACTCGAGGACGAGCATGAATTAAGGTTTGGAATGCTCATACATCTCCAACGTATCTATAATTTTGATGTATTCATGCCATGTTTATAATATTTTTTACATGATTTGGGTAGAACTAACCCGGACTGACGCTATTTTTAGCAAAACTACCATGGTGTTGTTTTTGTGCAGAAATAAAAGTTCTCGGAATGCGCTGAAAATCAATAGAGATTTTTTCTGGAAAATATAAAAAATACTGGATCCAAGAGTTACCGGAGGGGAGTCCCATGGGCCCCACGAGGCTGGAGGGCGCGCCCACCCTCCTAGGGCGCGCCCCTGTGCCTCATGAACTCTCCGTGGGGCCCCTTGACTTGTTCTTGATGCCAACCTCTCCTATAAATCCCCAAACGTCCAGAAAATAACCTAGATCGGGAGTTCCGCCGCCGCAAGCCTCTGTCGCCACCAAATATCAATTGGGACCCTGTTCCAGCACCCTCCCGGAGGGGGGATCCATCACCGGTGGCCATCTTTAGCATCCCGGTGCTCTCCATGACGAGGAGGGAGTAGTTCACCCTCGGAGCTGAGGGTATGTACCGGTAGCTATGTGTTTGATCTCTCTCCCATGTTCTTGATATGGCACGATCTTGATGTACCGCGAGCTTTGCTATTATAGTTGGATCTTATGATGTTTCTCCCTCTCTATCTCCTTGTGATGAATTGAGTTTTCCCTTTGAAGTTATCTCATCGGATTGAGTCTTTGAGGATTAGAGAACACTTGATGTATGTCTTGCATGTGCTTATATGTGGTGACAATGGGATATTCGCGTGATCCACTTGATGTATGTTTTGGTGATCAACTTGCAAGTTCTGTGACCTTGTGAACTTATGCATAGGGGTTGGCACACATTTTCTTCTTGACTCTCTGGTATAAACTTTGAGGAACTCTTTGAAGTTCTTTGTGTTGGTTGAATAGATGAATCTGAGATTGTGTGATGCATATCGTATAATCATACTCGCGGATACTTGAGGTGACATTGGAGTATCTAGGTGATATTAGGGTTTTGGTTGATTTGTGTCTTAAGGTTTTATATTACTACGAACTCTAGGGCGGTTTGTGACACTTATAGGAATAGCCCAATGGATTGATCGAAAAGAATAACTTTGAGGTGGTTTCATACCCTACAATAATCTCTTCGTTTGTTCTCCGCTATTAGTGACTTTGGAGTGACTCTTTGTTGCATGTGGAGGGATAGTTATATGATCTAATTATGTTATTCTTGTTGAGCGAACTTGCACTAGTGAAAGTATGAACCCTAGGCCTTGTTTCAACGCATTGCAATACCGTTTTCGCTCACTTCTATCATTAGTTACCTTGCTATTTTTATATTTCCATATTACAAAAACCTATATCTACCATCCATATTGCACTTGTATCACCATCTCTTCGCTGAACTAGTGCACCTATATAATTTACCATTGTATTGGGTGTGTTGGGGACACAAGAGACTCTTTGCTATTTGGTTGCAGGGTTGTTTGAGAGAGACCATCTTCATCCTATGCCCCCCACGGATTGATAAACCTTAGGTCATCCACTTGAGGGAAATTTTCTACTGTCCTACAAACCTCTGCACTTGGAGGCCCAACAACATCTACAAGAAGAAGGTTGTTTAGTAGACATCAAAGATTCAAAGGAATAGTTTGGCTCGACCCCTATGACGATGGTCGTGTCGAAGTGCACCTGCTCATGACTGGTTTCATGGATGGCTATACTAGGTGGATAATTGAAGATGAGGATGATGATGTTCAGGACGCGGACGGGGCAGGCAATGACGACATGGGGCGAGACGAAGATATGATCGATAATGGCGGTAGGGAAGAAGCCGAACATGGTGGCGGAGAAGGGGCCGGACATGGCGGAGGAGAAGGGGGCGGACATGGCGGCGGAGAAGGGGCCGAACATGGCGGCGGAGAGAACGTGGACTCCACGCCACAGAGTTCGTCAGTACTAAGTTCAATCATGCGGGACCCTCCTGTTCAAGCACTGCTTTGCAAGGAGACGAGTATTGAGAGAGCTACTTCTAGAGAGGAGGCTAAGCTGCAGCAACTGGTGGTAGACTCAAACACTCCATTGTATGATTTTCGCAATCCTGAGGTGACCCGGTTGAGTTTCACACTCCAACTCCTGAAGACGAAGGCTAAAACCAAATGGACCGACACTAGCCTCGATGAGCATCTCAAGTACATAAAGGATGTTCTTCCCGCGAGGAATCTATGTCCTACTAGTGTGGATGAGGCCAAGAAGATCGTGTGCCCTCTTGATCTACCGCACGTTAGATACCATGCATGCATCAACGGTTGCATAATTTATCGGAAGGAGCACGTGGAAAAAACAACACTAGTACAACGAACTCCTAAATAAACAGTTTTTAACCCCTTTCCGCGGCGGCATTTGGAACCGTCACCAAGTGAGTGTGGGCGATAGGGCGGTCCTTCCCACACGACCCAGAAACCGTCGGGGATATGCCCTCCTGGCACACACGTTTGGCAAAATGAGGTCGTGTGCGACCGGCGAGCGCTCAAATACGGAAATACGTACAATAGAGCTAAAAAATACAATTATACGGCAAAATTGTTTCTGGTCGCAAGTACATCCCACACAGTCAATTACATCCCACATAGTCAATTATACGGCGAACCGGGCCCTGAGCCGGACATCTGCACATACATCGTCGAAATGGCTCAGCGTGCGAGATCCGCCCGAGTTCAGCTTGCCATGAAGCGTGCCTTCGTGGGAGTCATCCATGGAGTGGAATCTGAGGATAGATCGGTATCTGGAGGTGAAACCGTCATTTACTCTGATGACGAGTCATCTACCGGGGAGACCGAGTCATTGTACCAATTGCAAGATGGCCCGTTTGGGGGCTGTTCCGATGGCAACAGTATTCCAGAGCTCCTTGATTCACCGAGCCGAGTTGCAATCTTCATGGCCGATACACAGTCAGCACAACATTCTTGAACTGCGGCAGCAATGATCTCCGGTTCAGCAGCAGCGATAACAGCTGGGGCAGGAGGCCCTACTCCACCGCCGGCTCAGGTTTTGTCCGATTTGTGCGACGCATTGGCAACACTGCTGGCGGATGAAGTTAACATGGCGAATCAGGATCAACATAACGCAGAAGTTGCAAAAGTGAAGGATCAGATAGCTCAAGCCAAGGTAGACCTGGCAGCCGAGAACACCAGGATGGCTACAGAGCGGGTCGAGTTGGATGCACAGGCGTATCGGCTTATGCTGGATCAGAACGCATCAAACGATGTAATGAGGAGAAGGTACCAGTCCCACCTACCTCTAGTTTATGAGCCAAGGAATCTCTTTAACACGCCAGGAGCAGGAACCAGTAACCAGCCAGTGGTAAACCGGGTAGAAGCACCTAGAACGGGGGCGTTGGTTCAGCCCCACACAGTGGATCCCCCTCGTGAGAATATCCCGTCCCAGCGCGTGTCAACGCTTCCAGGTCATTACTCCAACCCCTTGGATAACATAGTCGCCGCCACTTCACGGTTCGCAGCCCTCCCAGTCGAAGGTGAGTCCCCCGTAGCGGTTGAGACACGACGGGCTAGGGAGCTCCTTCAGACAGCTTTGACTCAGCAACAAGTGTATTCACATAGCCGCGAGAGGATTCATTCCACCTCCCCCCCGCCCCCCGCCCAAGCCGGAGTTACATCAGGAACTTTGATGAATCGGCCATGTCAAGTAGTGCACGAGACCGTAACCCGCCTCGAGGGCATAATCCGGCAGGTGGTGCTAATGCTCAGGATTTGGTGAATCAGGGCAGAGCACATTGGGAAGCCGAGTTAGTGGCGCAGTACGCGACCCGTCAGCTTACTCCGGTTCATCCAACAACTTCAGTGGAGCCAAGAGTCACCTCCAGCTCTTTGGGGGTGCCGTGTCTCGTCCCGGCTCTACGTAATGTGCGGCTGCCCAAGGATTTCAAAGGGCCCCGCAAAGTGCCCAATTATACTGCCAATTTACCCCCCGAGTCATGGATCGAAAGCTATGAGATGGCAATGGAGATGTTGGATGTGGATGATGCGGACTGTGCTAAATATTTTACCATGATGTTGGAAGGAACTGCTCGCACTTGGCTGAAAAGTTTGCCAGCTAACTCTATCGGGTCATGGGCTGCGTTAAAAGCCCGGTTTATCCAGAATTTCAAAGACACGTGCAATCAGCCCATGTCAATTATAGACTTAGCCTCCTATGTCCAAGAAGAAGGTGAATCGACAACTTGTTGGGTGCGTTGGGTTTCAGAAATCTTGCATTCATCGGACTACATTAACGCTGATACAGCAGTCTTAATGTTGGAGGGCAATTTCCGGGTCATGCCTTTGAAGCTGAAATTGGGACGGCTCAAGCATCACTGCAATGACATGGGAACGCTTATGGCAGCTCTGGTTAAGTATGCCGACTCTGATAGTACCAAGGACCCCAAGTCTGATGATGAAAAGTCGGGGAAGGGAAAGAAGAGTGGCAGTAACTAGGGGCAACAGCATAACCCGACGGGTCATGGAAACAACGGTAAGCGTAAAGCGGATAACAGTTTGGATTTTGTGGCTAACACCAACACGTAGAATAATAATCAGTGGCATAAGGGTAAACCGCCCCCGCGCAATGGAGGATCAGGTATCAATCTGGAGCGCCTTTTAACCAGCCTTGTCCAAGGCACATGACGCAAGAGAGACCAGCCACGCACCTTTGGAAGGATTGTTTTATAATGCGGGAGTTCAAAAACTCGGATCTTTTCCGATACGATCATGGACCGCTTGGCGGTTCAGGAGGCGGTTCTCATGGGCCGGATTATGGTGGAGGCAGTTCCGGTTCAGGATTTCAAGGCAACCAAAGTGGACATGGCAATCAAGGCAGTCAGGGCAACCAGGGTAGTTATAATCATCAGGGGAGTCCGCAGCAGCAGCAATCGGGTTACCAGAGCAATCCGAAGCAGTTGAATAGTGGGCAGTATCACGTCTTCACCACTAGCCTATGCAAGCGTGATCAGAAACTTCATAAAAGGGCAGTAAACTCCGTTGAACCGGCAGTGCCCCGTTATCTGCGCTGGTCTGAACAACCCATTTTGTGGAGTCGAGCGCATCATCCACCCCGGGTTGATAATTCGGGTCATCTGGCATTGGTGGTGGCGCCTCAGGTTGGAGGATATAAATTTACCAAGGTGATCATGGATGGAGGGAGCAGTATCAATATCCTTTATTATGAAACCTTCCGTCGCATGGGGTTAACGGATAAAAATCTTAAACCGTCGAACAATGTTTTCCGTGGTGTGGTACCCCGTAAATCGGCATATCCAGTCGGTAAGATAGCTCTAGAGGTTGCTTTTGAAGATGATCATGATTCAAGATCAGAGACATTGACGTTTGAAGTGGTGAAAATCAAGAGCCCATATCATGCCTTGTTTGGACGGCCGGCTTATGCTAAGTTCATGGCAAGGCCCTGTTATGTTTATCTGCAGCTCAAGATGCCAGGTCATAAGGGGACCATCACGGTACATGGGAGTCGTCGGATTGCTTTGGAGTGTGAGGAAGGTGATGCGGCTTATGCTGAGTCGGTTTGTGCAACAGAGGAGTTGAAGTTCTACAAGGACAATGTTGATCCGGCAGATATGACTTCTTTGAAAAAACCAACTACAGAGCATGATCCGGCCTTGAAATTTAAATCACCTGACGAGACGAAGCTAGTTGACTTTGTTCCTGGCGATTCATCCAAGCAATTCAGCATCAGCGCTAACCTAGATCCAAAATAGGAAGGCGCGCTCATCGAGTTCATCCATGAGAACCGGGACATCTTTGCATGGAAACCTTCTGACATGCCAGGTGTACCAAGGGAACTCGCTGAGCACACTCTTAATATTGATCCTAAGTTTAAATTGGTCAGACAGTTTGTCAACCGCTTCAATGAAGAAAGGCGTAAGTCTATTTGTGAGGGGGTAGCCCGGCTCTTGGCAGCAGGGTTTATTGTGGAGGTTTTTCACCCTGAGTGGCTAGCTAACCCGGTGCTAGTGCTTAAGAATAACGACACTTGGTGGATGTGTGTGTACTACACAGATTTGAACAAGGCTTGTCCAGCTGATCCCTTTCCTCTCCCTCGTATTGATCAAATCATTGATGCTACGGCAGCCTGTGAGCTTTTGAGCTTTCTGGATGCTTATTCTTGTTATCATCAGATCAAAATGGCAGTTAACGACCAGGAGAAGACATCTTTTATAACTCCCTTTGGAGCCTTCTGCTATGTATTTATGCCTTTTGCGCTTAAGAGTGCCCAGGTGACCTATCATCGCTATGTGCAGAGTTGTCTTCATAACCAAATTGGGCATAATGTTCATGCTTATGTGGATGATACTGTGGTGAAGTCCAGAAAGGAGGTGACGTTGACAGTTGACTTGAAGGAAACCTTTGATAATCTTCGGGTCTATAAGATGATGCTTAATCCGGCCAAGTGTGTTTTTGGTGTTCCAGCAGGCAAGCTCTTGGGTTTTCTAGTGTCTAATAGGGGTATTGAAGCTAATTCGGAGAAGATCAAAGCTATTACGTCTCTGGCTAAACCGGCGTGTATCAACGATGTTCAACGTCCGGCAGGCCATATTGCAGCATTGAGCTGGTTTATCAGCTGTTTGGGAGAGAAAGCAATCCCTCTATATCAGATGATGAAGAAGACAGACAATTTTGTCTAGAGTGATGCTGCTAATGCGGCGTTTGAGGATTTGAAGAAGCAGTTAGCCGAGCCACCTGTTCTTGCTGCTTTGGTCGATAAAGAGGCGTTGTTGTTGTATGTGGCAGCTAATGCCCGGGCTGTCAGTGTGGCCATTGTGGTGGAGCGTAAGGAAGCTGGGAAGGAGTATCCGGTTCAAAGGTCGGTTTATTATATCAGTGAGGTACTTATTGAGTCTAAGCAGAGGTACCCACATTGGCAGAAGCTGGTGTATGGAGTTTTTATGGAAAGCCAGAAGCTCAAGCAGTATTTTCAAGGTCATCCCATCACAGCGGTCAGTTCTGCCCCTTTGGCAACTGGGAGGCAGGGAGGCAACTGGCTGAGTTACTAAGTGGGCTATTGAACTTGGGCCTCACGAGTTAAAATATATGCCTCGCACGGCGATTAAATCCCAATCACTCATGGATTTCATCGATGACTGGACAGAGTTACATGCGCGGAAGAAAAGACGGATCATACTTATTGGACTATTCATTTTGATGGGTCCAGGCAATTGGAGGGTTCGGGGGCTGGAGTCGTGTTAACTTCCCCACGAGATGATAAGTTTTGTTATGTTCTCTGTTTAATGTTCCCTTGCACTAACAATGCAGCTGAATATGAGGCTTTACTCCATGGTCTTCGAATGGCTAAGGAGATGAATCTAAGCCGGGTTAAGTGCTTTGGTGACTTAGACCAGGTGGCTCAGCATGTATCTGGTACTTGGGATTCCAAGGACCCACTCATGGCAGTGTATCGTCGAGAGGTAGATATTGTTGCAGGTCACTTCAAGGGTTATCAGGTTGACCATGTGGACCGGCGAAAGAATGAAGCGGCGGACACTTTAAGCCGTTTGGGTTCCCAACGTAAACCGGTTCCACCCAATGTTTTTCTGGATGTTTTGCATAACCCGTCGGTCAAGTTACCTACGAAGGAGGATTTGGCTGTTCCTGACCCGGAGGCTCAGTTAGTGGTAGCTCTTCATGTTATCCCGGATTGGATGGTCCCATATTTGGTGTATATGAACCGTGGGCGAGTTACCGAAGGATGAAACTTTGGCCAGGCAGATAATCCGACGATCCAAGTCAATGACCATTATCAATGGGGAGTTGCATCATTGCAGTGTAATAGGGGCGTTTCAGCATTGTGTGTCGCCTAAAGAAGGCTATGAGATTTTGTGTGAGATCCACGAAGGAGATTGTGGTCACCACGCTGGTTCAAAATCCTTGGTAGCTAAGGCTTTTCGTCACGACTTCTATTGGTTGACGGCTCATGCTGATGCTGAGGATTTGGTAAAGAGGTGTGATGGTTGTTAGAAGTTTGCACGCCACGCTCATGTTCCGGCTCAAGAATTGAGGATGATTCCAATCACTTGGCCGTTTGCAACTTGGGGGATGGATATGGTTGGGCCCTTTAAAAGGTCCAAGGATAAGAAGACCCACCTTCTGGTGGCGGTTGATAAGTTCACTAAGTGGGTGGAGGAAGAGCCAGTCAGTAAGTGTGATGCAGCCACAACGGTTCAATTAATCAAGAAGGTGATTTTCCGGTTTGGTTTTCCACACAGCATCATAACAGATAATGGTACTAATCTATCCAAGGGTGCTATGGAAGAATTTTGTCAACGTGAGCACATCCGGCTTGACGTGTCCTTAGTGGCTCACCCCCAGTCTAATGGTCAAGCGGAGAGAGCCAATCAAGAGATCCTAAGAGGTATCAAGCCCCGGCTTATGGTTACTTTAAAGCGGACGCCGGGTTGTTGGGTGGAGGAGTTACCTTCTATGTTATGGAGCATTAATACCACACCCAATAGATCTACGGGTTATACACCTTTTTTCATGGTTTACGGAGCAGAGGCGGTTCTCCCTAGTGACATCTGTCATGACTCACCCCGTGTGGCGGCTTATGTTGAAGATGACAATGAGAAGGAACGTCAGGAAGCACTTGACCTGTTAGATGAGGAGCGTGATATAGCAGCAGTACGTTTGGCGATTTACCAGCAAGATTTGCGTCGTTATCACAGTCGTCGGGTTAAAACAAGAATGTTTCAAGAAGGGGATCTGGTGCTCCGGCTCATCCAGGATAAGACTGATATGCACAAGTTATCCCCGCCTTGGGAAGGACCCTTCATGGTCAGCAAGAATCTGCACAACGGTTCATACTACCTTATCGATGTTCGAGAGCACAAAGACTCACGTAAATCAGAGGACGAGACCCACCGGCCGTGGAATATAGCTCATCTTCGGCCTTACTACACCTGAGTCATAGGCTCCTATTATGTACATATTATTGACAATGTATATATTATATCAATATAATAAACCGGCATCCATGTTAAAGCGGGGCCTCTGCTGTTATTTCTTGAAAGGTTTTCGATTACATGGGTGCTTCTGTTTATAAAGCGGAGTTCAAATTACCCATTAATCCGGCTAACAAGCCACACATAAAAAACACTTGGGGGCTTGCCACCCAAGGTCAAAAGGAGCCAAAGAGAGTTTGTTGCAAAGCACATTTCAAACATAGGCACCCATTGAACACAGCTCAAAATATTACTAGGGGGCTCTTTGCTTCTAAAAGAATCAAGAGTCTATAACCTTGTAATAGGCTATGAAATACAGGCTTGGAAGCCAGGTGTATTCAGCTAAAACCCCGGGTTATCCTGCCTTTTTTAAGTAAGCCACTCCGTCCAGGTAATCCTGGTAGACCCATCGAATGTTTGACAAGTCAATCTTATAAAGGCCCTGAACTTGTCTTAGTTAAAATGGCGATTGGTTGATGTGAGGTCCATCTTATAAAGGCTTTGTAAAATGGTTAACTCAGTGGCCTGGCAGCCCATGAAAAGCCTCGCCTTTTTTATATGTTTTCTTCTGAAATCTTTCTTTTTGATATTTCTATTGATGAGTTTTATACTAAACCGGTGTTTATTGACCCGACCTGGCTGTTGACTATAAGTCGGCCGAACAAATTGAGAATATTGCTGGTATCTATTGATCTGGCTTTGTTGTCGATTATAAGTCATCAATATACAATCAGATATAAACAGGTGTTGATTGACCCAGTCTGGCTTTGACAATAAGTCGTCAGTATGATATACAAATAAACCAGTGTTTATTACAACCCGGTCCGGCTTTATTATACAAGGGAGAAACAGGGAGGAGTTATCAGTACTCAAGATTTCGGTTATCACCTTTACTACAGGAAGTTGGTGAGCCAATGATGTGATTCAATATCACAGGTATGATATATTTCATATTTGATTGTCATTCAATATAGCCTGGTTAAAAACCCGGATTATATGTTGGGCGTTATGACTCGTCCTGCGATAAATTGCTAGGACACTTCAAACTTGTTATATGCAGAAACAGGCCAAATAGAGCTGCTAAAGGATCATAAGCAGACATCACATAATCATGACGGATTAATAGTATCATGCAGAAGTGAATATGCACGATGGCATAGAGACCAAGTGTTTCAACTAGCCTATTACAAGGCGTTTTTGATGCCCAAAAAGGATAATTGTTTTTTCAGCAAGGATTGCAGTGTGCAGAAGATTAAACCGGCCTCCGGATCATGATTCTTCGCCGGGCTGACTTGACGGCTATGGATCATCCTGCGCTTGTTCATCCTCCTCCTCTCCACCCAGCGGCTGGAAGTCAATGGTGGTCCAGTCGATTCCAGTTAGGGCTCTGAATACAGCCTCGTCACTTATATGGGTGGAGGGGTCAACGTTAGGGGCATAGGTGTGCTTACGGATTGGTGGGATAAGATCTTCCACATCATGAGTTGGCACAGGAAGTCGTTTGTTATCAGCATCATAAACCGGCTGATAATGAGAAAGATCTATTTCTTCGGCCAATTTGCTTGCTAATGGGCGCATTTCCTTCATCAACGCTCGAAGGTCGCCATTATCAAACTCTGAACCGTCTTCTTTTATGCTCGGATAGCCGCATCCTATATTAGCCGAGTCAAGATCTGGTTTCCAAGCTTTAGCCCGGATTAGCGCAGTCAGGTCACCTGCTTTTGCGGCCGATTTGTTTAACTCGTCCAACCGGGCAGGCAGCATTGACAGCTTCTCGAGTGTTTCTTTGATCAAGGTTGGAGGCGGTTTGTTATGAGTAGCAGTGCAAATGATCCGTTGGGTGCCGGTATATAATTGCTCTATAAGAGTATAGGCAGCCTTCAACTTCTTCTGCATATCAGAGCCCAGATGGGTAATACGAGATCCTGCATCATTGAGCGTATTGATAAACCGGCAGTTTATGGGATAATACATGTTGAAGCTTGTTATAGGGGTACTTACCAAACACAGCAGTGGTCATGGCATTGATTTTCCGCTTCAATCCAGACAATTCCTCCACTATCGGTTTAAGAGATGTTTCAGCGTCCTCCGCCCGCTTTAGCAGAGTTGCTCTTTCAGCATCCCATGCTGCCCGTTCACTTTTGAAGCCTTCTTTTAGTTGTTCCATGACCGTTAATGCGCCAGTCAGCTCCTCTTTAGCTTTGGAAGTTTCTGCCTGCTGAGACTTAATATTTTCCGAAGGTCGGCGATTTGAGATTCTTTTTGGCTCAGATCGGCCTGCAAGTGACATGAAAGGGGTTAGTAGTGCATATTTGATGTCCCAAGAACATAATAGGTTATACACTTGGCCCTTGGGGCTAATGCATATGGCTTTTATCAACTGACATTTTCAAGTCCCAAGCACATAACAAGTTATACACTTGGCACTTGGGGGCTAATGTATATTTGTTCAAGTCACAAGTATGGATTCTTCTTCATCAATCGGTTTACAAAGATGGATATCAAGCGTTTTAGAAGGTTTATGACAGAAAGGTATTGATTCATCCTAAAGGCAAAGTTGAAGCATTACAAAGTCCCTGTTCATGTTGATATCACAAACCAACCCTTGGGGGCTGCTGGAGTTGATATTAGAAATTGAACAAGAGAAACAATTATGAAGAGTTAACAGTTTTTACCTCATATCGCTCCTTCATCAGGCCTACTAAACTGGCTTCATAGTCGTGGTTGGTATAGTTCAAGAAGCCGGAATGAATCTCTTGGGCATTAAGATGGGCATAGCTGGATAAATCTGTTTTCCACTTGCCCTTATCCATAGCAGAAAACTCTTCCTTGGCACTATGCTTTGATAAAGCGATAGGATTGCCAGGGTGGTGTGGACGATGCCAGTGACAATGACATCATCTGATTGGTCTGCAGCCGCTGGATTTGGCGGTTCATCGGCTGCTTTGGCTTGGCTGGGCAGTTTGTTTGCGGCTCTGGCTGGGCTTGGCGGTTCAGCAGCCTGGCTCATTGGATCTGTCTCCACCGGTTCAACAAAAGTATCCTGAACTTGAGATGCTGAATCATCTAAGATAGCATCAGTATTTGGATCCAGTGGTTCAGGGGTCTTTTCCCATTCAGACGCCGGGTTATCATCAGTCGGTGTACTCAGTTTGGCCTTTTTGCTGGCTCTGGCCTTGGTCCTAAAAGGAACAGACATAAAGGTTAGCATAGCAAACCAGTATAAAGCATTAAAGAGTTAAGTTCAAAAGTGCCCACCCAGGAACAGTCTTGAGAGGAGGGAGTTGTGTGGCCGTCGACCCGCCGGATGATGAATGAGGTGTTCCCTTAGTTTGAGTCAGACGGATTAAGAGGTTGCCTGAAATAACCTGCCTTGGGAGAAGAAGTATCAGAAATATATGAGACCTCTGATCGATGTTTCCGGTTTGGCGTGTTCGGTAAACTGGCTGAAGTAACTACTTGGTCACTGTGCCGGGTTGTGTGACGAGCTTCATACTGTTGTTTCTTCAAAAGAAAATTGGGATCCAGATAAGCTAGAGGGTGTGAAAATTTTACTTTCCGGATTGCTTGACGGATTTTCTGTGTTGGCTGAGGATCTGAGCTGGAGGAAAGAATGTTTACCTCTACATCTTCAGCCCGGCTAGCTTCAGCGTCCTCCTGATAAGGGTCATTGTCAATGGGGTGTATGAAAAATGAACCAAGAGAATCAAGTTCTACCTCTGAGTTCGGATTATCAAGATCCTCTTTGAGGTTCAGCCCGGTGGATTCAGCGGTTTTCTTCTTAGCAGGTTTTTTGACAACCTTTGTCTTGGGACGAGGCGTCTTTGCCGGTTTATCCTGAGGTTTCTTCTTCCAGAACGGATCATCGCCCTGCCAAAGATTGACAAAGTTTATAAGAAATAGTTAAGTATATCAAGTACAAGCAGGAGTTAGGCAATTCTTACAGCTGACAGTTTATTCAAAACGCAGAAGGGACTTAGCCCTGTTTTGCTGCAGACAGCCACCGATTCATCCAGTATCTTTTTAACAGCTTCGGTAACTTCAGCATCAGTCAACTGAATGTCAGTGTGCCGTTGAGGATCTTTTGAGTTCCCTGTGTACTCGCAGATTAAACCGGGGAGAGGGCTTAAAGGCAAAATACTCCAAGATATCCAGCAACGAACAAAGTCAACTCCTGTTAAACCATTGGCCATAAAGGCTCTGAGCTTGGCGAGTTGTGGTGCGTATTTGGACCGTTCCTTGGCAGTCAACCTTTGCGGAAATTGATGTGTGTTGGTAAGACGGTGAGGACGATATCCCAGCAAAGGATTCTCATCTTCAAGGGAAGTATCTTTGATATAGAACCAAGTCTGGTTCCAATCCTTAGGATGACTATGATGCTTGGCATGAGGGAAGTTGGCGTCTTTCCTTTTTTGAATTGAAACGCCGGCAAGTTCCATATTGGGCCCATCTACAAATTCGGTGCGGCGGTTTAAGTAGAAAAAGTCCCTGAACAGTTCAACAGTCGGTTCTTCTTGCAGATAAGCCTCGCAAAACACTTGAAAATTGCAAATATTGGATACCGAGTTCGGTCCAATATCTTGAGGGTGGATCTGGAAGCTAGCAAGCACATCACGGAATTTTTTTGACCCGGGAGGTTTGAAACCATGGCTCTGATGGTCAAAAACACAACTATCTCACCATCCTTGGGTGTAGGTGGATTTTCCGGACCAGGGGCTCGCCAGTGGATTTCATTTTCCTTTGGTAAAGCGCCAGTGACAACACATCCTTTTAGATCTTCTTCCTTAATCCGGGATGGAACCCAGTTACAAGCATAGAAGGTCTTGGCCATTTCTTAGACAACCCGAAGGAAGGTTTGTGCCGGTTTAAGAGTCATGGTTGACAAGCATAAAAGCGTTGCAGGTTAAGAGACAAAAGGTTTTCCAGCATGTAAGAATTGTTAAACCGGAGGATAATGCTAGTATAAAGAATAAAGCGATTGGCGGTTTACAAGGGGACTAATGGTATATGGCAGGTTATTTTCAAAGAGATAAACCGCCTACATGGCGAATCAGAGTATAGATCTGAAGCTGAAAAATGACTAAGTGAAGAAGAACAAGTTTCACAGTTTCATATTAGAATTTCAGATCTACCGCATGTCAGGAAAAACAAAATATTTAGACCTAAAATTTGGTGCTTGAGCAGTTCATGAAGTTCCACATCGAGTCTTTCTACACAAAGGAGATGATATGATGCCAAAAGAGGACTATCGTGGCTACCGCACAAGAGTGTATCATGTTGGGAGTTTATCATACAGGCTATAATGAAGAACAAGGGAAGAACACCGCGAAGCTTCCATGGGCCTGTGCGAACCCTAAACGGATCTATAGAGGAAAGCAAGAAGAACTCGCCGAGGCTGTTGAAAAGCGGAAAGGCGCCGCGCTTTTCTGGTATGATCAGGGTGATGCAGCGGCCAAGGTCGGGGCAGAGGTGAAGGTCGACGGTGGCGGCAGCGCTCGAGTGATGAGGCGAGGTGAGGTGGAAGAAGGACAAAGAGGCAAGGGGAGAAAAGGAGGGACCCTCGGCCCTATTTATAAGACGAAGGGATAAGCGACAAGCGCGGGAATCGAGGAGCCCAAAAAATGGATATGTCCAAGAGCTGTCGCCTCAATTTTTGGAGGCTCATTAATAAAAGTAAGATATATACGGTTTTTTAATGAACAGGTGACATCATGGTGGTTTATTATAATCCTGGAAGATGACGTCATGGCGGATTACAAGGTTTACTCTAATGTACTAAAGAGAGAGTTTTTTCTAAGTGTTGAAGATTGACATGAACATGTTCAAATCAATCTGGGGCCTAATGTTGGAGATATAACTACTGAGTATAAACCGCCTAGGAGGGGCCGGGTTATACCTATAAGGAGTTATCAATATTGAAGCCCATGAAGACAAGGAGCATGGCGCTTTACTATAAGATATCTAAAGGCCCAGGGCCCAAAGGCGAATTAGGGCCCGTAGACATAAACCACCATAAGGCGTGTAACTTGTGTTGTAAGATAGGAAAGGATAGAAACTAAGTCGGACACGTTTATGAGCCAGCTGGGATTCTTTAAACCGTCGGGCGTCAACCTGTATATAAAGGGACAACCCGGCGGCGGTTCAAGGACAAGAAACAACAACTTGAGAGCCAGGCATAGCGTATTCGCTCCCTGGTCATCGAAACCCTAGCAATCCCATCATAACTAGAGTAGGCTTTACCTTCACCCCAAGGGGCCGAACCAGTATAAATCCTTGCGTCCTTTGTCCGCTTTAACTCCTTTAAGCTAACTATGTTGCAATGGCTCCACGACTAAGTTCTCACAATAGGACATCTGCCGTGACAATCCCACGACACAATTTTCCTGTTAAATCGCTTGCGTTATTGAATATATCACACACGCTCCATGGAAGAAACTGTGTGGCAAAGGTTGTCCATCACACACAGTTTTCATGTGGTAAACGTTTGCGCAAGGTGGCCTAACGCAAACAGTTTTCAAGAGAAAGTCATGTGTGATTGTTCATTGATCCAACACAGTTTATTCCTAGAAACTGTGTACGTTGCCTAAGGTCATTGCCCATGGTATTTTTTCAACAACCGTTTGCAATAGCAAAACCCAATTAGCAGGCTAATTATCCGATTATTCATAATCCATTTATTAATCTAATTGGCAGTTCATATTAAGCACGCAATTGTAACACCCCGGATATAACTTTCCCAATTTGTACTCCAACTCTTGCCGTTTTCGGCGTTAAGTTATTTTATTTTCTCGGGTTCGGGTCTTTGTCTCCGTGTGTTGTTGTCGTTGTCATGCATCTCATATCATGTCATCATGTGCATTGCATTTGCATACGTGTTCGTCTCATGCATTCGAGCATTTTCCCCGTTGTCCGTTTTGCATTCCGGCGCTCCGTTCTCCTCCGGTGGTCATTTCTAGCTTTCTTTCGTGTGTGGAGATTAAACATTTCCGGATTGGAACGAGACTTGCCAAGTGGCCTTGGTTTACTATCGGTAGACCGCCTGTCAAGTTTCGTGTCATTTGGACTTCGTTTGATACTCCAACGGTTAACCGAGGGACCGAAAAAGCCTCATGTGTGTTGCAGCACAACACCCCTCCAACTTGGCCCAAAACCCACCTAACTCTGCTCCATCGTCTAGAGCGTTCGATCACGATCGCGTGGCCGAAAACCGCACCTCATTTGGACTCTCCTAGCTCCCTCTACCTATAAAACTAGCCCCTCCTCCGAAATCCCGGATCCCCTCCTCCTCAAACCCTAGATCCAACCCACCGCGCCGCGCCGGACAAAACCGCGCCGACGGACATTGTCCGCTCCGCCGCCAGCCATCCACGGACCGCCACGTGGCGCCGCGTGCCCACTTCGCTGCCCCTCCGCCGCCGGCCCGCCAGGCCCGCGCGGGGCCCTCCCCGGCCCGCGCGCCCGCCGCCGCCTGCCTTCCCGCGCCCGGCCGCGCGCACCACCACCCGAGGCCATCGCCTCCGCCGCCGCCATCGACGCCGGCAGCCGCCTCGCGCCGTCCGCCACCGAGCCGCTCCGCCGCTCCCCGCCGCCGCATCGACGCCTGCCTGCGCCGGCTCCCTTGTCCGCCAGCTCCGGCCACCGCGGCCAGCTCCGCCCGCCGCCGTCCGCGCCGGTGTGCGCCGCCAAGACCGGCCGGCCCCGGCTCCCTTTCTCCTCCCCGCCTAAGGGCGACCTCGCCGGATCCAGCCTCGAGCCACGTGCCACCGGAACCCTAGATCTCGGGGTAGTTTTTTTCCCTCTAAGTCCCCGGATATTCTAGTCCATATGCACATGTTCGCGGCTCCGTAACTTTGTATCCGTAGCTCTGATTGATGCATATTGCATATTAAAATTTTCATCTCAGAGAGTAAATCATTTCATTCCATTGCGTCATTTTCATTTGAACTCATCTTGATGCCCGAAATGCTGTTAGAAGAGGGCTACTTGAGTTAATTGTCAGATCTGCTACTCCGTTTAGCACTTTTGTCATTTTTGCCATGATTATTGTGTGCATGATATGCCCGTGAGTTCTACATATGTTTTGTTAAGGGTTTTGTCATCTTTCCATAGGTGCAACCTATGTATTTTTAGGATGTGTGTGGTGTCTTGTGCAAGCTTGCAAAGTGGTGCACTTGCTAATTCTGTTTTCAGGGACTTAGTAATTTCACCAAGTCCTGGAGCTGTTTATCTCATGATGCCATATGTTCATGTTGTTTCCTAGTGATCCGTGCCTCTTTTGAGGATGATCAGTAAGGATGTTTTGTTAATAATGTAGTTCTCTATCCATCCATGTCTTTGTTTGCAATTATGGAGCACCCTAGATTGAGTCAATCGAGCTCTACTTTTGCTACTTTGTGAATCTGGGCAGATTGTCAACTTGTTTGCCATTTTGCCGGTGATGTTGTAGTTGATCCGTGAATGCTATGCTATTGTTCTTGCCATGTCTAGATTGCATTTTGTGCCTTCTTGATGGATGTATGCTTTTCTTGCCATGACTTGCACCGTAGTGAGTGCATCGAGCTCGTAAACATGCCTACTTGAGTTATATTTCAGCTTGCTTCAGTTTTCACTGTCTAAAAACTGATTATGTTTTTGCTATGTTCACATGCTTGCAATTGTATTTTCTGCTACTCTTTGGCTCAAGGTCACTAAGGGACTTTTGTTAAGATCTTTGAGTAGCTCCATTCCATGCTTTACTTTGCCATGTTCAGGTCCTGTAGCATGTAGTTTTGTTGCTCCGAAGAGGGCTACCTGATCTGAAATTCCAGACAAGTGTTGATTTCACTAAGTCTGAGATATGTTCGTCATATGCATTTTTGCCATGCTTGTTTGAACCTGTTAATGGATGAATTGGCCGTAGCTCAGTGCTACACTTTTGTTAAGCATCTTGTGTGCATCCCTGCCATGTATTTTGTTGTCATGTTTGAGTGCTGTAGCATGTTCATTTCTTTGTATTTAGATGCCTACTTGCTGTAAATCGCAGACCGGTGTCATTTTTGAATCGCTTGCCATTTCCAAACCGTAACTCCGATTCCGGCGTTCTTTATATCGTTTTCAAGCGATTTCATCTCATCTTTGCAGTGGCACACTTGGATTTCCATGTTGAGGCCAGGTTCATGCATTTCCTGTCATATCTTGCATTTTGCATCTCGCATCGCATCCCGCATAGCATATCATCTTTGCATTGTGTTGTTTGAGTTGCACGTGGTTGATTGTGTCCTTGTTGCTTGTTTGTCTTGTTTGGGTAGATCCAGGAGACGAGTTCGCTAACGAGGAGCCCGTTGAGTTTGCTTTCGAGGATCCAGTCAACTCTGACAACTGTGCAGGCAAGATGATCATACCCTCGAAATCACTACTATCTTTGCGATGCTAGTTTGCTCGCTCTTTTTCTATGCCAATGCTACGATGCCTACCACTTGCTTTCAAGCCTCCCAAATTGCCATGTCAAACCTCTAACCCACCATGTCCTAGCAAACCGTTGATTGGCTATGTTACCGCTTTGCTCAGCCCCTCTTATAGCGTTGCTAGTTGCAGGTGAAGATTGGAGGCCGTTCCTTATTGGAACATTTATTTACTTGTTTGGGATATCATTATATTGCTATGTTATCTTAATGCATCTATATACTTGGTAAAGGGTGGAAGGCTCGGCCTCTCGCCTAGTGTTTTGTTCCACTCTTGCCGCCCTAGTTTCCGTCATATCGGTGATATGTTCCCGGATTTTGCGTTCCTTACGCGGTTGGGTTATAATGGGTACCCCTTGATAGTTCGCCTTGATTAAAGCTTTTCCAGCAATGCCCAACATTGGTCTTACCATTCGCCACCTAGCCTTTTCTTTCCCTTGGGTTCTGCAGACTCAAGGGTCATCTTATTTTAACCCCCCCCCCGGGCCAGTGCTCCTCTGAGTGTTGGTCCAAACTAGAGCCCCTTGCAGCGCCACCTCGGGGAAACTCAAGGGCTGGTTTTAGTTGTACGGATTGCTTATCTGAGTGTGCCCTGAGAAAGAGATATGTGCAGCTCCTATCGGGATTTGTCGGCACATTCGGGTGGTGTTGCTGGTCTTGTTTTAACCTGTCAAAGTGTCTTGAGTTACCGAGATACCGAGTCTGATCGGAAAGTCTTGGGAGGAGGTCTATTCCTTCGTTGACCGTGAGCTTGTCATGGGCTAAGTTGGGACTCCCCTGCAGGGATTTGAACTTTTGAAAGCCGTGCCCGCGGTTATGGGCAGATGGGAATTTGTTAATGTCCGGTTGTAGATGACTTGAGCCTTAATTTAATTAAAAGGAATCAACCGAGTGTGTTACCGTGATGGCCTCTTCTCGGCGGAATCCGGAAAGTGGACATGGTGTTGGAGTAATGTTTGCGCAGGTTGCTCTCTAGTTTCTCGCTCGCGCTTTGCCTCCTCTTCTCGCTCTCCTTTGCGAATAAGTTAGCCACCATATTTGCTAGTCGCTTGCTGCAGCTCCACATATTTACCATGTCATACCTATAAGCTTAAATAGTCTTGATCGTGAGGGTGCGAGATTGCTGAGTCCCTGTGGCTCACAGATTACTATTACACCAGATGCAGGGCCTGATGATTCCGCTCCAGGAGACGCGTATGAGCTCAAGTGGGAGTTCGACGAAGACAATCAACGTTACTATGTTTCCTTTCCCGATGATCAGTAGTGGTGCCCAGTTGGGGGTGATTGGGACCGTGTCGCTTGTTGGGTTATCTTTTATTTTGGCGCCGTAGTCGGGCCATGAGTGTTTGGTTGATGTAATGTTATTTATGTACTTGATTGACGTGGCGAGTGTAAGCCAACTATGTTATCTCCCCTTTATTATTTATATTACATGGGATGTTGTGAAGATTGCCTAACTTGCGACTTATGCCTTCAATGCGATTATGCCTCTAAGTCGTGCCTCGACACGTGGGAGCTATAGTCGCATCGAGGGTGTTATAAGTTGGTAATCAGAGCCTTCCCCGACCTTATGAGCCCCATTGCTTGATCGTTTTTAGCGGCCGAGTTGTGTCTAGAAAAATGTTTTGAGTCTTTTAGGAATCATATATCGGAGAGATTAGGAATTATTTTTACTTCCCAGTCTCCTCATCGCTCTGGTAAGGCATCCTGACGTAGAGTTTTGACTTTTCTCTTCTCAAATTTCACTAAAAAAAATTTAGGATCACGCGGGTATCTTGGAATCGATCCGATGGTTTTATGATGAGAACATTGTCTTGGTGCCTCCTGTCAGGGGTTTAGTGGAAGTGTCCCGGGGAGTTGAGCTCTGAGGTGTTGTCATCATAATTTTATCGTTGCAGTTCTGGAATACCTGTGTCTAGTACACCGACATCGAAAATCTCTTTTATGCAGTTCGTTGGTGAGATAACCTCGACGCCAACCAGTACTGGGGCGGGAGTTCGGGAGTATCGCCATAACTTGTATAACGGATGCTTTTCGAAGGTTGAGGTAGATGGTTTCCGAAGGTTTCTTGGTTATGTGTTGAAGGATGGATACAGCTGGATGTAGGATTTGCTAGTTTGTGTGAGATATTATGCTTCCCCTGTATCCCCAACACCTGATTGCATAACCGGAAAGGTTCAGGAGTTTCATAGGTGGGAATTCTAGTAGCTCTAGTTCTTCTTCCACGGATATTGTTTGAGATTGGGATTTCTTACCGATTATTCGTTCTTGATCCGTACCTTGTTGATTTATTTCTCTACCTTAATTCTACATGGCTTCTCAATTTATGGATATGTGACCATTTCAAGAGGAATGCATTCGTTCATTTTATTCGGATGTGAAGACTATATGTTGCAATTTTCATTCCGTTGGATTCAGCTTCAATATTTGTCTGTCAATGTGCTAATGGTGGTCAACCTCTTCAGGATGGCTCCTCCAACGCGCACGACTCCGAATCCTGATCCGCCACCACCTCCACCTCCTCCGGAGGCATGGCAAGCTATGATGGCCGCAACCAATGCAAACACACAGTTGATCATGCAAATTCTTCAAGAGCGCAATCAAGGCAACCAAGGGAATCAAGGCAGCAATCAGAATCACATTGCTACACTCAACCAGTTCCTTGCTAATGGGCCAAAGAATTTCAGCAATTGTGTTGAGGCAACCGATGCTGATGATTGTCTTGTGGATCTGTGCAAGCATTTCGAGTGCAGTAACGTCAGGTCTGAGGACTTTGTCAAGTTCGCTTCCTTCCAACTCAAAGATCAAGCTGCAGAATGGTTCCAGCAGTACAAGAACTCCAGAGGCGGACGTGTTATCACTTGGGATGATTTCCGTCGAGATTTCAGAGCTCATCATATTCCCCAGAGCGTAGTTGAAAGCAAGCGTGAGGAATTCCGCAATCTGAAGCAAGGCTCTTTGTCTGTCTATGACTACAACAAGTTCTTCCAGAAGCTCGCCCACTTTGCCAAGCAGGATGTCCCTGATGAGAAGAGCATGATATATTAGTTCAGGGGTGGTCTCAGAAAAGAAATTCAGCTAGCTCTTGTTCTCTTTGAGCCCTTGAGATACGATGAGTTCTACAACATGGCATTGAAGCAAGAGGCTGCTCGGTTGAGGTGTGATGCTTCCAGGAAGCGAGCCAGAGATGTTACTCCTTCTTCCTCTACTCAAGTGGCCAAGCAGCAGAAGTATTGGCCTCCTCCTCCTCCGTTCCGTCAGTCGTATCAGCAGAAGAGCAAAGGTGGCAGTGGTTCTTCCCACCCACCCAACCCTGGCTTTCAGAACAAGACTTCGTCTCAAGCTCCAAGATCGAGTGCTCCGTATCACCGTCCGCTTTTAGAGGTCACGTGCAACAAGTGCCAACAGAAGGGTCACTATGCCAACAAGTGTGTCAACCAGAGGCGTCTTCCTCCTCCTCTGATCAGATCGGCAAGTACAGTTGTGGTCAAGCATAACCCCAAACACGCCAAGGTCAACTTGCTGAATGCAGTTCAGGCAGAGGATTCGTCAAATGTGATCATGGGTAACCTTCCTGTTAACGATGTTCCTGCAAAAGTTCTTTTTGACACGGGTGCATCGCATTGTTTCATCTTGAGACCTTTTGCATCGCATGATTTTGTTACTCAAGTGTTGCCGAAACCGTTGGCTATCATCTCTCCGGCCCGTCAAATGACATCTCGAGTATGCGTTCCGGATGTTACTATCACTTTGGGTGACTATAAGTTCTTGTCCTCTCCAAATGTTCTTGGTGACTCGGATATTGATCTTATTCTCGGGATGGATTGGCTTTCTAAGCGCAAGGCTCAGCTTGATTGTGCAGCCAGGCAGATTCAATTGACTCATTCGTCTGAGGATGTAATTGTCTTTGCCGCTCGTGATGATACCATCCGTCTGTTTTCTCTCAATGAGAAGGGTGAATTGGATGCCATCTCTCAAATTCCAGTCGTTTGCGAATATCAAGAAATCTTTCCAGAAGAGCTTCCAGGAATGCCTCTGCACCGGCCAGTTGAATTCGTTATTGATCTTGAGCCTGGCACGGAACCTGTGTGCAAGCGTCCTTACAAGCTCGGACCTGAAGAGTTGAAGGAGCTGAAGAGGCAACTCGATATTCAAGAGAAAATGGGTCTCATCCGGCCTAGTTCTTCTCCGTGGGGTTGTGGTGTTCTTTTTGTGAAGAAGAAGGATGGAACGGACCGACTTTGTGTTGATTACCGTCCAGTGAACAAGAAGACCATCAAGAACAAATACCCACTTCCCAACATCAATGAGCTGTTCGAACAACTCAAAGGTGCCCAAGTATTCTCCAAGCTTGATCTCCGCATGGGTTATCACCAGATTCGCATTCGTGAGCAAGATATACCCAAGACGGCTTTCTGGACAAGCTTTGGTTCATATGAATACACTGTCATGTCTTTTGGTCTCGCCAACGCTCCTCCGACGTTCTCTCGCATGATGAACTTCATCTTCAATGCCTACACCAATGACTTCGTTTTGGTCTATCTCGACGACATTCTGGTTTTCTCGAAGAACAAGGAAGATCATGCCAAGCACTTGCGTTTGGTTCTTGATAGGCTCAGGGAACATCAGTTCTACGCCAAGTTCTCCAAGTGTGAGTTTTGGCTCGATGAGGTTCTTTATCTTGGTCATATCATCTCTTCCAAGGGCATTGCCGTGAATCCTGAGAAGGTGTCTGCAATTGTGAATTGGGAACCTCCTCAGAACGTGAAGCAACTCCGCAGTTTTCTCGGTCTCGCAAGCTATTGCCGAAGATTCGTTGAGAACTTTTCTAAGATCGCGAAGCCTCTCTCTAATCTTCTTCAGAAGCACGTCAAGTACGTTTGGTCTCCGGAGTGTGACATTGCTTTCAACACATTGAAAGAGAAATTGATCACTGCTCCAGTTCTGACTCCGCCTGATGAATCCAAGCCGTACGAGGTCTTTTGCGATGCCTCTCTCCAAGGTCTTGGCGCAATATTGATGCAAGAGAAGAAAGTTGTTGCTTATACCTCTCGCCAGTTGAAGCCTAATGAGAAAAACTACCCCACTCATGATCTCGAGTTGGCGGCAGTTGTGCATGCTCTTTTGACTTGGAGACATCTTCTATTGGGAAGAAAAGTGGACATTTTCACTGATCACAAGAGTCTCAAGTACATCTTCACTCAGCCTAATCTCAACCTCAGGCAAACTCGATGGGTCGAAATGATTCAAGAGTATAATCCGAGTATCGAGTATACTCCAGGCAAGGCTAATGTGATTGCTGACACTTTGAGCAGGAAGGCTTACTGCAACAGTCTGATTCTAAAGCCTTAACAACCCGAGCTTTGTGAAGCTTTCTGCAAACTTAATCTGCAAGTTGTTCCTCAAGGTTTCCTCGCCAACCTTCAAGTCTCTCCTACCTTAGAAGACCAGATTCACCAAGCTCAACTTCTTTATGCTATGGTGAAAAAGGTAAGGATTGGGATTGCCAAGAGTCAGTCCAAGTACAAGTGCTACCGCCTTGATGACAAGGACACTCTCTTCTTCGAGGATCGTATTGTTGTACCCAAAGGTGAACTTCGTAAAGTGATCATGAACGAGGCTCACAATTCTCTCCTCTCCATCCACCCTGGGAGCACGAAGGTGTACCAGGACCTTAAGCAAAACATATAAGGTAGTTAGTCATGAAGTTAAGTAAGGGTTCGCATGCTATCAGTAAAATATGTTGATGAAAAATAATCACTTTGTAGATTCATCAGATTAACTGAAGCCACACGGAAAACCCATTTATCCAAACCAAGCATGTTTAAGAACTAGGAAATGTAGCACTTATATATGTTTCTCATGTATTAAGTGCAACCAAATTTGATTTATTCCTCACATGCACAACAATACAAAATTCTACCCACGACAATTGGACATCGCATTGCAGAATTGAACCAAGCAGTTAACTAAACACCACAACAAATGAACCAAACATTAACCGAGCACCACATTGCACAATGTAACATACTCCTAATAGAAGATGAGACATTTAACCAAACAGATAACTACAGCCAATTGTATTTGTTTCTCATGTATTTACTACAGCCAAATTCAATTTATTCCTCACATGGTATACAATAACAGAATGCACCCACAATTTTGTAAAGATAAATTCGATTTATTTCTCACATGGAAGAGAATACAAAATTGCAGCCTAAAGAATTGAACATCACATTTGCAGAATTGAACCAAACATTTAACTGAAGACGACAACTAATTAACAAAACAGTTAATAAGTGAGCACCACACTGCACGACATATAGAACATATACACTAGAGCAACATATTGCATGGTAAAATTAGATAGCACAATTCACTAGAATTTGTGAAGGAAAGGCAGGAGCAGCACACGCAACGGGTAAATCGAGCATGCTTAACTGGCGTAGCTAGCAAATGGCAAGGTGCTCCTTCAAGATCTGGGGGTCGGCACGAATGGCAGCCATCGCGACCTCATCAGCGCTTGCGGCTGCGATTTGCTTCTCCACTGCCAAATGCTCCTTGAGGTCTTGGCTATACTGCATGCACCATGGCTTAGGCTGTGTAACGCCCTCGATGCGGCTATATCTCCCACGTGTCGAAGCACGACTTAGAGGCATAACCGCATTGAAAGCAATGTCGCAAGTGAGGTAATTTTGCAAACAACCCATGTAATACCATAAGGGAAAGGATACATAGTCGGCTTACAATCACCACTTCACACAAATACATGAATAAAGCATTACATCAACCCGATACAATCAAGGTCCGACTACGGAACCCAAAATAAAAGAAGACTACCCCAAATGCTACACAGATCTTCATCGAGCTCCTCCTGAGCTTGGTTGCGTCACCTGCTCGGTAACATCAGCACCTGCAAACTGGTTTTGGAAGTATCTGTGAATCACGGGGACTCAGCAATCTCACACCCACGCGATCAAGACTATTTAAGCTTATAGGTAGGATAAAAGGTATGATGTGGAGCTGCAGCAAGCGACTAGCATATATGGTGGCTAACATACGCAAATGAGAGCGAGAAGAGAAGGCAAAAGCACGGTCGAACAACTATGATCAAGAAGTGATCCTCGAACAACCTACGTCAAGCATTACTCCAACACCGTGTTCACTTCCCGGACTCCACCGAGAAGAGACCATCACGGTTACACACGCCGTTGATGTATTTTAATTAAGATCAACTTCAGGTTTTCTACAACCGGACATTAACAAATTCTTATCTGTTCATAACCGCGGGCACGACTTTCGAAAGTTCAAATCCCTGCAGGGGTGTCCCAACTTAGCCCATCACAAGCTCTCATGGTCAATGAAGGATATTCCTTCTCCCAAGACAATCCAATCAGGCTCGGCATCCTGGTTACAAGACATCCTCGACAATGGTAAAACAAGTCCAGCAACACTGCCCAAATGTGCCGACAAATCCCGATAGGAGCTGCACATATCTCATTCTCAGGGCACACTCAGATGAGTGCTCCATACAACTAAAACCAAACCTCGAGTTTCCCCGAGGGGGCGCTGCACAGCGCTCTAGTTTGGACCAACACTCAGAGGAGCACTGGCCCGGGGGGGTTAAAATAATGATGACCCTTGAGTCTGCAGAACCCAAGGGAAAGAAAAGGCTAGGTGGCGAATGGTAAAACCAATGTTGGGCATTGCTGGAGGAGTTTTATTCAAGGCGAACTGTCAAGGGGTTCCCATTATAACCCAACCGTGTAAGGAACGCAAAATCCGGGAACATAACACCGATATGACGGAAACTAGGGCGTCAAGAGTGGAACAAAACACCAGGCATAAGGCCGAGCCTTCCACCCTTTACCAAGTATATAGATGGATTAATTAAATAAGAGATATTGTGATATCCCAACAAAATATCCATGTTCCAACATGGAACAAGCTCCAATCTTCACCTGCAACTAACAACGCTATAAGAGGGGCTGAGCAAAGCGTTAACATAGCCAAACAATGGTTTGCTAGGACAAGGTGGGTTAGAGGCTTGGCTTAACAATATGGGAGGCATGATAAAGCATGTGGTAGGTATTGTAGCATAGGCATAGCAAAAGAGCGAGCAACTAGCAAGCAAAGATAGAAGTGATTTCGAGGGTATGGTCATCTTGCCTGAAATCCTGCAAGGAAGAAGAACGAGTCCACGAAGAAGACAAACAGACATAGTCGAATGGGTCTTCACAAACACGACGTTAACGGAACCAACCCGAAGAAGCAACACCGGAAAGAAGCACACAACATAGTAAACAACCAACACACGAGCATGGTAAGATATGCGGTATGCAGTATGTGATGCATATGCATGATTTGCAAAGGAATGATTGAACCTGGCCTCAACATGGAAATTCAAGAGTGCCACTGGAAAGAGGAGATGATTTCGGTTGAAATCGATATAAAGATCACCGGGATCGGATGCATGGTTTGGAAATGGCAAGCAAAACAAATATGGCACCGGTCTGCGATGATCAACAAGTGACCAACTAAATGCATCAAGATAAATATGCTACAACACTCAAACATGACAACAAGATACATGGCAGGGATCCACTCATGAAGCTTGACAAAAGTTGAACACTAAGCTACGGCTAATTCATCCATTAACAGGTTCAAACAAGCATGGCAAAAGAGCAAAAGATAACAGGTTTCAAACTTAGTGAAATAAGCAACAAGTCTGGAATTTATCATCAGGAAGCACACTTTAGAGCATGAAAACTACATGCTACAGGAACTTAACATGGCACAGCAAGGCATGGCATGAAGCTACTCAAAGCACTTATCAAAAGTCCCTTAGTGACCTTGAGCCAAAAGGGATCAGAAAATACAATTGCAAGCATGTGAACATGGCAAAAACATAAACAGATGCAGACTTAGTGAAAAATTGGAGCATGCAAAACAGTTAACGAGTAGGCATGTTTACGAGCTCGATGCACTCACTACAGAGCATGGCATGAGAAACTAAGCATACACCCATCAAGAATACATAGCCTAGAAGCTAGACACGGCAAGAACAACAAAATAGCATGCATGGATCAACAGCAACATCCTCGGCAAAATCGCTAAACATGTCAACAATCTGCCAGGATCATTTTATAGCAAAAGTAGAGCTCGACTGACTCAAGCTAGGGTGCTCCATAATTGCAAATAAAGACATGGATAGATAGAGCACCACAATGTTAACAAAACATCCTTACTGATCATCCTCAAAAGAGGCATGGATCACTAGGAAACAACATGAACATATGGCATAACAACGAAAGCAGGACAAGGACTTGGTGAAATTCTAAGTCCCTGAAATCAGCATCGACGATTACGCTACTTTGCAAGCTTGTGCTAGTCACCACAAACATCACAAAAATACATGGCAAGCACCTCTGTAAAGATGGCATGACATATAACAAAACACATGTAGAGCTCAGGATCATAGCATGCACACATTAATCATGGCAAAAATGACAAAAGGCTATTTGTTGAAACAGATCTGACATAATCATCACATAGCCTTCTTCCAGAAGCATTTCGGGCATCAAGATGAGCTCAAATGAAAATGATGCAATGAGATGAAATGATATGCTCGTCGAGACGAACAATTTGATATGCTACACGCTCAAAACGGAGCCACGGTTGCGGAGATATGATGCGATGAAATATGCATAAAAACTAGGGTTAGGGCAAAAAGTCAACCGAGGTTAGGGTTCCAGATCTGGATCCGGATCGGGCACTGTAGCGGTGTGGAAAATGATGATCGCCGGAGTTGGACTCCAAGGTCGTCGGACTTGGAGACGCTCACCGGCGCGAGGGGATGGCCGGAGCGGCGAAGGGCGGTGAGGGCGGCGCGGCCGTGGTGGTGGTGCGGCGAAGAGGCGGCGGTGGTAGGGCAGCCGGAGCGGCCTGCGACGTCGATGGCGGGCGGCGGCGCTGGGCGAAGGCTCGCCGGCGCGGGGGAGGAGACGGGGCGGCGGTGAGGGGCGCCTCGCCCGGGGCGAGTGGCGGCGGAGGCGGGCCGCGGGGGCTCACTGCGGGCCGAGCAGGCCGCGTGGCTGCGGGTGGTGGCGCGCCACGTGGCGGCCTGTGGTTGGCGGCGGCGGGGATGTCTGGCGCGGCCCGGATGTTGTCCGGCGCGCAGAGAGGCGGGGAGCTAGGTTAGGGTAGGAAGAGACCCGAAATTTCGGGGAGGAGGCCTTTATATAGAGGTAGGAGGAGCTAGGAAGCTCCAAAAGAGGTGCGGTTTGCGGCCACGCGATCATGATCGAACAGCCTAGGTGATGGAGGAGGTTTAGGTGGGTTTTGGGCCACTTTGGAGGGGTGTTGGGCTGCAACACACACGAGGCCTTTTCGGTCCCTCGGTTAACCGTTGGAGTATCAAACGAAGTCCAAATGGCATGAAACTTGACCGGCGGTCTACCGGTAGTAAACCAAGGCCGCATGACAAAACTCGGTCCAATCCGAAAATGTTTAACACCCACACACGAAAAGAGGTAGAAAGGGGCACCGGGTGACATATGAGCGCCGGATTGCAAAACGGACAACGGGGAAAATGCTCGGATGCATGAGATGAACATGTATGCACATGATGACATGGTATGCAATGCATGACACGCAAGCACATGACAAGGCAACAACAACGAATAACTGGAGGACACCTGGCACATCGGTCTCGGGGCGTTACAAGCCGGCACTTATTTGGTGGAGGGGTTGGTGATTTGGGTGGAAGGTATCGCGCTTGCGCCGGCGGTAGGGGCATGTGGGATGTGGAAGGAGGAGGAGGATGGGGGTTGTGTGTGGATTACCTGCCTGGATAGGCGAGGTCGAGGAGCGTGAAGGAGGGTCACCGGCGAGGAGGCGGCGGAGCTGCAAGCAAGGAGTGAAGGTTTCAACTTGGAAAGGAAGGTGGAAAGAGGGGAAATGGGGCTTTGGTTAAGGGGGAGGGGGCGGGGAGGTAGATATTTCTGCGGAAGCCGAAAATTTGGAATCTCTTTAGCCAAAAAAACTGGTGCGCAAAGTTTCATTAGACACGGTCCCTTATTTAGAACTGTGTACGATATGTGAACATCAAAAACGATTCAGATAGCTTAACCCGTGTGTGTTGAGTTTGAACGTCAAAAATTTTGGTTCGAATTTCCCTGGTTACAGTGGTCATCCACGTCATTGCATAATTTGGGTACACAAATGAGACTAACTTCTTAATCGAGCAAGCTCAGCAATTAAATAGAGCTAGTTGACCTAAACATTACTCTAACAAATTAAAGACCGGAACTCTTAATTAAACAAAACAAAGAGTACTACTACGGCTGGTGCTCGTCAATCTCCGCCGCCGCCTCCATGTCTAGCTCGCTCCCGACGGTCTCCTGGGGAAGGGGCTCCATGGCGTCAATTGCACCATACTCGGCAAGCATCTCGCCATCCATGTCTGCCATATCATTGGAATAGACCATCACGAGCTAGGGGTGTGCGGCCGCGATATGGGCTCTGGCGGGCTCCATCGTGGCAAGGTATGTGCGCAGGAATGGACGGCTGCTCAAACTCTCTCGGCGATTGCCAGCTCTTCAGCCATGGGTTGCCGGCCGTTGCTGGAGAAGCTTCGTTCGATTTGTGCGGTGACCGCCACGAGCTGGGCGTGGACGGCCTCGACATGGTAGTGGGCGGCCTCCAGCAGGGCTAAGGCCGCAGCTGCGGAACAGACAACTGTTGTGCCGCTCTTGCCAGTTGCTATCCCCGAGGCAGATGCTACTGCTGCCGCCTGAGAAGCAACATCGGCCGTTTGGGCTTCCTTGGCCGCCCGGACGCAGACTGCAGTCGCCCTCACGAAGCTTGTTAGCACGCGCCTGACAGCTACGGCCGCGCTCTCGCCGAAGTGGGCCGCCGAAGTTGCCCTCATGACGTGGGTCCACATCCCCATCTTGCACTGGCGACAAATGAACAGTGAAATGATATTTGGGGAGTGAGCTAGTGTGCTTGACATGCCGGCTGTGGACTGTAGCCGAGGCACCTTCTCTCATAAGCCATGGGCGTACTATACACCGAAAGTGCTCCAAGATATTTTGTGCTGCATCGCACACAGTTGGTGATAAAAAACTGTGTGCGATCTACTTGATTTATCGCCTTGATCATTTGAATTATGTAATGGGGTCACAGCTACAAAGGATGGTATTTGAATTGTTAGAACTTTTATCTGCAGTGAACATGCAACTATAGGTGTGTCGTCAAAAAAATTGGAATTATTCAAGGTTCGTTTGTACATTTTTATACATTAACTAGGTTTTCCAAGCATTTTATGCGCATAATTCAAATTTGAACAACATGCACATGCTCCAGTGCATATAAACTTATTGAAAAAACAAATATGTGTCCATGGTTGCATGCTTAGGTCCCATGCAAGAAATGGGAATGAATTTCGAACACCCCGCCACCGTCACTCGGCCGCAAACATTGACATACCTAGTTTTTAAATTCTAGTAAATCCAAAACCTATCTGAAATTCATGAAACTTGGCATGCTATCATGTAGCAGCATCAACATGCTGTGGTAAAATTTTTGTCCCATTTGGGGCAGGTTTGGGTATAAGCTTCTCACAAACCAGAGCTTCTCACAACAAGCGTAATGGTTTCGGTAGCGAATGTGCCACCTATGGGGACGAAACGATATTCGTTGCATCTTATTGCTTTCAAAAAAATTCGAGTGTCAACATAGAACAACAGGAGTGTTGTGTGAATTTTTGTGATTTTTTGGTGTTCGTTTGGACATTTTTATGCATTAACTGAGTTTTCAATGCATTTATGTGCATAATTCAAATTTGAACTCCATGCACATGCTCTAGTGCATATAAATTAGTTGAAAAAACAAATGTGTGTCCTTGGGTGCATGCTTAGGTCCCATGCAAGAAATGGGAATTAATTTCAAACACCAGGGCACCATTGATTGCCGACAAAACATTGAGATGCCTGGTTTTTAAATTCTAGTCAATCCAAAACTCGTCTGAAATTCATGAAACTTGGCATGCTATCATGGAGCGGCATCAACATGCTGTGGTACAAATTTTGTCCCATTTGGGGCAGGTTTGGGTATATGCTTCTCAGAAACCAAAGCTTCTCACAACAAGCACGATGGTTTTTGGTAGGGAACGTCCCACCTTTGGGGATGAAACGATATCCATTGCCTCTTATTGCTTTCAATTATTTTCTCGTGTCAACATAGAACAACAGGAGTGTTGTGTGAATTTTTGTGATTTTTTGGGGTTCGTTAGGACATTTTTATGCATTAACCGAGTTTTCAATGCATTTATGTACATAATTCTAATTCGAACTACATGCACATGCTCCAGTGGATATAAATTGGTTGAAAAATCAAATCTGTATCCTTGGGGGCATGCTTAGGTCCCATGCAAGAAATGGGAATGAATTTCAAACACGAGGGCATCGTTGATTGCCGGCAAAACATTGAGATGCCTCGTTTTCAAATTCTAGTAAATCCAAAATTCTGTTAACCATTGATGCGACGCCACGTGTCTTGGTTTTAATGGCTGTAGGAGGTGCCGTGTGGATAGCTGCTTGACCTTGACTGAACAGGAGGCATGCGAGCGCCGTCCGAGGCGCAGGATGACCGAGAGGTGTGAAAGCTGTCCTCGAGTGCGCAGGCTCACCGGGAAGCATGCAAGTTGTATGCTGCGCAGGCTCACTGGGAAGCAAGCCCTTTGACTTCCATGGCCGCCCGCCTTGCTTGCATCCTCTCCATTAATGGCGCCCAAGACGCAATTTAATTTGCTTTTTAAATATAAAACACTCATCGCAAACGTTTTAGTTAGAACACCCGTATGCAAACCGACAGCTTCCCCAGGAAGCCAAGTGAAAATGTGCCGAGCAAGATTTCTGTAGCTCATGATCGCAAATGATTTAGATAGAACACCCATGTGCAAAGTGGGAGCAGCGTAGGATTTGTTCATCCCTTCAATGCAAACGGTTGTTTTGGATGACCCATGTGCAACCACATACAAACAATTTTGTAAGATTTGCATCTGTCATATTGGGTATGTTGCCATTTGTCAAACTGGAAAGATTTACGATTGTTGATCTACTAACATTGCCATTTGTCAATCCTTTTAACTCTGTGATTTTTCAAAATATGCAGCTAGAAATCATTAGCACTATGTAATTTTTGCAACTAAAATTCAGTAATTAAGCAAAGATTTCATTCATAGATTAATTAGTCGTTCTTAATTTATACAAACAGTTCAGCTCGACAGCTGAACCGACCAAACTTCTCCCCAATTGTTGCCAACCATGTACTGAAATAGCTAGTTCAACTATATATACTAGCTAATTTTAAGTACGTTGTATAGTTCAACCACACATCTATAGTCAGATGAACTGAACAAAATAGCCCCTAAATACTACTACTACCACGGAGGGGCTTTGTGCTACTTCCGGCAGCCTCTCCTCTGTTGAGTGTGCTCAGTAAGAGGCAGAGGAGGAGGAGCCTACCGACGAGCTGGACAAATGCAATACAGTGCCTGCCGCTGCTGCACGTTCAGCGACGCTCGCCAGCTCGAACGCCCACTGCCGCTCCAGACAATCCCTCTCGAAGCGGTCGGACTGCTCGTAGATCTCCTGATTCCTCGCCTCTGCGTCGGCGTGTGCTGCGGCCACGATGGTGGCAAGGATCTTTGCGTGCTCGACGAGGCGCTCCTCCTCCTCCCGCAGGAACTCGATGTACCGCGCAGGGTCGCTGACGCATGTGCGGGCCTCCACCTCCGCCTCCCTCCTTCGGGTGGCGGTGGCGAAGCGGGTGATGATCCCGACAGTCGACGGTGGGCTGGCGGCCATGGTGTCCGACGATGGGGTGGTGGCCATGACCACCTCCTCCCGCCTTCAGGCTGCGGTGGCGGAGCGGGTGATGGCCACGGTGGACGATAGTGGGGTGGCGGCCACGACGGCCACCTCCCGCCTTCGGGCCACGGTGGCGGAGCGGGAGATGGCCCTGGCTTTCGACGGTGGTGTGGCGGCAATGGCAGCCGGCAACAGCTGCCGACGGGCAGCGGCGGCGGAGCGTGTGGTGGGTGTTCCGCACACACCCAACAAGGACACCACACACACTACACTACACCGGGGACTGCACCGCCGCCGCGGTGTAGCCTCCGAGCTGGAGCTGTCCTCTGATGACGGCGGAGTGGCTGAGCAATGACGACAGACCGGTGCCATTGGCGATTGTGGGAGAAGCATATGAGATAAGCTACATGGAGGAAGGAGAAAATGCGACACATGACTCGCTGGTCGTGAGGGTTTTAATAGCAAGCCAGCAAGCATTGGGATTTTGGTGGATTTCACCGAGTCGGGCGAGAAGCTTGCATGGGAACCTGCGAGGTTGCATGGGAACGGGCTCACCGACGATTCATTCGCGCCACCATTTGGCCAAAAAACGTCCCCGCGCACTGCGCAAGCTTGCGCTATAAGCCGTCTGCGGTAGTGGGGTGACAAGACGTGCGAGAGGAGGACGAGACGACACGTACTCATACAGTTAATAAAAAAACGTTTGCGGTTTAATTACCTACTATACCCCCGTCCTGGTTTATAAGTAGGATTTAACTAATAAAATACGAATGCATGTCGCCATAGATTATATCGTTGGAGTCGTATTTAAACATAGTTTCCAGCTATACAATTTTTGTAACATGCATTAACACTTTTTTGGTTAAATTTAAGGTTATACACCAGCAAGTGTTCGCCCACAACACACACGGCTTATTCCATCACAAACAGCTCTGATGGATCAACTGTCTGCCACGTATCGCACACGCAACTCTAATCTGATTCGTGCTTGATGTCTCCGACATCGCTCGCACAGTTCGTCCTATTTGCCACGTATCACTGTGTCATCCTCTGCTCGCTGTTAGGCGCCGCGGCGCGCTCTGTCGTGTCCATTGGTGCGCTCTGCTCACGTCCATCGGCGCGCTCGGCTTGTGGACAGCTTTTCCTTGAGGCGATCGCGGAGCACTCTGCTTGTGTCCCTCCGCACGTGCTCTGTCAGCGGTTGGGCATGCGCACGATCACGTCGGGGGCCCCATATGCATGCGGTTGCGCCACATGCATTGCCACGCGATGCAGTTACGTGCGGCACAATGGAGTTACGCGCTGCAAATTAGAACTGCCATCAGGGTCTGCCGATATTCATGGCCGTCCGGCTTCCCCTTTAATTCCCACGACCATTATAACCTTAGTCTCTTCAACCTTTCAATCGCGCCCCACAACACAACAAGCACACCCGCGACGACACATAGAGAGGGGATTTCCAACGGCACTCCAATGGAGTTCGGCGATCATAGAGTGGAGACCCACGCGCGGGAGACGGATCTCTCGGTGGTGTACACCATCGACCCGGCCGTGGTGGACGACTACATCAATAGCGTTGAGTAGTTGCTTGTTGGAGACAAGTACAAGGTGGTCGGCATCGACCTCTAGTACACCGCTGGTCGTCCCGGCATAGATCAGAAGGTTGCCATCACCCAGTTGTGCATACGCCATCATATCCTCATCTACCACTACTGCATGGCCACAGAGCCTTGCGACCGTTTCAACAGGTTTTTCAACAACACTGACTACAAGTTCGCCACAATGGATACCACCAATGATGTAAAAGCGCTCAGTGTTACGGGCTTGGCCTGCAAGAACCTTGTCGAAATTCGTGACCACTACACGGTCTGGGGCAGCACGAATAAGGACTCCCTAGTTGAACTCGCCTCATCCATCATCGACCCCTACTACGAAAAGATGAAGCAGGATGCCCAGAGAATAAGTCCCGTATCCTGGCACGGGGCCTGGATGCGGCAACTGGATGAACCTCACCTCAGGTTTGCGGCCAAGAGCGTGTACACATGCTACGAGATGCACAGGCGGATCGTTGACATGAGGAAGTGCCTCGTTACCCAAATCAACGAGCCTGGATCGAGGCACAAGCAGAGCAACCGTCACAAGAAGTAGATGATAATCAGATGATCGTTTATGCTAGTTAATCATGCATGTAATATATAGTTTACTTTATTGGTGTGTGTGGAAATGTCATGTGTGTAGTAGCCACCTATGTAATTATGCATGTAATAATTTACTTTGGTGTGTGCAAATGCCATGGTTGTAGTAGCCACCTACGTAAGTGGATGTTTCATTTGGTTATGCAAGCATGTCCTTATAAGTGTGTGTGTGTGTGTGTGTGTGTGTGCGTATATATATATATGTTGTTGTTCTGTATGCAATCCCATCGCACAACACACATGTCTTATTACCAACAACCGTCTATGTTATTATCTGTCTTCACACACATTTCTGATTACAGACCTGTTTGCCGCGTATCACACACATCTTGTTAAGTTGAACCGATTCTGTTCTCATGTCTCAACGCAAACAGTTCATCCGAGTGAACCGCATGTCGTATATCACACACACCTTGATCTGGCTGATCGTTTCTTTTGTGTTGCCTAATAACAAATAGTTCATCCGAGTGAACCATATGCTGTGTATCGCACACGCCTTCATCTGGCTGCCCGTTTCTTTTGTTCCTCCTCATCGCAAACAGTTAATTGAACTGAACCATATGCCCTTCATCGCACACGCAACTAAAACCTGAACCGTGTTTGATGCATCCGTCATCGCAAACGTTTTACACATTTCTGATGGTTTCATACAGCACCGTTTGCGATTATTGCATCGCACATAGTTTCTCGAAGGGTCTCTGATCGTAGTGTCGCGTTAGCAGCATCCTGCAGTAGTGCAAGCTGTCCGGTGTGCAATGCTTCTCGATACAAGAAGGCCGGGAAGAAATCTCCCTGGAAAGTTGTATGGTACTTACCGATCACTCCCCATCTCCAGCGGTATTTCGTAGATCCCAAGGAAGCAAAGCTCACGCGCTGGCACGCGGAGAGGAAGAAGCCCGACGATGGAGATGATCTAAAGCTGAGACACGTCAAGGATGGAAGCCAGTGGAGAGCGTTGAACGGCTTCTATCGGTATTTCGAATGTCATGCAAGGAATAGCATGCTCGGCGCGTGTACCGATGGCATGAATCCGTTTGGCAACCAGAACACCAACCATAGCACATGGCCTGTGTTTGTATGGATGTACAACCTCCCCTTAGTTGTGCATGAAGTCGAAGTACATTCACATGAGCATGCTGATTCATCGGCCGGAACAACCAGGAAATAATATTAATGTGTATCTGGGGCTACTTCAGGAGGAGTTAGACAATGGAAAACACTGGCCAAGACATGGGACACCAGCAAAGGTGAGTATTTCTACATGAGAGCCGCGCTGATCACGACGGTGCACGACTATCTCAGTTATGGATATGTCACAGGCCAGGTGTGCCATGGATATTGCGGATGCACGCGGTGCATGGATGATACGATGTCTTAGCAGCTAACGTCAAGTAAAGATGGCGGGTCTGGGAAAATCGTGTACATGGGGCATCGAAGATGGCTCGATCAGGACAACCCGTGGAGAAACCATGGAGATCTATTCAATGGTCATGCTGAGCATCGAGCACCTCCATGTAAGCAGAGCGGCGCCGAAATCGATGAGCTATTCAAATACTAGGAACAGCGCCCCGCCCCAGGAAACATGGTGAAAAAGGCGCTGGGGCCGCTGCTGAAGGTATGGAAGATGAGGTCTGTGTTCTGGGACTTGGAGTACTGGCACAAACTCGACACACCTCATTGCCTTGATCAAATTCATAAATGTAAGAATGTCCTTGAGAGCTTGCTCGTGACATTGATGAACATGCCGGATAAGACCAAGGATGGGCCGAAGGCAAGGAAAGACTTGCAAGATTTGAAAATCAGGGAAGATCTACACATGCCGCCCCGTAAAAACTCAGACAAGACAGAGATGGAGACAGAGGCGCGGGAGAAGAAGGGCAAAAAAGTAAAGGAACATGATTGTTTCCCCTCTTCTTGCTTCACTTTAAGTCAGGCTGAAAACGTCAACGCTGAGGAACCATATGTTATCGGTAAAATGACATAATATATATGTTCCTATTTTGTGTACACACCTAGCCATTATGCATGTGAAAGCACAAGTGCTCCGTGGGTGGTTTTGGTAATTAATGTCAACATATCTCTTGTTGGACTAACACTTTTACCTAGTATGTTTCAGATAAGTTCAACAATGGAGTGGCATGGACTAGAGGATGTGGAACCCCTTCAAGATTCTAAGGACAAAGGATTGGCTCAAGCTTCAAGATCAAGACTCTACATTTTCTATTTTAGTGATCCAAGATCACATTGAGTCTATAGGAAAAGCCAATACTATCAAGAGGGGATGAGGTGTTGCTTAATGGCTTGCTTGCTCAAAGTGCTTAGTGATATGCTCCAAAATCCTCAACTACCTTCCCACATCCACATATGACCTAAACCAAAAGTCAAACTCGGCCCCACCGATTCTATCTATCCGACGCCACCGAGTTTCAGATGTCATAGCCACTGCCACAAACCCTAGCAAATCGGTTTCACCGATAGGGATCTCGGTCTCACCGAGATGGGATTGTAATCTCTCTGTGTATGTCCATTACCAAAATCAGTCTCACCGAGTTTGAGCAATCGGTACTACCAAGATTACAATGCAAACCCTCTGGTTAGCTTATTACCAAAACCGGTCCCACCGAGTTTGTGTAATCGGTCCCACTGAGTTTGCCTGACCAACTCTCTGGTTAGCTTATTACCAAAATCGGTCCCACCGAGTTTGTGTAATCGGTCACATCGAGATTACGTTATGCCCTAACCCTAACCATATCGGTCCTACCGAGTTGCATCTTAGTTCCACCAAAAATCCTAACGGTCACTAGGTTTGCTGAATCGGTCCGACCGAGTTTAATCATTCGATCCCACCGAGTTTGGCAAATTGTGTGTAACGGTTAGATTTTGTGTGGAGGCTATATATACCCCTCCACCCACTCTTCATTCATGGAGAGATCCATCAGAACATACCTACACTTCCAATACACATTTTCTGAGAGAGAACCACCTACACTTGTGTTGAGGTCAAGATATTCCATTCCAACCATATGAATCTTGATCTCTAGCCTTCCCCAAGTTGCTTTCCACTCAAATCTTCTTTCCACCAAATCCAAATCCTGTGAGAGAGAGGTGAGTGTTGGGGAGACTATCATTTGAAGCACAAGAGCAAGGAGTTCATCATCAACACACCATTTGTTACTTCTTGGAGAGTGGTGTCTCCTAGATTGGCTAGGTGTCACTTGGGAGCCTCCAACAAGATTGTGGAGTTGAACCAAGGAGTTTGTAAGGGCAAGGAGATCGCCTACTTCATGAAGATCTACCGCTAGTGAGGCAAGACCTTCATGGGCAACGCCCGTGATGGAATAGACAAGGTTGCTTCTTCGTGGACCCTTCGTGGGTGGAGTCCTCCGTGGACTCACGCAACCGTTACCCTCCATGGGTTGAAGTCTCCATCAACGTGGATGTACGATAGCACCACCTATCGGAACCACGACAAAAACATCCATGTCTCCAATTGCGTCTGAATACTCCAAACCCTTCTCTTTACATTCTTGCAAGTTGCATGCTTTACTCACCGTTGCTCATATACTCATTGCATGCTTGCTTGATATGTATTGTGTTTGTTAAACTTGTGCTTAAACTCCACTTAAACTTAAGAATATTAAAAACTGCAACTTTTGTCACTTAGTGTCTACTCACCCCCCCTCTAGACACCTCTTCTTGATCCTTTCAATTGGTATCAGAGCTTTGGTCTCCATTGCCTTGGTTTAAACACCATTGGAGGAAGATGGATGTGTCTACTTTGGGGAGTCTTAGACATAGAGTGCCTATTCTTGATGGAGAGTATTTTCATGAGTGGAAAAATGAAATGCTTGAGATTTTCAATGAATATCATTTGAACAAGTACATTACTAGACCTTGTGCACCTCATGTTGATCCTTTGCACCCTACCCTAGATGAAGATATTGACAAGATTCGCAATCTTAGAACTATTGAGCTCATCATTAGAGGCTTGCCTAGAAACTTGATTAGATGTTTGCCTACTCTCAAGTGTGCCTACACCATATGGAGATTTCTTGAGGAACGATTTCCAGATTATTCCTTGAAAAATTTAGACGAAATTCTCCATAAGTCTATTGCCTTGAGTAAGATGAACTCTAGTGATCCTAGCTTTGGTGATTGTCTATTTGAGCTTACCAATCTCATGTGTGCTAAAGGAAATGTTGGAATCATTAGCGATATCATATCTGAAGCTATTAGAATTCATATAGGTAACCATTGTGATGATCATTTATCTAATGAATTACCCTCTCTAGGAATTGATCAATCACAAGATGATGTTGAACATGGATACTATGATGAAGATGATGATAGTGACTATGATCTTGATGATGCAATGATGCATTTTGGTCTTATGGCAAATCTTCGCGGCTACATGGCTGGAGGAAAGGAATGGGTCCTTCATAGTGGATGTACTGATCATATGACCGGAGATAAAGATACGTCCCGTGAGCTTGCTGAAAACGACGGCCCTCGAAAATATGTCACTTTTGGTGATAATTCAAAGGGTAAGGTGGTTGGCCTTGGTAAGGTGGCCATCTCACATGATAGCTCCATACAAAATGTCATGCTCGTTGAATCCCTTGGATACAATTTACTTTCAGTTTCTAGACTTGCGGATTTCGGTTTCAATGTCTTATTCACTGAAGTAGATTGCCAAGTGTTTCGTAGAGACAATCATAAAATGGTCTTTACCGGTATACGTAGAGGAGATCTTTACATTGTTGATTTCACTAAAAAGGCTCAACCTAGAACTTGCTTAATTACCAAATCTTCTAAAGGCTGGTTGTGGCATAGAAGACTAGGTCATGTTGGTATGCGAAATCTTGATAAGCTTATTAAAGGTGATCATATCCTTGGAATAAAAGATGTCATATTTGACAAGGATAGACTTTGTAGTGCTTGTCAAGCAGGGAAACAAGTTGGAGGAAGTCACCGCGCGAAGAACATCTTGACCACAAGAAGACCACTCGAGCTACTTCACATGGATCTCTTTGGTCCAAATGCCTACAAGAGTCTCGGTGGTAACTCATTTGGTCTAGTCATAGTTGATGATTTTTCAAGATTTACGTGGGTGTTCTTTCTTGATGACAAATTGCAGGTCCAAAAGATCTTCAAAAACTTCGCTAGGAAGGCCCAAAATCAGTTTGACGTGAAGATCAAGAAGGTTCGGAGCGACAACGGAACGGAGTTCAAGAATGCAAATGTGGACACCTTTCTTGACGAAGAAGGGATTTCACACGAGTTCTCGGCTACGTACACACCTCAACAAAATGGAGTTGTTGAGAGGAAGAACCGGACTCTTATCGAGATGGCAAGAACGATGCTTGATGAGTACAAAACGCCAAAGCACTTTTGGGCGGAAGAGGTTGAGACAGCTTGTCATGCAACAAATCGCTTGTATCTTCACAAGCTACTCGGCAAGACGGCATACGAGCTCCTCACCGGTAACAAACCCCAAGTTGGATACTTTCGAGTATTCGGCTCAAAGTGCTACATTCTTGATAAGCATCATCATTCTAAATTTGCTCCTAAATCTCATGAAGGTTTCCTACTTGGTTATGGCTCAAACTCTCACACTTACCGTGTCTACAACAATTTCACCCGAAAGGTTGAAGAGACGGCAGATGTGAAGTTTGATGAATCTAACGGCTCGCAAGTAGAGCAACTGCCAATTGATATAGGAGACAAAGACCCTTTGGAAACAATTCAAGACTTGTCCATTGGCAAGATTCGTCCAATGGAAGTGAAGGAGAGTACCTCGTCCATCCTAGTAGAAGCTTCTACCTCACGACAAGGTGAACCAAGAGTTGATACGGAAGCATCCACAAGTGGGACACGCCAAGATGAAGAAAACGAGGAAGCGCACCAAGATGAACATCAACAACCTCCTTCTCCACCACGACAAGAGAACGACAACGTCAACAATGAAGAAGGCCAAGAAGAAGCACAAGATGAAGAGGATGTTCCACCCCGACCCAAGCAAAAGCTTTCACGAGTTCGAGCAAGAATTGCTAAGGATCACCCCATCGAGCAAATCTACAATGATATCCAAACCGGCAGAATCACTCGCTCTAAAACTCGTTTAGCTAACTTTTGTGAACATTACTCATTCATCTCTAGCATTGAACCTATGAAGGTTGAAGAAGCATTGGAGGATCCGGATTGGATAAACGCTATGCATGAAGAGCTACACAACTTTGGGAGAAATCAAGTGTGGACATTGGTCGATAAGCCCGACAACGACCACAACATCATTGGTACCAAATGGGTGTTTCGCAACAAGCAAGATGAAGATGGACAAGTGGTTCACAACAAAGCACGTCTCATCGCCCAAGGCTACACACAAGTTGAAGGTATGGACTATGGTGAGACATATGCTCCTGTTGCTAGACTTGAGTCCATTCACATCTTACTTGCTTATGCTAATCACCATGATATCACCTTGTACCAAATGGACATTAAAAGTGCTTTTCTAAATGGCAAAATTGAGGAAGAAGTTTATGTTAAGCAACCTCCTAGCTTCGTCAATCCTAAGAAACCTAATCATGTTTACAAACTTCACAAAGCCCTTTATGGTCTTAAACAAGCTCCTAGAGCATGGTATAAATGCTTGACCAAGTTCCTTATTGAAAAAGGCTTTGAAATTGGTAAAATTGATTCTACTATTTTTACTAAAAGGGTTAATGGAGAACTATTTGTGTGCCAAATTTATGTTGATGATATCATATTTGGTTCAACTAACCCTCATTTTAGTGAGAAGTTTGGAAAGCTAATGTCGGAGAAGTTTGAGATGTCTATGATGAGTGAACTCAAATTCTTTCTCGGTTTGCAAATCAAGCAAACTAAGGAAGGTACCTTTGTCTCTCAAACAAAGTACACCAAGGACTTATTCAAGAAGTTCAATATGCAAGAATGCAAAGGTATGACTACACCCATGCCTACTAGTGGACATCTTGATTTGACCAAAGATGATGAACCGGTTGATCAAAAGGTTTATCGCTCTATGATTGGTTCATTGTTACATCTATGTGCCTCTCGTCCCGACATTATGCTAAGTGTGTGAATGTGTGCACGATATCAAGCTGCTCCTAAAGAGTGTCATCTTAAGGCTGTGAAAAGGATAGTGAGATACCTAATCCATACACCAAATTTTGGAATTTGGTATCCCAAGAGGTCCTCTTTTGATCTTGTTGGCTACTCCGATTCGGACTATGCCGGAGACAAGGTTGATAGAAAATCCACTTTGGGTACTTGTCAATTCCTTGGTAGATCTCTTGTGTCTTGGTCTTCCAAGAAACAAAACTCGGTATCCTTATCCACCGCCAAAGCGGAATACATTGCCGCTGGTTCATGTTGTGCTCAATTACTTTGGATGACCCAAACTCTTAAAGATTATGGGATATATGTGAAACATGTTCCACTGCTATGTGACAATGAAAGTGCTATTAAGATTGCTCACAATCCCGTGCAACATTCTCGAACTAAGAATATTGAAGTTCGTCATCATTTCATTCGAGATCATGTTGCAAAAGGGGACATTAACCTTAAGCATGTTCGCACCGATAAGCAATTGGCGGATATATTCACTAAACCACTTGATGAGAAAGTGTTTTGCGGGTTGAGAGATGAATTGAACATCATTGATGCTTCAAACTTGGAGTAGGAACTCCATTTGATACATGCGGGGCATGAGCCTATGACTAATCCTCGATATTTGTCGTATGATGCTATTCATATGTCTTGGATATACTTGTACCTTGCATGGTATCTAACCCGTGTAGGTACTTGGATGAATCTAAATCTATGAGATTGCCACACACTCACATCTTGAGCAATTTCTACATCACCAAGTCTCTACACAATGGTGGTTGAAGATAAGGAAGCACGAAACCATTCAAACATATCCTTTGGCAAATTCTATGTTGAGTCTCATGATTGTCATTTTGGATACACAAGTGCTCTTCCTTGCAAAGCTAACCCATGTAGGTAGATGAACTCAAACTCCAAGTGGTGCTCCCAACTCTTGATGAACTACATCAACCTTGAGCAACCCACACAAGTTCAACTACATGATCAAGATCAATACCACAACCCAAGGTATGTTATTCCATCTTAGAGAAGCTTTACTCCAAGTCATGAGCCAAAGCAACTCGACAAGATGTGAATACATCAAGATGCTTAAACGAAAAATGGTAACCCCATTTTGAGCTTAAACGATGAGTATGACCTATGATCAAGTGCTCTCACTTGACTCCTAAGTCAACATACTCTAACATAGGTGACTTTGTCACCGACAATTTCTAGATGAAGTTCTCTAGTGTTTCTTCGTGCTTTTGCATTTGCATATTTGTTTCCCTTTCAAAAAAAACTTCATCTAGAACTTTTAGTTTCTTTTCTTTCCTTTTTTTTCTGCATTTTCTGCATCCAATTCATTGCAAATCTTTCAGTAAATTCCTTGCATATCCTTGTGAGATCTTACTTGTCTAGTGAGCTGAGGTGACAAGTGGTTTCACTCTAATGAACTCGTTCACACCGGTTTGTTCTCTTCGACCCAACCGAAATCTTTCAGTGCAACCGAAGCACACAACTCGGAGTCACCGATTCCACCACAGGAAAACCAACTTGCCACTTATTCCTGATTTATGTTTGCTCCAGCTCCACTCAATGATTTGTGTCCTCTACCAGCATCATATTAGGGATGCTGCTTTGCTCTGTGACTCGAGGACCAACCCATTTGTATGACATGTCCAGAAGAGCCCTTCTTGGAAATTGATGTCAAAGGGGGAGAGAGAGATCACATCAAAGCTTAATCCTTCCTATAAGGGGAGAAAGAGAGAATACTCAGGGGGAGAGAGTTTCTCAACTAGGAGACAGTAATATCATCAAAGACCCCAGATGCTTGGTGTTCAAGAGGAGAGATGTCACATGTCTTTAAGAGGGGAAAGACATGTTTGGTTGCTTGCTTTAGCTCAAGCTCTGTTGTTTCTTTTTGTTGCTCTGATTTTCTGTTCCCTATCTTCTCCCAATATCCCATGCAGATTCAGGGGGAGCAAGACATCTAAGGGAAGGAAATCTCTGATTTTATTGCATATCTTTACCTTTGGGGACATGTCTATATCCAATGTGGTACTTAGTACTCACTCTACATGTCATCCCAGTCTTGGTTCTCTTGTGGTTTCTCATGCTTGCTCTGGTCAGTAGGTGTATCTGTGTTATTTAACCTTGTTTGCGCAGGTTCATCCCATCCTAAGCCAACTCAAGACCACAAGGTAAGTATATGCATCACAGTCATGTGAATGAGAAGTTCTTGCTGATGTACATACTGTTTGCAAGAAGGACTCATGAGCATGAAGGTACATTTCTCACATTCACATCATTTTCTCTGATGCATATAGCCAAGATACATGTAACACATTTCTTACTCTGTCATGTTTACGCATTCACATGCTCCTATATTCAATATTCACATGATTGCATACATGTAGGGGGAGCCTATGCATGTTACATGTCTTTCCAAAGCTTTACTTGCTATTCTCTATATATTTATCTAAAGCTTTGACGTATGTTGTCATCAATTACCAAAAAGGGGGAGATTGAAAGCACAAGTGCTCCGTGGGTGGTTTTGGTAATTAATGTCAACATATCTCTTGTTGGACTAACACTTTTACCTAGTATGTTTCAGATAAGTTCAACAATGGAGTGGCATGGACTAGAGGATGTGGAACCCCTTCAAGATGCTAAGGACAAAGGATTGGCTCAAGCTTCAAGATCAAGACTCTACATTTTCTATTTTAGTGATCCAAGATCACATTGAGTCTATAGGAAAAGCCAATACTATCAAGAGGGGATGAGGTGTTGCTTAATGGCTTGCTTGCTCAAAGTGCTTAGTGATATGCTCCAAAACCCTCAACTACCTTCCCACATCCACATATGACCTAAACCAAAAATCAAACTCAGCCCCACCGATTCTATCTATCCGGCGCCATCGAGTTTCAGATTTCATAGCCACTGCCACAAATCCTAGCTAATCGGTTTCACCGATAGGGATCTTGGTCTCACCGAGATGGGATTGTAATCTCTCTGTGTATATCCATTACCAAAATCGGTCTCACCGAGTTTGAGCAATCAGTACTACCAAGATTACAATGCAAACCCTCTAGTTAGCTTATTACCAAAATCGGTCCCACCGAGTTTGTGTAATCGGTCCCACCGAGTTTGCCTGACCAACTCTCTGGTTAGCTTATTACCAAAATCGGTCCCACCGAGTTTGTGTAATCGGTCACACCGAGATTATGTTATGCCCTAACCCTAACCATATCGGTCCTACCGAGTTGCATCTCAGTCCCACCGAAAATCCTAACGGTCACTAGGTTTGCTGAATCGGTCCGACCGAGTTTAATCATTCGGTCCCACCGAGTTTGGCAAATTGTGTGTAACAGTTAGATTTTGTGTGGAGGCTATATATACCCCTCCACCCACTCTTCATTCGTGGAGAGAGCCATCAGAACATACCTACACTTCCAATACATATTTTCTGAGAGAGAACCACCTACACTTGTGTTGAGGTCAAGATATTCCATTCCAACCATATGAATCTTGATCTCTAGCCTTCCCCAAGTTTCTTTCCACTCAAATCTTCTTTCCACCAAATCCAAATCCTATGAGAGAGAGTTGAGTGTTGGGGAGACTATCATTTGAAGCACAAGAGCAAGGGAGTTCATCATCAACACACCATTTGTTACTTCTTGGAGAGTGGTGTCTCCTAGATTGGCTAGGTGTCACTTGGGAGCCTCCAACAAGATTGTGGAGTTGAACCAAGGAGTTTGTAAGGGCAAGGAGATCGCCTACTTCGTGAAGATCTACCGCTAGTTAGGCAAGTCCTTCGTGGGCGACGGCCGTGATGGAATAGACAAGGTTGCTTCTTCATGGACCCTTCGTGGGTGGAGCCCTCCGTGGACTCGCGCAACCGTTACCCTTTGTGGGTTGAAATCTGCATCAATTTGGATGTACGATAGCCCCACCTATCGGAACCACGACAAAAACATCCGTGTCTCCAATTGGGTTTGAATACTCCAAACCCTTCTCTTTACATTCTTGCAAGTTGCATGCTTTACTTTCCGTTGCTCATATACTCATTGCATGCTTTCTTGATATGTATTGTGTTTGTTAAACTTGTGCTTAAACTCCACTTAAACTTAAGAATATTAAAAACTGTAACTTTTGGCACTTAGTGTCTAATCACCCCCCTCTAGACACCTCTTCTCGATCCTTTCAGCATGGGTCAAATGATGTAATATATATGTTCCTATTTTGTATACATACTTAACCGTTCAATATATAGAAGAAACAAATAGAAGAAAGGAAAAGAAAAGTGAGAGAAAATAATGGAAAAGAAAATAGAAGAAACAAATAGGAAAACTGCTCTCGGAAAAAGGGAAAAAAATGAGAGAAAATAAAGGAAAAGAAAATGGAAGAAACAAACAGGAAAACTACTATAGGTACTGGTTATAGCAGTAACGCTTTTCTGAAAAAGAGCTACAACTAGTCCAGATAGCAGTAGCGCTTTCCGTATAAAAACGCTATAGCTACCTATAATAGCAGTAGCGCTGCCAGCATAAAAGCGCTATAGCTAACTCAGCTATAGCGCGTTTGTCCGAAACGCGCTGCTGCTACGTCGACTTAACACCCAAAATCCTCACTCTCCCTGCTTCTTCCCGCCTCTACTTTCCCCCCAAATCCCCACTCTCTCTTTCCCCATGTCATCGCCGTCGGAGCCCCTGCGCTCGGCCCCGACACTGGTGCTCGGCCCCGTCCCAGCGCTCGCCCCTGACCCCGGCGCTCGCCCCCAACCTCGCCCCTGACCCCGGCCTCGATCCCGACGCTTGCCCCCACCCCCGCACCCGCCTCTGACCCCGAGGTGCCACGCCTCCCTCCTCTGCTTCCTCCCCTCCCAACCTCGATCGTCGTCGGGCCTGCCTCCTCGCCCCTGCAACCTTCGTAAACCCCCCACGCTCCTCCTCTCTCTACTAGGTAGGGTTCTTCAGTTAATTTACTTAGGTTTTAGTTAGGGCAATGGTTAATTATGTTATCTATTTAGTTATGATTTTAGCTAGGTTTTTATGAACCATAGGTTTCAAAATAGGACAAAAATTTAGGGTTAAGCAATTGTAGTTAAAAGAAAAGGCAGAATTGATTATATAGGTTTCTTGCATTTTTTTAGTTTAAGTAATTGTTGCTATTTTAAATTTTATAGTGCTAGTTAGTTAATTAGAATTAGTATTTAAAAATCATAATTAGTTTAAGCAATTGTCCAAATCAACATCCCTTGTTAAAGCAAAAAAAATAGTTTCAAATTTTGGTAGGGTGAATTTACTTTCAAATATTGTGAAGAAAAATGACTTCTTGGATTTTTCTTCAAGTTCTATATTGTTCTTCCTTTTATATGCAAATTTGAAGTGGACATGAGATATGTGGACATGTGATTTGGACATGTCATATTTGGAATTTGGACATGTGATGTTTTAGACATGTCATATTTGGAAAGTGATGATTATGTGCAGGGTAAATGATCCGAGTGGCCTATGTTACGCCGGAATGTTGATTCATTTCTGTTCTGGTGAATTTTAGGCGCTCGATATGTCCACTTTTTAGCAAAGGTCATGCCGAAATTTTCCGTGAATTTTGGCATGACTTGTGCTAGATAGTAGGCATATCGAGTGCCGGGAGTTGCTCAGCAACGACATTCCGGCAAACATAGATCTTTTTTTATGTCATTTTGGTTTTTTCATAGTTTTAGAATTAAACGAGGAGACTTAATCATAGGAGACATGTCAAACAACGAAGAAACCGGGCCTTCTGACCAAGATGCAGACGAGATGGATTATGAGGGTGAACAAGAGTACCTCGACTTTTTGTTTGCTAAGCACAGTCAAAGTTTGTAGGTCGGCCTCGATGATGGTACTGACACCGACATCGAGACCGACAGCGCCGGCACCGATGGCGGCACCGAGACCGGTGGGAAGGTACCTGTGTTGATGCCGCTACCGAAAAGAAGAAGTAGAAGAAGCAGAGGATACGAAAACCTAACAAACTCAGCATTGGATGACTGGTGATCACAAAGATGGCACCTGGCAAGTTTGAGCCATTAGAGCCGGAAGAACCTCATTAGTGCTATGGGAACCAAGTAGGATGCATCCTACGGGAATGCGCAAGCATTAACAACGATGACTTAAGGAGTAAAGAACATTTGAGGCAGTTTCTCCTGAGGAAGTTGCACAAGAGATTCAAGTTCCCCGATCGGGATGATAACATAGAACAACTGTGGGATGATCCGAAGATGAAAAAGATTAACAATCATGCCATGGGCATGTTCAGTAATGATTTGGCCTCTTGGAAAGGTAGGGTGAAATGAGCTATTGAGGCTGAGGAACCCCTGTCCAAGATTCTGGAGGAAAATCCGACACTTACGGTAGAGTAGTTCGAAAAGTCCAAGGACACTTGCGCTACCGAGGCAGCCAAGGCTAAGGTTGTGAAATTCAAGAGCCTTCAGCAAAGGAACACGGGGAAGCATCGCCTCAGAAGCTGTGGAAACCTCGGTAAAAGGACCATATGGGATAAGGAGGACACGGAATGTGAAGCCCCGGGTCTCCCAGACCCCTTCGCAAAGTTCACCAACCCCTTGGAGCGTGACTTCATCAAGGCCTGCTACAAGTGGGACAAGGAAAAGAAGGTTTTTTTACATGGACTAGATCACGAGGAGATTGATTAGAATACTGGTAATTATTCTTTTACCACCTTACATTTAGCTCTAGATCAAGTCGACTACACATTCGTAAACGATTCACGTTCCTTCTACAGGAGAAGCAACACCAGCTTGCAGCCGAAAGCCCTACTTCCCCGATGAGGCCCAAGTGGGACACCCCTCTCAACCGGGCCTTGAACGAACTTAATGGACTCCCTTTGGGCCAGCGGCCGCAATATGGACATGTGCACGGCGCCGAGACGACGCCACGTGGAAGGTGTTTTACAACGAGGGCCCGGAGGCCAAGAAGCATAAAAAGAAGTTTAGTCAGGCGGGCTAGGATATCCAGTGCACTCGGATTGTGGTGTCGCACGCCTGTTTGACTTCAAAACTCAAACTGCCCATGTAAAATATTGGCTCGCAAGAAAGTTACTATTTAAAAAAAGGCCGCCATGCGTTCGGCCAAGATCGAACCCACAAAACGAGGTATATACTCCCGCGACCACTAGTTGTACTCGTTGGAGTACAACGCAACCTAGAATCGCCTTTTGTCGCTAGTAGTACATTCTTCCTTACAAGAAACCCCTAATAATGCAAGAAACCACTAATAATGCCAAGAAACTAATACCACTTGCATACGTGGCAGACTTAAGATAAGACTACCTTATCAACCATTGTACATGCTATTACCAACCAGCCCTACCAAGAAACGACTACTCTACAAAGTGTCGTTGTAGGCACGTTTCAACCCATGGCCCTGTTTGGATACTTTTGTTGTCAATCTAACCCTGCCATCAACCACCACATTGGTTAGAGTTAGTTCAGGGTTAGAATCTAACCTCTGACTTAGAGTATCCAAACAGGGCCCATGTCGCCCATTAAGTCAACGCCTTCTATTCGACCGGGCGTTATGACTTGTGGGACCTACATGTCAGTCTGCACAAAAATCCCCGAGTGACCTCCTACCTCCGGCCCGTCCACCTAGTCATCCTCGGCCATGGGACGCAGCTATCGCCGCCGGCAGAAGGCGAGGTCAAAACCGCCGCCAGTGCGGAGCCCATCTCGCGGCAGCCCGGATGCTAGCTCCGTCCGGCGCTCACGGCCGCTAGCTCGCCAAGATAGCTCCGCCCAGCTGCTTGTCTGCAAGGTTTGCTAGCTAGATTGGCACTGCGGCACGGTGGCTTACTCGCGCGTGTCGCGCTAAGGCCAGCCATCTTTCTCGAGCGAAGGCCAGCGCGGCGGCTCGCTCCCTCGTGAGTCACACTCGGGCCAGCCTGCCAACCCGTGCGGAGGCCAGTGCGGCGTCCGGCCCGTCCGGCGGAGCGGCGGCCAACTCGCTCATCACCGGCGCCACCGATGAACACGCATCAGTACTGTTTGAAGTAATGTTTTGGAAAAATAATGATTTGAGGGGGAATAACAGGATAGAAGGTCAGATGTGGCTCCCTGGTGTCAATGGTCAAACAAAATGTGTTGGTTTAAGCTGCCTCGTCAGCACGGACGTCTGGGCCAACCTAGTCATAAATGGGTTTAAACTAACCTAATCGGTAGGTAGTAGTTTTTGGCGTGGATTAAGAAATTTTGGGTATGTTTCTGCTATTTTTTGTACAATAGATTCTTCCTAGGGCTGGTTGAAAGTGGTAGTTTTTTGTTAAATACTCTACATATTGTAAGTAGGAGTGAAAGTTAAGCTTTGGAACCCAATAAGCAAGGCTAGTTACATAGTGCATATGTGTACATGATTGAAAGTAAATATCAACCATGAGTGACTAATATCTTGATGGAAAACTCGAAACTATGGAATACTAGGGAAAAAATTGCATGGTTGGAAATACTAGCAATGTTCATGTGCGTTGCAACGAATCATAATTAGAATAATACTTATTCACAAACTTGACACAAAACACTCTAATTTTGATATACAAATATCACTAGAGATATATTATGTTTCAATTAGAATATATTCCTTGGACTGTTTTGGTGAGGTCAAGGAGGGATGTGGTTGGTTTTAAGATACTAAGTATGGGTTTTCTGCAAATTGGTAGACAAGTGGGATGTTTGTGAGAAAAGGCAACAACTTACCTCACATTCGTTAGATGTAGATCTAATGGTCACAAACGACGGATGGCAGACACACCATCATCACCAACTTTGTCTTCTGTAGGAGTACTAGCAAGATCCGTGCATTGCACGGAACATCAAGATGCATTTTTTTATAAAAACACTCGTCGCGATTAACCCATGCTGTCGGGGATATACCCCGCGGCGTAAACCAGCCGGAGGTATAACCCGGCCGGACTAGGCATTTCATTGGTAAACCGCCAGAGGATTGGCGGTTTACGTGTCTGGCGGTTCACTGGTATGACGATTCACGAGCTGGAAGACTCATTGGTGACCCGATGCGTATTCCAGATGGATGACAAGGCCCAAGGCCCAGCAGGCCGGTTTAGGTTAATGGTGGGCCGGTTTAGGAGGAAAGGCATGAGGAATATTTATCTTACAAGGAGTTAAGACATGGACTTGTATCCGGTTTGTATTAAGATAGACTAGTCCTAATCCTAATAGGACTCCACATGTAACCCGCCCCTTCAACATATATAAGGGGGGCAGGGCATCCCAAGGAGGGGAAGAGGGACAAGTTCCACAAGTTGGACAAGTTAGGCTTAGACAATAAGCTCTCGAGATAGAGCACTCTTGTAACCATGGTCATCATCATCAATATTAATGAAGCAGGATGTAGGCTTTTACCTCCACCGTGAGGGGCCAAACCTGGGTAAAACATCGCGTCTCTCGTCCCACTCAACCCCTCTCAAACTACCACATAGATGCGTTGGCCTCGCGACTAAGTCCTGACACTAAGGACATCTGCCGTGACAATTCCATGACAGTTGGCGCCCACTGTGGGGCTTGCGCACGGTGGTGATGAGTTCTTGAAGGGATCTTTTACTGAGGATCGAGAGGCTCACGATCGGCCAGATGAAGAAAAGCCGGTCATAAGAATTTACATCGACTCTGTGTTCGGTCATCAGAGATCAAATCAATCCTCATCTCAAAATCAAGGACAGAAGAAAAGTCTGCAAACAGCGCACACGGCAACTCCTGTCGGTTCGATTTTCTCCTCTGCAACGGCCAACGGGATCGTCTCAAAAAATCACACATGGCCGGTACAAGCGACAATGGAGAACAGAAGTCAGATCGGTTTGGATCCGATTCTGATTGAGAAAGAGAAGAAAAAGGTACAACAGCGACATCCACGAGCGACGATCTGTGTTTCCTGATCGAACATGCAGGCAAGATGCTGCCTGCCCTGTCCTTCCATCCATGACATCACCAGATGACAAAAACGGCACACGGATCAACGCAAATTGCTCGTATTAGTATTCATGTGTGCAGGAGTTCCTCTGGTTTGACCGGTTCTAAGCATTGCCATCTACATGAGGGCTATTGTCCCGGAGTACTAGTTGTTCCACAGCCGGCCCCGATGCTGGAAAGGATACGGATCCGGTTTAAAAAAAGGGGGAAACAAACCTGGGAAGTACACATCATGGTATCGATGTCCACATCATGGTATTAAAGGAAAATCCCGTGATGCGATCTGCAGTCTCGATGTCCACATCATGGTATTAAAGTAAGTCAAAAGTGCTACTAGGAAAAGACAAAGCTACTACTACTTTGCTCAAGCCTGGGAAGTACCTCCCTCACGTGGATAATGGATTCTATCATGCGAGATGCAAGTTCCAGTACTCCGGTCATCAAGGGAAAATTACTATTGAAAAAAAAGAGGGAAAAAGAAAGAAAGGAGTGAATTCAGTACCTCACTGAATCGTCAAGCAAAATCCATCGGATGCTCTCTGTACTAGTGCTCTGGCCGCTAGGATTGTTACTCCCGTGGAGGTTATCTGCGTGAGGATAACAGTTTTTGGGAGGATAACATTTTTTGCAAAATTATCTATGGATGCCACGTACTGATCGTCCATCATCCAGACGAATCAGGTGAAATCCATCCGATCAATTTTTATGATATTTTTCATTCTTTCGAGAACAATTACTCTCGTTTGTGATCTTTGTGCAGGAAAATTACTCATTATAAGAGTGGCTATCGTGCCACAGATACGGAGAGCACATTGCTAGCGTCTGTCTACACTGACGATCGATCACGCCGGTTTACAATGCCCGCGGCCAACTCTCCGTCCGCGCCAGTTTACAATGCCAGCGGCCAACTCTCCGTCCGCGCCGGTTAACAATGCCCGCGGCCAACTCTCCGTCCGCGCCGGTTTACAACGCCCGTGGCTGACTCAACCATCCACGCCGGTTTACAACGCCCGTGGCCGACTCAAACGTCCACGCCGGTTGACAACGCCCGTGGCCGACTCAACCATCCACACTGGCTTACAACGCTCGCGGCTGTTTCTCTCATCCGCGCCGGTGTACAACGCCCACGGCCGACTCTTGCAGATATATCAACAAATCAGAGCCATGCCTGCTCATACAAGCTGTCCAACGGACGTGTGCAAACCGCTGACCTGTGGTCCGGTTTATTCTAACAAACCTGGAGCGGATTATAATATATTATCAGCCTCCATCAGATGGCTCAATGGTGTTATCACAAATTCATGAACTCGGGGTCATTGGAGGCAAAAATAACCCGACCCTGGAGGCTACTGCCCTATTGGAGAAAATTTAAGGCCGGCCAAAAAATTTCCGGTTTAAAAAGTGATTGACACTCATAAAGTTCCGGTTCAATAGAAGAGTTCCAGTTTATCAAGAAAGATTCCGGTTCAAAATCCGGTTCAAGGGAAATATGTCTCCTGCAAAGCTCTAAAGCTCTCAAATCCGGTTTAAGAATTTCCGGTTCAAAAAGGAATTAACTTCTCGCAAGTTCGAGTTTAAAAGGCCGTCAAAAAATTTCTGGTTGAAAACGAAGACTCTGGTTTACAATCCGGTTCAAGGGAAATGTGTCTCCCACAAAGCTCTAACGCTCTCAATATCCGATTCAAAATCCCGGTTCAAGAAGAATTTATCTCTTGCAAAAAATTTAAAGGTTGCCGAAGAGGACCTGCTGCCCTAACGCGCGGTTCACACATGGGTGTCCTGCCTTATGGGTTCATCTTCATATGATTACTTGGGGGCTTCCTGTTCAAACATAGGTGTATTCACCAAAGAGAACATGGTGTTACTACCCTCTTGATGCGGCTATCAAGACAATATTATCATAAGGGGCCAAAGAGAGTCTGTTGCACAGCACAACTCAAACATGGGTATCCCTTGAGCACAGCTCACAATATCACTTGGGGGCTATGTTCGAACCATAGCTACACCTCTTGATAGGCATAAGGGCCACCAGGGAAATCATTTGGGGGCTTGGTCATATCCGAACCATAGCTACACCTCTTGATAGGCATAAGGCCACCAGGGAAATCACTTGGGGGCTATGGGTTCGAACCATAGTTACACCTCTTGATAGGCATAAGGGCCACCAGGGAAATCACTTGAGGGCTTGGTCGTATCCGAACCATAGCTACACCTCTTGATCGGTGCAATGCCACAATTATGACTACTTGGGGTTCTGGTCGTATCTGAACCATAGCTTAAACCCTCTTGATCATACACATACATCATTATATATTAAGTCATACATTGCATCATCATTACCTCATCATAGCATGTATCATATGTGCAGGGATATACCGGCGTTCATTGACCCGGCTTGGCTTTCAATTACAAGTTGAAAATACATGATCAATTATAATCCGGTGTTATTAACCCGGTTTGGTTTCGACTACAAGTCACCAGCATCAAATATGGATAATCTGGTGTTTATCATAACCCGGTACGGTTTTATCATAAACTGGCACAATATGGAAGGAGTTATCACTACTCAAGATTGGGATTATCACCCTTACTACAAAAAAACCAACAATGTGATTCAATGTCACAGGTATGATATATTTCATATTTGATTATTTTTAAGTACAGCCTTGGTTATAAACCCGGGTTATATGTTGGGCATTATGACCCGTCCGGCGATAAACCGCTAGGACACTTTAAACTTGTTATATGCAGAAACAGGTTGAATAAAGCATAATTACAAATCACCGGTGTTTATTGACCCAGCCTGGCTTTGGACTATAAGTCGCCAGTATATATTTGGATTGCGCCATTGGAATTATCCGCTTACAAATCATTGGGTATATTATTCAAATAGCCAACATGGCTGAATTTTTATGGTTATCAATAACCAGTATTATGATTAAGGGTTTCAAGGTCGCTTTAGCGCAATGGCTATCATATTATCAATAGATATGATTTATTCTACAATTGAAGGAATAGTCCTGAGTTGCTGCAGGCTTACGACCCGGCACTTGGGGGCTACATTATTTTAGTTAAAATTACATTAAATACACAAGTCTCATGTCGCTGCAAGCATCCACCATGACACTTGGGGGCTAATGCAAAGTCATTTTTACTAGTCATATTGAAGACCCGACTCATCATATTATAATGAGCCGGCCCTTGGGGGCTACCAATTTCTCATGTCAATAATTCGAGGTACAAAGCTTTTAATCCATTATATCGAAGGGTCCACTGCTCAGTTGGTAAAGCACAAGGCTCTTAACCTTGTGGACGTGGGTTCAAGCCCCATGATGGGGGTTACATCATATGATATTATTTTCATTGAAGGATACATCGAGTCCCGGCTCAATATTATCTTATTAAGCCGGCCCTTGGGGGCTACATATTGCTTCTCAAGTTTACATGATCATATTTACAAAGTCCCTGCTCATTATTGCATACTGACCCGGCCCTTGGGGGCTACACTAGTTGAAGTTTTTTATGAGAATAAGGCAATTTCAAGTCCCAGGTTGCTGCAGGCATGACAACCCGGCACTTGGGGGCTACATATGTAGAATAATCAATTCTGACTATGATTGAGATGAACAAACCGGATTTCTTCAAGGTTGAAACACTTATTGGAGCAAGTCTTAAGTTATCACTACTCTCCTCTTAAGACTTGGGGGCTACAGGTATTATGCATATAAAGGAGGAATATCTTCATTTAATCAGTTTTGAGCAAATCAGGAAGATCAATTACATGACCCAGTGTCGACAACAATTATGACCCGGTGCCATCAATATTTATAAACTAGCCATTTTGGTAATATTAAACCGGCAAGTTTTACATCTTCAAACCGGCTGAATATCAGATAAGTATTTCAAGACCCATATTTCTTAAATCGGCGCTTTGGGAGCTCAGTCAAAGGAGTTATTCTTCACTATATTTCTCAGTGACAAACCAATATCGGCAAATTGATTATGAAACTAGTCTGTTGACCCGGACATCCCAGAAGGAGGAAATAACAAGGACTTAAGGGTGATCAGGTACCGGTTTACAAGAATTCTTAACCCGGAGCATAACCTGTCAAATTTGTTCTTGTGTTTATTTTGCAGCATAAGTTTACCATGGATAAATCCAAGTTAAACTTGGGGGCTAATGTCAGGGATATACCCCACGGCGTAAACCAGCCGGAGGTATAACCTGGCCGGACTAGGTTTTTCATTGGTAAACCGCCAGAGGATTGGCGGTTTACGTGTCTGGTGGTTCACTGGTATGACGATTCACGAGCCGGAAGACTCATTGGTGACCCGGCGCGTTTTCCAGATGGATGACAAGGCCCAAGGCCCAGCAGGCCGGTTTAGGTTAATGGTGGGCCGGTTTAGGAGGAAAGGCATGAGGAATATTTATCTTTCAAGGAGTTAAGACCTGGACTTGTATCCGGTTTGTATTAAGATAGACTAGTCCTAATCCTAATAGGACTCCACATGCAACCCGCCCCTTCAACATATATAAGGGGGGCAGGGCGTCCCAAGGAGGGGAAGAGGGACAAGTTCCACAAGTTGGACAAGTTAGGCTTAGACAATAAGCTCTCGAGATAGAGCACTCTTGTAACCATGGTCATCATCATCAATATCAATGAAGTAGGATGTAGGCTTTTACCTCCACCGTGAGGGGCCGAACCTGGGTAAAACATCGCATCTCTTGTCCCACTCAACCCCTCTCAAGCTACCACATAGATGCGCTGGCCTCGCGACTAAGTCCTGACACTAAGGACATCTGCCGTGACAATTCCACGACACATGCGGGAGTAATCCCATGTGTAAAAACTAATGATATCTCGAGAAATAGGACATAAGGTGAAGAGGAGTGGGGCGTGGTGGTGATTGGTGGTTGGACTGAGCAGAGGCATGGGGATTGACGATGCCGGCAGCGGCCACCAGGCCAGTTTGTTCCAGAGGCTTCCTTTCTTAATTGCTCAACAATGAGGTTGTTGGAGATAAGGATGAACGAGGGAAGGCCTTGTCTACAAATGTGGAGAGGGGTGCGGCTATCTTTTAGTTTAATTTCCATCAGCCAGATATAGATCGGACGGCCTATATTGCAAGATGGCATGCATACCATCATCACCAACTCGGTTTTTTATAAGAGAAGAAATATAAGTGTGGAGATACAAACATATTATCGATACTTGTTTCCGTAAACTAGCATCTACATTCTATTCAACGCCTCAGCATGTGAGGCCTTAGCACAAAGACTTCTCGACTGTGTAAAACAAAGGTTTTCCCATCGCCGATAAGGACGGGGTGACGGGTGTCGGCGTTCTGGGAACGGGGGTCCCCAGACTTGCCTGCCTGCGGCCTGCGGCGTGGCACAAAGGGGGGCCCAGCACGGCCCATCTTCACCAACACAGACCCAAGACCCTGGTGAGGGGCCAAGCCTCGCGGGGTGGACGATGCGGAGCTTCATCAGGCATGGCCTCATCAGGCTGGCTCGCGAGGAGGCGGAGAGATCAAGGCGGGGTACCTCACGAGGTGCCCGTGACGCAAGCCATGACGACCAAAGGCGCCTCGCGGGTGCCAGCCCGCGCAGCGTCCTCCTTTCCACTTTGGTGCAAAGGGAGCAAGCGCAGCCGTGGAGTACCGAGGCATCAGGTAAGGGTTGCCATTTCGGTGCAACAAGACCAAGACCAGGAGGACTGCAAGACGGAGGTCATTGTGGAGCCCAAGACGGCGTCACCACCAGAGCTTTGTGCAGGCGAAGACTACTTTTGTCAGGATAGCTGGTACTAGTTGTCCCCCTTTAAATTAGCCCGCCATTATTGGCTCCCTTCCCGCTCGATATTTGGGAAGAGGACCAGGGCCTCTATAAATAGGACCAACCACCCACAGAACAAGAGAAGAGAGGGACGAGGGAAGAGAAAAAAGACGAGAGAAGGAAAAGAGAGAGAGGGAGAAGGGTGACTGAACTCCTCCCAGCAATTCATCGCCCCAGCCAAGAGCAGACCCTCGCGAGGCTGTTCTTCCTTGTATTGTTCATCATCATCAGCCCAAGAGACAATCCACCACACCACACACTGGAGTAGGGTATTACACCACAACGGTGGCCCGAACCAGTATAAACCCTGTGTCATTCGTGTTGCTCTTTCCATAGCTTATATCTTAGCGAGGCAGAGGGGTGCAAGTAGGTAGGAGGCGAAATCTCTGCGCGCACCCTAGTGTTCGAACCTCAAGGATCTGCCGGTACCCGAAATCCGACATTTGGAGCGCCAGGTAGGGGTGCACCGAAATTCGTCTTCCACCGCCCCATTCTCCTCCGACCATCGCGCCCATGTCTGACGCTCGTCGGGCCCGCGCCGAGCGCCGGGCCGCTCTCGCTTCCCGCGTCGCCCAGGCGGCTCCTGTCGGCGGGCGTCCTCGCCGTTCCCCGTCACCTGCCGTCAAGGCCGCCACCGGCCCGGCGGGGGACGAGATGCAAGCATCGTCTCAGCATCCGTCCGTGCGGCAAGACGGCCGCACCGCTACTCCCTCGCTCACCCCAGCTGGTTCTTCGTCCCGCGCGCTCCGCGCACCCATGGAGGCTCGAGCTGCGCTCATCGCGGCAAACGAGCTCCTGCGCTACCGTCCCGTCGACGACGTCTATGAAGAATGGCTCGACCGCGTCGCCGAGCTCGTGCGCGCCGCAGGGGGCTCTCCTGCGCCGTCCGCTCCGCTGCACCGCACCCCGCCCCGCGCGGGCGACGAAGCTCCAGCGTGCCCCGGCCGCCTCCTCCATAAGAAGGTGCCATGGCTCCAAGGCGCGTGGCCCCTGGGCGGAACCCGCTCCGTCAGGTGCCAGTGCAGCAAGAGCAGAGCTGCCAAGAAGTCCCTCGCCCGCAAGAAGCTGCCCGGGCGCTCCCTGCTCCAGCACGTCGCGACCATGCTGCTGCTCCCGCACGTCAAGACCCAGCTGCAGCGCATGGGGACATGCAAGACCAAGCTCTCCGTCACCCAAGGCCTCCCATCGCCACAGCAGGCTGTCGTGCCTTCACCACCGAGCTACGCAGCGTCGCGTGGCCCGACAAGTTCAAGCTGGACCTGCCTCCTAGTTACGACGGCACGGCTGACCCTGCGGAGTTCCTCCAGCTCTACGAGCTGGGCATCGAAGCTGCCAATGGAGACGAGAAGGTCATGGCGAACTGGTTTCCCATGGCGCTCAAGGACGGGGCCCGCACCTGGCTCCTGAACCTGGCTCCAGGCACGATCTCCTCCTGGGACGAGATGCGCACCCGCTTCATCGCCAACTTCCAAGGTACTTGCGACCGGCCACCCGCCGTGAGCGACATGCGCTGCATCAAGCAACAACCCGGGGAGACCCTGCAGAAGTACATCCAGCGCTTCAACAACACACGCCTCAAGATTCCCAAGGTGATTGAGGAGGCCATCATCTCAGCCTTCTCCGACGGTGTGCGCGATGTCAATATGAAGGAGGAGCTGGCGTTGCATGAAGACTTGTGCACTTCCTTGGAGCTGTTAAACTTGGCGACCAAGTGCACCAGGGCTGAGGAAGGGTGTCTCTCCCTCCTCGAGCTGCTTGCCGCACACTCAGAAGAGAAGAAGCCCAAGGCCAAGGACGTGAAGCGCAAGGGGGCTGCCGTGCTCGCGGCAGAACCAGACACCAAGCGGGGAAGAGATTAGCCCGAACCTTCCAAGGGCAGCCCGTACTGTGTGTACCACGACCTCCACACCCACAACACCAACGAATGTCAAGAGCTCCGAGCCGTGCGAGAAGGAAGGATCGGCCGTCGCCCCGACCGCGGTGACTGGGGCTACGGTCGAGGAGGAGGAAGGAACGCAGGATGCTGGGAAGACCGTGGCCCGCGCCAAGGGTGGCGCGATCAACCTCGCGAGGATCGCTGGCAAGACCCGCCCCGCGAGGGAGACTGGAGGGATCAGCCCCGCGAGGATCGCCCGCATGGCAACGCAGGCCTCCCTCCGCTGCCGCCACAGCCAAGGAGAAACGAGGACCGCCACCAAGACGAGGGGGCTGGGGTCTTCCAGGAGCCGCGCGCGATCGCCTGCATCCTCGGCGGGGCTCAGGCCCCAGCCTTTCAACGCATCTTCAAGCAGTTCGCCCGCAAAGTGAATGCAGTCCTCCCCAGGCTTGAAGCCACACGCCCTCTCAGGTGGTCGGCGTGCGCCATCACGTTCAGCTCAATAGATCAGCTCAAGTGTGCGGCTACAGCCGGAGTCCTCCCGATGCTTTGTTCCCCAATCATCCGCAACGTGGTGGTCACCAGGACCCTCATCGATGGCGGGGCAGGGCTCAACGTCCTGTCCGTGGAAACATTCAACAATCTCCAAGTGCCCTACAGCCAGCTTCAGCCAACCAAGCCCTTCTCCGGAATCACCGATGGCTCCACGGTCCCGATTGGGCAGGTCCGCCTCCCTGTCACCTTCGGGGCACGTGACAACTACCGCACCGAGCTCATCGACTTCGACGTTGCTCACATTCGCCTGCCGTACAACGCCATCCTTGGGTAGCCGGCGCTGGCCAAGTTCATGGTCGTAAGTCACCATGGCTACAACGTCCTCAAGATGCCAGGAAGTGGCGGAGTCATCACGGTGCCCTGTGAAGAGAAGGACGCGGTGTGTTCCCTGGAACGAGCCTTTCAGGCCGCGTCACTGGAAGACCCGGATCGCGGAAGCAGGAGGCTTCCTGAGACCGCCCCCAAGAAGAAGAAGACATTGTCCGGCCCGGCCCCTCAGGAGGCAGGCCCCTCTGGGCCCGTGCCTGCCCAGGGGGAACCTCCTTCCATCGCATAGGAAAGCGCGCCCGGCGCCCTCCTCAGGTAGGGCTCGGGGGCTCTCCCCTGGAGGGCCACCGACCTGGCTAGGGTCACAAGGGAGGCGCTTGGGCACCACATGGAGGCGTGCTTCGAAGCACGTTTCCCTCAAGGAGTAAGGCAAGGAGAGCCAGACCCTCAGAGTTCGTCAGCAAGGCCATTCAGGAGCTACAGGAGTCAAGGGTCATGAAAGGCGGCCGCCGTCTACTAGCAGTGGCTCCCCATCCAGGCGAGGATGGTGGGCTGCGTGTCTGCATCGACATACCAGGGCTTAACCGAGTCGCCTCTCTGGAGCGCCTCTGGCCCTCGCGAGTGGGGCGCTGCGGAGGTCCACCCCACAGCTGCGTTCGCATGCCTTACGGCTTGCCGAACGCGGCTGTCACGTACCAGCGCCTCATGAGGGGCATCATGGAGGCACAAGAAGCCAGGTGTTCCGCAGCCCTGGCGGAGATGGAGATGGCCCGGAGGGAGCCACCGGCGCCTCCGGAGCCTCCTGAGGCCCCCGGGGCCTGGGGGCTCGTGAGGATCGGCTTCCGCGGCCCACCGAGTCTGCTACACCAACACCCCTTCGTCCCCAACATCATCAGGTGATATCTTTCAAGTTTCACTTCCAGCTGGGAGCGCCCCCCAGGGCTGCATTATTCCCAGGCCGCGTGGGTCCGTCCCTGCGGCATGTATCCCTTTTATTTCATGTTGTTAGCTTACCTTGTTAGGGGTGCCCCTCGGGCTGCATGATCCCCAAGTCGCTCGGGCTAGACCCAGTGATGTCCGCCTTCCCAGCATCTATTTGAATGAATCCACTCCTTCGCGGCTAATGTGTTCGACCTAGCTGCCTGCTCAACTGACGCCAACTGACGGAACTGCTCTCAAACGGCACGACGCTTGCGCATGGGTCCGTCCCTACAACGCCAACAAACCTGAATGGCTGAGCTCTGGCCGCGGCAGCCCCGCATGGCACCACCTCGTCAAGCCTTCAGTGCCTCGTACCCCTCGGAAGCAACCAACGGCTGACTGTCAATTGTCATGGCAACCCCTCGTTTTTTCTATGATGGGTCTACAGGATCTCCTGAAGGAGCTGCATCAGGCGAGGCCCTTGCGGTGTCTCCTTCGCTCTCATCTGTGCGAACCGCTTGCACGTTAAAGAGGGGGTGCCTGAGCATCGCGACTCAGGGCTCCTACTGGCTCTCCAGCCCTCACCCTATGGCCTTGTCCACGGCATCGCGACCTGGCATACCAGCGACGGCTGAGACTCGCTCGAGGGCCGGGACCCGAGGACGTAGAGCAGAAAGGGGAGCTAAGGCGAGAGGGGAGGGACACGCGAGGACCTCGCCGAGTAACCTCGCGCCTGCCGATGCACGGACCCGGCGACACACCAGAGAGCGACCCCTGATTCTCGAGATAAGTCACCACCCGGAAGCACCAGCTACCGTGGCACCACCCCCGCACCTAATGCAATCCCGTGTTAACGACGCCGCTCTCCTTTCTCACCGAACGACGGCTGCTTGAGCGCCACAGGGGACCTCCTGAGCATCGCGACTCAGGGGCTCTTACCGGACTCCGGGTCGCTCACCTCCTGGCCTTGACCATGGCATCGCGACCTGGCATACCAGCGATGGCTGAAGCCGCCTTGGGACTGGGACCTGTTGGCGTAGAGCACCAAGCCCTCGTGAGATTCGAAAGGGAGGACAGAGCTAAGACAGAATGAGCAACTCGCATAGTTCTACGACAAGGGTTGTATTAACAAAACAGGATCACAGGCACCTTACAAGCCCCCACGGGACGCGTCTTTGATTCCTCGCAGGGAACAGATCCTAAAGGGACACTAACTACGCGCGCCCCTGCAGAAGACGCCATCATCAATAGTGGGCCGTCAAGCACCGGCGCCAACCCCATCCAGATCAGAGTCGGCGGCGGCCTGACGAGCCCGCCCTGCTCCAGGAGCGGCGCCGGCTCGGGGGCTCGTAACTGTCGTCGCTAGTCTCCGGAGTCGCGAAGAGCTCGCCGGAGTCGCTGGAACCTCCGACGCCTCCACCGCCTAAGGAGCCGCCAAGGGAGCGGTCGGCGGGCCTAGTCCTTGCCGCAGCAGGGTCCCGGCCACCTCTCCCGGGGAAGCACTCCAGCCGGCGCCCGTTCGCATCGAAGACCTTGAAGAACATCACTGAAGCACCGTCGTACTCCAAGTGGATCGTGAAGGCGCCTCTTGTCCTGCAAACCCGGGTGATTTCGCTCCAGCCTCGAGTCATGAAGACCTCGCTCGGGGCAACGACCGCGACCTCTGCCTCGGTCGCGAGGGTGCTGCAGCCGGCGTGCTGCAGCCAAAGCTCCAGGGGCTCCCCCTGCGAGACGATGGAGGCGAAGAAGGGAGGAAGGTGAATCCAAGACTAAGGAGGCATGGCGACGTGGAGCACGAGCTCCCGGGAGGAGCCCTCGGTGTGGACCCCAGGGGGGACGCCCCACACCTTCATGACCCGTCAGCGCCGACGGTGGCGCCGCCCGTGGCGATCAGCATCAGCTCCTTCAGGGCCCTCGATGTGGGCATACAAGGGAAGCGGGAACCCCGGCGGTGCCCGCTCGCACCAAGGCCTCGGCACCAACTAATGGGCCCCCTCGTCCGGGCCACGGGGGACAAGCCGTTTCTTCGGCGGGAGCGGGTCAGGTTACTCTCGGGGAGCCTTTCCCTTCTCTGCCGTTGAGAACCGGCGGATCGGAGCCATCGCAGCAAGACGGAGCAAGGACCGGGAAGAAGGAGAAGCAAGGGGGGGTGAACTGGAAGGGCGCATGCCGTTCTGTACTTACAGCCGGCGAAGGCCAACCGCCGACCTCCATGATCGCAGGTAATCATGCCCCGCTTTGCATGCAGGGACTTGTCCAATCCGTGCAATTGCCGAGGTGCCATGGGGAAGTGGATACGCCCACGTCCAATCAACCGCCACGCGGCGCCCAAGGCCGCAGGCTGTTAGGGCTTGCGGCGCTTCGCTCTTGCCCTTCCGCCTCCCTGCACGGCCAAGTCCGGGCACGCCTTGGGCCCGGGGGCTACTGTCGGCGTTCTAGGAACGGGGGTCCCCAGACTTGCCTGCCTGCGGCCTGCGGCGTGGCACAAAGGGGGGCCCAGCACGGCCCATCTTCACCAACACAGACCCAAGACCCTCGCGATGGGCCAAGCCTCGCGGGGCGGACGACGCGGAGCTTCCTCAGGAACGGCCTCATCAGGCTGGCTCGCGAGGAGGCGGAGAGATCAAGGCGGGGTACCTCACGAGGTGCCCGTGACGCAAGCCATGACGACCAAAGGCGCCAGGCGGGTGCCAGCCCGCGCAACATCCTCCTTTCCTCTTTGGTGCAAAGGGAGCAAGCGCAGCCGCGGAGTACCGAGGCATCAGGCAAGGGTTGCCATTTCGGTGCAACAAGACCAAGACCAGGGGGACTTCAAGATGGAGGTCATTGTGGAGCCCAAGACGGCGTCACCACCAGAGCTTTGTGCAGGCGAAGACTACTTTTGTCAGGATAGCTGGTACTAGCTATCCCCCTTTAAATTAGCCCGCCATTGTTGGCTCCCTTCCCGCTTGATATTTGGGAAGAGGACCAGGGCCTCTATAAATAGGACAAACCACCCACAGAACAAGAGAAGAGAGGGACGAGGGAAGAGAAAAAAGACGAGAGAAGGAAAAGAGAGAGAGGGAGAAGGGTAACTGAACTCCTCCCAGCAGTTCATCGCCCCAGCCAAGAGCAGACCCTCGCGAGGCTGTTCTTCCTTGTATTGTTCATCATCATTAGCCCAAGAGGCAATCCACCACACCACACACTAGAGTAGGGTATTACACCACAACGGTGGCCCGAACTAGTATAAACCCTGTGTCATTCGTGTTGCTCTTTCCATAGCTTAGATCTTAGCAAGGCGGAGGGGTGCAAGTAGATAGGAGGCGAAATCTCTGCGCGCACCCCAGTGTTCGAACCTCAAGGGTCTGCCGGAACCCGAAATAGGACAACGGGGCCGCACTTTTTGGCTTGCTCTAGTCCTAGTAGTCATACTAGGTGGTCTAAGCACGTGTAGATTTATTCTTTTTCACGTCTCGTGTTCGCCGTACTGCCATGACTGTTGATGAATAGACGGTAAGTTATTCACGGGGAAACCCTTGTTGAGCGTGTTTGCGAGAGAGAGAGAGACATTGTGCGTGTGTGATATGTCTAGAGACTGAGGCAATGATAACAGATTCTTTGTGTCTATGTGTGTGGAGGATAGAGAGAGACATGTACATGGGGCTTTGTGTTGTGTAACATGGAGACACATATACATAATTAGAGAGTGAGTGTGCGAGATACACATGCAGACATGGGGAGAGATGAGGATCCAGATTAATGGGTGTTTGCGCGTGTCTATGTGTGTTTGTGCGCGAGTTTGTGTGTGAGAGGGAGTGTGTGTATGTGGAGTAGAGAGACCACTAATGATGTAAACCTAGTATAAGGGAAGGGGGAATGGTGTGACATGTGTAGTAGCGGGATAGCATGGGTGCGGGCGGGGGGAGCATACTATTTGGAAGAGACATCGATTATGTGTGGGAGAGGGGTGTGAGAGCGAGAGAGAGAGAGAGAGCTCGTGACGGAGAGAGAGAGAGAGAGAGAGAGAGAGAGAGAGAGAGAGAGAGAGAGAGAGGAAGAGAGGGGGCGAGAGAGGGGGGCGTTTGTGTCCATAAGTGGCGTATAGATAGGAAGACAATGTTGATGTTGTTTGAATTTGGCCTATGTACGGAGATGCAAGGGAAGCGAGTCATCGTGTGTGTGATAGGGACTACATGAGAGATCTAGAATAGATGGTGTAGAGAACAATGTGCGAGATCGAGAACGATGATACGTTAGGGAACTATGGAAAGAGTCATGACATATATGTATACAGGGAGGAGCTGGGGCGGGTCCGCATGTGGGAGAGATAGAAAGAGGAGAGTGGTGCACAAGGAGACAAAGTGTGCTTGTTTTGTAGTGGGGTGGTGTGTCAGGTGAGTGTGCGAAAACCACATAAATAGGGAGATAGACGTTTGGGGCGACGTTTTGTGTGTATGGGAAAGATACCCTCCACATAGTGTGTGTGCTTGAGAAAGAGATGCCGGGAGACCTAGCTAGAGAGTGGGGTAAGAGATGTGTGCATGCCCAATAGACAAAGTGATAGAGACCTATATTGGGGTCCGTACTTTAGAAGAGAGAGGGGTGTTAATGTCCTCGTGTGTTGGTTTTTGGGGGAGAGAACGACTTCTCTGTGTGTGGGGGGGCGACGAGGGGGGGTGGCTTCAGATAAATAGTGAGGTGTCTATATTTGAGGGACTTTAGCGTAATTGAGATATACATGGTCAATAGTGTGTGCACTCAAGGTTGATCAATTTTTTCACAGTTTGGACCATGAGATAACGATACTTTTGAACATGTGTGATATACTTTGATGTACCAGAATTACAAACCTAAGATTGGAATTTTGGAATTCGACTCCATCATTATCTTTTGTAATTCATTTAAACGGAGGTATATTTTTAAGCCGGGATTTCGTGATTTCAAATTCATATATCAAACCTAGAGATATACACATACAGGCATGTTCAAACTTTATAATCATCCACTTTATTTATACACATACACATTTTTGCTTTTGTCATCATATTTAGGATAAACACATATGGAATTTCATTTGAATTGGACCATATGATGGTATTTTCTTGTAGTGGCTCAATGATCCATATTTGAATTGAATGGACAATCTAAGTTTCGAGTTGAAGACATTGATTTTCAAAATTTGCACCTTTTTTGCGTGCAAAACAAACAAATTCTCGGCCATGATATCATAGTCGGCCATATAAGAGCAGAATATAATTTCAGGCGCCAAAAGCTTTCGAACTTCCCGTTCACATCGAAATATCTCGCGCCCGAAAGTTTATCCCTGCGATATTCCTGGTTTACCCCTAGCACATGAACGGAAAAGGGCTACTTTGGTAACAACATTGTTTTCCCCTCTTTGCCCCCAACATTCTTCCCCAGAGCCCCTCCCCTTCCCCTCCCTGACCCCCCCAACCGCGGCAAGCCTCTGAATCTAGTCCTCCGCCGCAGTGGTGGACCTCACGCCCTGACGGATCTACCTTCCGCACCTGGGAACCCCCAACTGCCAACTCACCACTTCACCAGAGCCGCTTCAGCGACTGGCTTGTACACCGCTCCAGATCTCCTTGACCGCCATCATGGTCCACCGCACCGGATCTGCTTAACCGGAGCCCTCGTCCACCATAGGGTAGGCCCTTCGCTGACTCCCTCGTCCGTCCCTTCACTAGCCCTTCATACAAGCCCTCGTCCGTCGCAACAGATCCGCCTCACTGAAAGCGATGTACAACACGCCCGCCGAAGCCTTCGTCCACTGCACCGGACCCGCTCCACGGACGCCATATTCAACTCCACCGGCCCTGCTTTACCGATGTCGCAGCCCCATCAAGTTATTTAGATCTATACTCCTTCGTTTTTCTCTTTATCATGCAACTGTTCACTTACCACAGATGAGCTTTCTTGTATGTTGACAGGCGCCGCAACCATAGCACCGGAGCCGCTTCAGTGATGGCGACAGCCGGCCAAACTCAACCGCAACACGAGCACCATCGATGATCCTTAGCTATCAAGTATGCCAATGATACCCATATGTCGCCGAGAATCAGGTACTATTATCCAACGGCCAGCGCCTACGTTCACTTTCTTAGCATAAGCACCGCACCTTTGAATTTCTTTAGGGCATCATTCAGTTTTTCATGAGACGTGTTGTTCTGCTTGCATCTGTAGGGCCATACTTCTGGCAGTGAACATGTTACATGTGCTGAATTACATACCAGTGCACATATAGTTAATATGCTTTAGTTTTGTCCTAAGTATTACTGTACTTCCTACATATCACTGCCTACTATTTTACTTCTTGCATGCTATATTTATGATAATGGTGTTGTTCTGATGCCACCTGTTGGTTCCATCATACTGCTTCATGTTCTCTATGCTTAATTACACATCAGCAAATTAGCATGTGGTTCCACTGGTTTTTGTTTGTTTTACCCTACATTTTCTGATGCTAGCTATTACATCACTGCTACGAGCCTCTGTTCATTACTTTTTTGTGTGTTCTTGATCTTCCCAAGTTGCATGACTAATTTGATGCTTCTATTAATTATGGAGCTGCCAACCCCATCAAGCAAAATATTTGTTCTTTTGGGGCTGGCACCTCGAACAAGCATAAAAATAGAGGGGAGCAGACATATTGACGTGTATGCACACACCCTTCTTTCATTAGTTTAGATAAACCGTTGATGATCAATTCGAACCAGTGCATGTGATTAAAATTAATTTTACCTAAATAGAGGGTGCAGAATAAACTACAACAAGTAGATTCGCAACCATAGGATGCTGACAATATCTTCAAAGAACATTGCAACAGTAGCGAGGCTTCACAGCAACATATGGTAAGCCAGTGTGTTTTAGTACATGTGAAATGTAATGCGTGTGGGCTACTTTCTTGGCTTGTGCCCTCAACCTGTAATCCTACAGAATAACAAATAGTTCAGTTGTCTGCTTCGCTGTATTGCTTGATTCGAATACTTGTTTGTTACTTGTTACGCTATACCTGAGTTGGCCAATATGTCAGCAGTGCCTGATGTACTATCGTAAAGAAATGCATGCCTAGTTCATTTAAGTCATTAACTTTTCCTCTGAACTTCATCACAAGACAGTCTTCGTAGTTTATATGAGGCCACATTGTTAAGTGCTTTCTCAGATTATTTCAACTGCTTAGATGCCTTGGCAACTTAAATATAGCGGTGGTACACTCCCTTTCAACTAGGGATGTCAACTGGGTCCTGTTTAATCCCGATTAAAGTCCACTAGTGGTATGATAGTTCAAAAGAGTTTTTGTTTTTTGAGGAAAATGAACCAAGGAGCTAGCAAAAACTAACTAGATGGGACTAGCGGATGTCGTTTATTTGCCACTTACATCCCTAGTTTCATCTTACCATTTTAATTTCTTTTCGGCTGATGCTGTTTCGAACCATTTAAATATAGCTTGCCATGCTCGACAATAATTCGTATGTCATTTACCATGTAAGCTTACTACCTGGATCATGCAATAAACTATCTCTTACTTATGTCCAGTGAAAACCTTTCAGGATGTCGTTCACACTAGGACACAATGTACAACCCCAGAATCTATTTGTGGAAGCAGTGCGCCATCAATGTTGCCAGATGGTAGCAGTTCAGAGGCAACACCGCCTGAGAGCAATCTGAGCACATATATTATAGTTCTTGAGGCTCTACTAGAGGCAGAAAGAGATGGGGTGGCTGCCATGAATGAGGTAATCTTGATCTTGAAGCTGGAAATTATGCAATTAGTTGCACGCATTATGCAAGCAACCCAAGAATTGGAGGAAGTAAGAATGTTGCATTTGAAGACAGAGGAGGTCCTGCTGCTTCTGCTATCTGAAGCCTAGGGTAATCCCAGTTCTTCTTTAGATAGCAGTTGAAATTGTCATTAGATTATTGTACTTTCATGTTGTGTCATGTCTCTGAATGGATCATGTTGTAAGATCCCCTATGTTGTCCATGTGTTGTAATGATCCGAATTTTTTAGGCGAGGTAATCCTCAGTACTTGTATATTGACATAAGGTGAACTGTTTTTCATGTGAGCATATTGTATTGCATGAAATAACTGTTTGACTCAAAGTGTATCCAACCTACTGAATTCGAAGATCACGGCATTTCTAAATCATAATCATATATAAAGGTGGAATAAATCTTTGTTGTGGTTTTGAAGAAATAAATAACAAAACATAGAATTATCCGTGGATATTCGTAATCGAATAAAAATTGGATTTGGATTTAGTTTCCAGGGCCCAGGGAAAACGTGAATGCTAATTCTCCTAAGTTTTGAACGAAGCGGCTAAACACCCACTATCATTTGTGGGCTGCCCGAAGCAAGTGTTTGCGAGATCGAAATTATTGTCTACCCCTGACACTTGACATCCTTATCGATCGGATTTACACTGCTGTCGATAGGGGTAGACTAGTAACTTCAATCAGACGTGACATGATGACCTAGCCCATTCAGACATGGTGGGCGCCAAACGTGGGCGCCAAACCACATTTGATTCAAGCTCGTCTGAAAGACATGTGTCTCTCCCTCCATTTCCACATTCATCCACGGTGGGCGGCAAAACAAACTCTCCTCGTACGAAATCGATGTAGGCTAATCTTTTAAATAGGAGCAGATGTGTAACTTCCCTCACACGTGACACAACCGCCCTACCTGTCAGTCCCGTTCATACACCATGGGCGCCAACCGTGGGCGGCAAAACACCCTCTCCTCGCCCAAAATCATTACCGGCAAATATTTGGGAGATGCGAGGTTACCGTCCTATCCCCAACCGATGTAATTTCTGAAATTTTAAATGGGGGATAAGTTCGTAACTTTCCCACATTTCATACAAGCGCGTCCCAAAGTTTGAGATCCCCCCTCCCCCTCCATTTCCCCATTCATACACCGTCGGCGCCACGACAAGCTCCCCACTGCAGCCAGCCTCCTTTGTCTGCCACCCCATCCTCCACATTGCTGGAGCCGCTACCCCTACCCTGTCATCCACTGCAAGAGATGGACTATCTCATCCACGACGCAGGCCAGGATCCTTTCATCGCATCATCTTGCTTCATCGACGCCGTCGTCCACTTTGTCGTTGCCGCTCCTACGACCGCCTCGTCCACGACAACTGGATGTATCCCCCAACCCGGCCGTCTTCCATCTAAAGTCTTCTTCCCCGCTGACGACAGCCATCGCACCCGCAGCACCCTCAACGTATCAGCAGGGGCCTACATGGCAACGCAAGAGAGGTGGTACTCTTCCATATGTGCTTAAGTTATTGATCTCACCCAGAAAATAGATCTTAAATTGTTTACTGTACTTTTCTTGTCCGTACCAAATCGTAGTGGCTAGTTGAATGCAAACATTGGTTGCGAAGTAGCTTTGTCTGGTTTGCACCTTCAGATCCGCCATGTCACGGTCACTATACTCGTAAAGCTTATGGTTTCCCCCCTTTATATTCACTACCCTCATCGTAGGTGCTTCACTGCTTCGTGTCATGCTAGCAATGCTCCTCAAGACCTCAACACATCAAGCGAAACAACATGCCACTCATAATTCCAAAGCTTACGTGTTGAAATACGAATCTGATATGATGCTCATATTACTAAAATAGAGAACGTTTAATTGGTCACCAAATGTTCCTATATTCATTTCGAAAAGCATGTGCGCCACCCACTGGTCTAGCTAGTCCCACTTTCCTAATTTTACTCTTGATGCTTAGGGTTTTCCCCTTTTATCTACTCTACTATGATCTGCGTAGGTGCTTTCTGTCATACTAGCATTACTCCACCCTTCAAGCTAAACAATACAACACTCAAAATTCCAAAGCTTAGTTGTTCAAATATGATTGTGATATGATACTGATATTAGTTAACAGACACATTTAATTGGTTAGCTAAAGGTCCCACTTGAGTTTCCAAATGCATGTCGCAACATATAGAGAGACAGCAGAATTGCATTTGTTTGTCACTTGTTGACTGTACTTTCTTGTCCATACCAAATCTTAGTTGTTATTTCAAAGCAAATATCGGTTGTTAACTACCCTTTGTGCGGTTTGCAGCTTCAGATCTTCCATCCCACTGCCACGGTCAACACTATACTCATCATGCTTACGGTTTCCCAATTTTATGATGACCACGATTAGCCTATGTGGTTCGTGTCGTAATAGCACTGCTCCACCCATCGAGCTAAACAAGCTTAGTTGTACAAATTCAAATCTGATATTACGCTGATATTAGTAAAACTGGGAGATGTTTAATTGATCAGCTAAATGTTCCTACTTTAGTTTTGAAATGCATGTGAGCCACATATGGAGAGACCGGAAGGAATAGTATTTCTCTGTGTGCTCTGGTTTATCCTGGGTGGCCCACCGACATTGTATAGAAAGACTTGTGATATCTTCAATCTGCTTGCTCTTATGCTCTTCTTTAAGATGATCCTCTTCTCTTGCGGTCGACTGGTCAGGTCGAGTTATTCTCCCTTAGTATATTTTGAATCTGTCAGGTCAGGTCGACTTGTTCTTCTTTACTATATGTTAAAGCTGTCATCTGCGAAGTATCATCACTTCTGGAGCTCTCATATTTTGAGTAGTAGGCCACATTATATTAATGCACACACCAAATTACAGCATGCATGGCACCTCTTTGCAGAGATAGCACAAAGGGGTTTATAGGGAGGAAGTATTGGATTATAATCACTTCTGCATTACAAAGATAATCTCACTTGTTTTTATGTTTTCATGCATGTCAGGTATTGAACATTATCAAAATGAATATGAGAATGGGCGCACGAGAGGAATATTGTGGAACAATCCACTGGCTAACAAACTTGGCATGGTGGAGGATGGCCTATCTTATTCAGCCATCAAGGTGCATGATCTAACCTGGCAAGGTTGTATTGGTCGCACATATTTTGCATCTGACCTCTTGCATTACTTCTACTTTGTTACACCATCTTCTTAGTTTAAGCATCATATATGAGTATACGCCATACCTATCCATTTTCTGTACCTATTACATGTGTCGTCATACTATGTTTTTCTAGTCAAATGTTATTCTTTCGTAATAGATGTCCAAAAGGAAGAGGGTGATTGCAGATCCTCAAGGAGTACAAACTAGGTATTTGGAAAAGGTAGTGATACCTGTTAATCAGATAGATCAGCAGCCACAGAAAATACAGGCCCAACTGTAACAGACTTTACCCCTACTCCAGTGGCCAAACCCCTATTAGAACTGCTGACAGCCCAGTGTCAGGTACTGCCTATGATATCAATTCAAAATTTGAACTCCTAAATTTCTGCATGTGCCTTACCTTCTCTCTTGTATGAAAACTAATTTCAGATGAATCTCCTTGCTCAAAGGATCATAGGATCTCACGACAATACTGGGATCTGCATTTCTCTTGTTAGTACCTCTTGCCCTTTGTCAGCATACTTACACTCATTGATGTTTTATTATGTAGCATCACTGTAAATGTTCGCTTCTTTATCCTCCCTTTGCTTGAAATTATAAGATCTATATTTACTCTTAGATAAATGTAGAATTAACACAATGGTTATGAAGTTTTGGATTGCTCATGTAAATACTTTTGTCATGTACTCCCTCTGTATCGAATTAATTGTTGATCAATTGGATGTATTTAGAACTTAATAGTGCTAGACACATTCATTTGAGCGACAACTAATAACGGACGGTGGTGGTATTACTGTACATGCATCATGAGATAGTTGATTGTATAGCATTACTCTGCATCTTATCTGCCCTGCCCACCACTTTCTCCAAATTATCATATCTACATTTACTCTTACCAAAATGTTGAATAAAGCCAATGCCACTGCACACGCTGATGTCTGCATTCCTCTTATCAGTACCTTTTGCCTTGTAACGATGTACTTAATTAATTGCTTTTTGATTATGTATCATCAGTCTGCACCTGAGCTTCATTATCCTCTATTTCTTCCAATATTATTTGATCTATATTTACTCTTTGCAAAATGTAGAATAATGACAACGCTTATAAAGAATTTTCTTTGGGGAATTTATTGAATTATCTTTCCATCAACATGGAGAAGGGCTTTGTCCAGCCCATGTTAACATGTAATGTAAGTTCATCCTTCTCAAGCCTTCAAACTTTGTTCTAGTATAGATTTGGATATGCATCATTTCCTCCACTGCTATTTACATCTGATTGGATGTTTGCAACAACTACCAGTTTTAAATTGTAGATGTAAAAACATGTTACTTATGCAGAACATATCCATTTATTTGCTTATATAATTGTGAAACTTGTTACGTGTCTCCTTGTTTCTCTTTCAGAGTCGTATCTCTTATGCCAGGCAGAACTTTAGGAAAGATAGTGAGCCAAACCATCTTGAGGACAGCGGGATGACCCCAAGGTCCTGTCTTGATGAAGACAATGAGTTGAAGCTACTCACCAGCAGGTGTGAGACAACCTCTGTGCAGTCGCTGCCTCAATCAGTTCGACTTCTTCAGTCTCAACTTAAAGCGGAAAGGCTTGCTTCAGCTCAGCTCCGACTTGAAGTCAAAGATGTAATGAAGATGTCAGGGGACTTCCTTGTGCACTATGGTGCCATACAGCTAGGGATGAAGCATCTATCATTGACACAACTGAGGTCTCATAAGCTTGTTCGGCTGCTTGCGGGGCCCGAGCTTGCCAGGTCTAGTGCCTTCTAAAGTGCTCATATTCTTTTGTCGATGCGTTTATATGCACTGGTGGCGACCTTTGATGCCCAGTGTATGTAATCCGCGATCATGTTGTGCTTTATTATCACTGGTAGCGAACTTTGATTCCCAGTGGATGTAATATGCCGTAATTTCTTTGTTGTATAGTCTAGGTTTATTCTTTGGTTGGTATGCTTTAATTTAGGCCGGAAGGTTCAGTGGATCTCAGTGTTGTCGGTGTCCAGGCCGGCCCGTTAATCATATGGGCCAAAACATGGGCCTATAATCATCTTGCGCCATTAGCAGGTCTAAACCTATAGTAGTTTCCCGCCTTTAGCAAGCCATGGGGTACATATTTACTGTAGTGACACTGGGCTTCCCACGGGCCGTGGAAACAATGGGCCTTCTACGGTCCGTAGAAATAATAGGCCTTCTACGGGCCGTAGAAACAATGGGCCTTCTATGGGCCGTATCATCAATGGGCCTTAGACGGGCCGTATGATCGATTGGGCAAACATGGGCCAAAAATAGATCGCATTATGGTCGTAAACGGGCTGGAGTTGGAGTCGTCCGTTCATGGGCCGACCATAATAGGCCATCATTAATAGGCCGTATTTGATGGCGCTATGAAAACGGCCCAACGTATTAACGGGCCACAAACGGGCCGACTGTAACCACGGGCTGAATTTGGCCCACAAGCAAAAAATGGCAGTAACGGGCCGTAAGTAACCGAATGCTGGAAATGAGCGCAAGAATAAATGGGCCCTGAGAAGGCCGAAAGATAACATGGGCTGCAAATGGCCCAATGGATTAATGGGCCGTTAATGGGTATAAAGTGATACATTGTTCAGTATGGGCCAGTTTCACCACTGGCCGTTAATGGGCTAAGAGTTACAAAGGGCCTCATATGGGCCGAAAGACGTCATGGGCCATTCATGGGCCGGAACTTAAAATGGGCTGGAATCATATTGGACGGCCCAGATGACGCTACTGGGCCTAATTCAGATAGGTCGTAATGGGCCTTGGGTTAGCGGGCTGTAAATGGGCTATATGCGAACATGCCGTTAACACGCTTCCTGTGGGCCAGCCCGCCACCTTTTGACCAAGTCAAACGGGCCAACCTTTTCACAGGAATGGGCCTCTGTTCGGCCGTGCCACGTGTTCGACACATCTTTCCCAACAGTGAGCCGACACGTGTTTCCTCCAGCCAATGATGATTTTACACGTGGAAAATCCCCATTGGTCGGGGCTGTTAGCGGGTTATCAGATCCAAAACCGGACCCGATAGCTTAACGGCGTTCCGTTACGGTGGATGCCACGTGTCGGTCACCCTTGACGAAAGAACTTCTGTAATGCGCGATTTATCGTCATGGAAGTGGACACTTCCGTGATGATAATTTTGTAATGTCATGGAACACCTCTACGACAGCACAGGTATGACTATCTTGATTCTGTCATAAAATTGTCATGGACGTACATGCATGACAAAAAATGTGACCTACTGTGACAAACACGTATCATCACGGAAGTGTATTTTTTTGTAGTGCTAGAAACCGTTGTTTGGCTATGTTACCACTTTTGCTCAACCCCTCTTATAGTGTTGCTAGTTGCAGGTGCCTTGCGGTTTGTTCCATGTTGGAACATGGATATGTTGGGATATCACATTATCTTTTATTTAATTAATGCATCTATATACTTGGAAAAGGGTGGAAGGCTTGGCCTTTTGCCTGGTTTTTTGTTCCACTCTTGCCGCCCTAGTTTCCGTCATACCGGTGTTATGTTCCTTGATTTTACATTCCTAACACGGTTGGGGTTATGGGACCCCCTTGATAGTTCGCTTTGAATAAAACTCCTCCAGCAAGGCCCAACCTTGGTTTTAACATTTGCCGCATATACCTTTTTCCTTGGGAGTCGCGCTCCTGAGGGTCATCTTTATTTTAACCCCCCCCCCGGGCAGTGCTCATCTGAGTGTTGGTCCAACCTAGAGCCACTTGCGGTGCCACCCCTTCACCCGGGATTTTCAGTTGTTGTACGTAGTGTTCATCCGGTGTGCCCTGAGAACGAGATATGTGCAGCTCCTATCGGGATTTGTTGGCACATCGAGCGGTCTTGCTAGTCTTCTTTTACCGTTGTCGAAATGTCTTGTAATCAGGATTCCGAGTTTGATCGGGTTGTTCCAGGAGAAGGAATATCCTTCGTTGATCGTGAGAGCTTGTGATGGGCTAAGTTGGGACACCCCTGCAGGGTATAAAATTTCGAGAGTCGTGCCCGCGGTTATGTGGCAAATGGGAATTTGTTAATATCCGGTTGTAGAAGACTTGACACTTAACTTAACTAAAATGAATCAACTGCGTGTGTAGCCGTGATGGTCCGTTTTTGGTGGAGTCCGAGAAGTGAACACGGTTTGGGTTATCAATGAACATAAGTAGTTTGAGGATCACTTCTTGATCACTTGTAGTTAACGACCGCTGCGTAGTTTCTTATCTTACTCTTGTACTCGTAAGTTAGCCACCATATATGCTTAGCGCTTGCTGCAACTCCACCTCATTACCACATCCTACCCATAAGCTTAAATAGTCTTGATCACGAGGGTTTTGAGATTGTTGAGTCCTCGTGACTCACGGATACTTCCAAAATAGTTGCAGGTGCTGATGATACCAGTGCAGGTGACGCAACCAAGCTCAAGTGGGAGTTCAAAGAAGATCTTGGTCGTTGTTATGCGTCTTTTCCGGATGATCAGTAGTGGTGCCCAGTTGGGACGATCGGGGATCTAGCATTTGGGGTTGTCTTTTTTTATTTTGGTTCCATAGTCGGACCTTGATTGTACTCTGGATGATGTATGTTTAACTTGTTATTTGTGTAACGTGGTGATTGTAAGCCAACTATTTATCCCTTTCTTATTCAGTACATGGAATTGTGTGTTGCGACAAAACCACCATGCGGTTATGCCTCTAAGTCGTGCCTCGACACGTGGGAGATATAGCCGCATCATGGGCATTAGACCTATTGCTGATAGTAAATGGGTAAGTCTTGTTCATTGTGTTCCTAAGAAGGGAGGTATTATTGTTGTTCCTAATGATAAGAATGAATTGATTCCACAAGGAATTGTTACATGTTATAGAATGGTAATTGATTTTCGCAAATTGAATAAAGCTACTTTGAAAGATCATTACCCTCTACCTTTTCTTGATCAAGTGCTAGAAAGACTATCCAAACATAGACATTTTTGCTTTCAAGATGGTTATTCTGGTTTCTCTCAAATATATATGTCAAAAGATGACCAGCAAAAGACCACTTTTACTTGCCCTTTTGGTACCTTTGCTTATACACATATGCCTTTTGGTTTATGCAATGCACCTGCTACCTTTCAAAGATGTATGACTGCTATATTCTCTGATTTTTGTGAAAAGATTGTTGAGGTTTTCATGGATGATTTCTCCGTTTACGGAACTTCTTTTGATGATTACTTAAGCAACCTTGATTGAGTTTTGCAAAGATGTGAAGAAACTAATCTTGTCTTGTATTGGGAGAAGTGCCACTTTATGGTTAATGAAGGTATTGTCTTGGGGCATAAAATTTCTGAAAGAGGTATTGATGTTGATAAAGCTAAAGTAGATGCTATTGAAAAGATGTCGTGTCTTAAAGATATCAAAGGTATAAGAAGTTTCCTTGGTCATGATGGTTTCTATAGGAGGTTTATTAAAGACTTCTCTAAAATTTCTAGGCCTCTCACAAATCTCTTTGAAAAAGATGTTCCTTTTGTTTTTGATGATGATTGTGTAGAAGCGTTTTAAATACTTAAGAAAGCCTTGATTTTCCACACCTATTGTTCAACCACCTGATTGGAATTTACCCTTTGAAATTATGTGTGATGCTAGTGATTATGCTATTGGTGTTGTTCTAGGACAAAGAGTTGATAACAAATTGAATGTTATTCATTATGCTAGTAAAACTCTAGACAGTGCACCCAAAAATTATGCTACTACTGAAAAACAATTTTTTGTAGTTGTATTTGCTTGTGCTAAGTTCAGATCTTATATTGTTGATTCCAAAGTAACTGTTCACACTGATCATGCTACTATTAAATATCTTATGGAAAAGAAAGATGCTAAACCTAGACTTATTAGATGGGTTCTCTTGTTAGGAGAATTTGATTTGCATATTATTGATAGAAAGGGAGATGAGAACCCCGTTGTAGACAACTTGTCTAGGTTAGAGAATGTTCTTGATGACCCACTGCCTATTGATGATAGCTTTCCTGATGAAAAATTAGCTGTCATAAATGCTTCTCATAATACTGCATGGTATGCTGATTATGCTAACTACATTGTTGCTAAATTTATACCACCTAGTTTCACATACCAACAGAAGAAAAAAATTTCTATGATCTAATACATTACTTCTGGGATGACCCACACCTTTATAAAGGAGTAGATGGTGTTATTAGACGGTGTGTACCTGAGCATGAACAGGAACAGATCCTACGCAAGTGCCACTCCGAGTCTTACGGAGGACACGACACTGGATATAGAACTGCACATAAGGTATTGCAATCTGGTTTTTATTGGCCTACTCTGTTCAAGGATGCTCGTAAGTTTGTCTTGTCTTGTGATGAATGTCAAAGAATTGATAATATTAGTAGATGTGGGGAATGCCTATGAATTATTCACTTGTTACTGAACCATTTGATGATTGGGGCTTTGATTATATGAGACCATTTCCTTCCTCTAATGGGTATACACATATTTTAGTTGATGTTGATTACGTTACTAAGTGGGTAGAAGCTATTCCAACTACTAGTGCTGATCATAACACCTCTATTAAGATGCTTAAAGAAGTTATTTTCCGAGGTTTGGAGGCCCTAGATATTTAATGACTGATGGTGGTTCACATTTTATTCATGGTGCCTTCCGTAAAATGCTTGCTAAGTATGATGTTAACCATAGAATTGCATCTCCATATCACCCTTAGTCTAGTGGTCAAGTAGAATTGAGCAATATAGAGATTAAATTGATTTTGCAAAAGACCTTTAATAGTTCTAGAAATAATTGGTCTAAGAAACTTGATGATGTATTATGGGCTTATAGAACTACTTATAAAAACCCTATGGGTATGTCTCCGTATAAAAATGGTTTATGGGAAAGCATGTCACTTGCCTCTTGAATTAGAATATAACACATATTGGGCTATTAAAGAGCTCAATTATGATTTCAAACTTGCCGGTGAGAAGAGGTTATTTGACATTATCTCCCTTGATGAATCGAGAACCCAGGCCTATGAGAATGCCAAGTTGTTTAAAGAAAAAGTAAAAAGATGGCATGACAAAAGGATACAAAAGCGTGAGTTTAATGTAGGTGATCATGTTTTGCTATAAAACTCTCATTTAAGATTTTTTTTGCAGGAAAGCTTCTCTCTAAATGGGAAGGTCCTTAGATTATCGAGGAGGTCTATCGTTCCGGTGCCATAAATGTCGAAGGCACAAATCCGAAGGTGGTAAACGGTCAAAGAATCAAACATTATTTCTTAGGTACTCCCGTAAATGTTGAGACCAATATAATTGACACCATAACACCGGAGGAGTACATAAGGGACACTTTACAAAATGTTTCATACTCAAAAAGGAATGTGTACGTGGTATGGTAAGTAAGCCGACTCCAAAACTGTTCTAATAGTAATTTTTCTCTGTTTTGGAATATTTAAAAAATTAGGAAAAATAAAAGTAGTCCAAAAGAGATATGAGGCCACCACAAGGGTGGAGGGCGTGCCCTACCCCCTGGGCGCGCCCCCTACCTTGTGGCCACCTCATGTGCCCTCCGGACTCCGTTTCCTTGCACAATACTTCTTTTGGTCGGTAAAAAATCATTATATAATCTCCTGAAGGTTTTGACCACTGTACCACAACAATATCTCTTGTTTTTGTTTCGAGCTATTTTTTCTGACAGATCTAGATCACCATGACGTCTCCAAGTGCGCCTAAGGACAAGTTTTTCGAGAAGGTCATCAACCCTTACCTCGCGGAGGTGCTGCCACACCCTCAAACCATTGAGATGCATGAAGGGGTGCTGCACATCCGTGATGTTGAGGGACCAAAGAAGACCGGAAGCATGGAGACAAGACTCGAAGCAATGGAGCAGCAAGTTTAGTGCCAAGGGATGGTGGAACGTGGACTCAACGCCAATCACATGATGATCGCGGAGTTCATCAATAACCACAAGCTGGATGCCAAGAACATTGGGGAGGCCATCTTCAAGCTTCATGAGAAAATCGAGCATCTCCAAGCCCAAATCTATGACATGTAGAACCAAAACTGTGAGTATGAATACCAATTTAAGATGATGAGCTTGGCTGCAGATTTGAGGATCCCGGAGACTCGTTCAACTTTCTATGATGGTGAGCCTATGCCTTGGAAGATGGATGACAAGCCTACTACACCAACAACTACATCATCACCACCTCCGAAGAAAGAGACATAAATACATGGGTATGGGCACTCCCCTTGCCAACTGCCAAGCTTGGGGGAGGTGCCCCGGTATCGTATCACCATCACACTTTTACCCTTATCATTTTTCTTAGTTCGCTCCTTTTGGTTATATCTTGACCTAGTAGAATAAAGTTTTACTATGATCTAGCTTTGAGTTTTGCTTTGTGTTCCCTCTATGTAATCGAGTCCTTGACCTATATATAATACAAAGTAGTTTTGAGTTGAGGGATTTGCTTTCTTGCTATGATCTTGAGGGAATTAAATAAAATAAAAGAATAAAAAGAAATAAAAAGATCATATATTGATCTTATGGAGAGTAATGACTTCACATATAAAGAGTATGATGAATAAAAGTTGTTGAGAGTTGGCAAACATAGTTTTGGTCATTGTTGCAATTAATAGGAAGTAATAAACAAAGAGAGGCTTCACATATAAATATACTATCTTGGACATCTTTTGCAATTGTGAGCACTCATTAAAATATCACATGCTACAAAGTTGATGTTGGACAAGGAAGATAACATAATGAGTTATGTTTTATTATATCCGAATAGAAGTTATATTGTCATGGATCATCCAAAATGTTGAGCTTCCCTTTCCCTCTCATGCTAGCCAAATTATTTGCACCAAGTACAGATACTATTTGTGCTTCCAAACATCCCTTAAACCCAATTTCTCCATGAGAGTCCACCTGTAAAATCCCAAATTTTCAATTTGGAATGTCATACATAGGTCCTCATATGCATATCATATTTTATTTGCATTTTGGTTTGGATCCTAAAAATCCTAAGCAACTCAAGGACCCACGGAGAGAGTTGGGGATTTTATTATTTTCATATTTGAATTTTCTCTAATATTGAAAAACGGATCACTTGGTTTTAATTATTTTCTCTTCGAAAATATTTCAATATCAAAATATATGAGAGGGGATAATATGACTTCTACAAAACAAAAGAAATATTGGAGGAAAAATATTAAAATATCAAATAAATAATTTTATTTGGAGTTTATTGCTATTTTATTTGAATTAGAAAAATATGCATTTTTCAAAATTGCATTTTTAGGCCAAGAAAATGTTCACTTTGTTCTAAATATTTTATTTAGATAGTGAAAATTGTTTTTGGCATTTAGCGTGCAGGCGCCGCCCCCTCCCGCACGCCACCCCCCGGGGGGGCTTTAAAGCCCGAGGCGCCGCCGCCCTCTACCCCCACATCGCCACCCCGCCCAGCCGCCGCCGCGCCGCGCTGCAACTCCGCCGCCCGAGCCGCACCGGAGCCGCCGCCGCACGTCGCCTGCCCGCCGGAATCCCGCCAGATCTCGCCGGTTTCTGCCGCCGTTTTTTTGGTTTTTAGGTAAAAGCCGCTCGGTTTTCTTCAAAACCCTAGATCGATTTTTATTTTTATTTTTAGACCGGTTCGGTTTTTCTCGGTTTAGTTCGTTCGTGAACGTTCATTCGTTCATTCGTTCGTTCGTCTTAACGAACGAATTCGCCCATTCGTCTCTGTTAGCGGACGTTCATCAAGTAGATTTTTCTTTTATTTTCTTTTTCTGCCAGGGACCTATCCGTGATTACTTTTATCGCAGATTAGCCCCTGATCTTCAAACCCTTGCCGTTTCTAAACCGTTTGTCCAAATCCAATGAACCAACGCCAAAATCTTCGTCTCGAGCCCCTCTTTCTGTTTAATAGACTTGAACAAGGTTTCGGCAATTTAAAATTTGGTTTCAAGCAGATTTGGTTCGAAGTTCTTTTGACCATAGTTTCAGTTTCGTGGCTCTGTTTTGGTTGTTTCTTTTTGCAAATTGAAGCTCTTCAGTTGAACCTTCAGTTTGGATCTTCTTATTTGAAGTTTTACACGTGCATCTATGCTTGTGTGCATATGTATGCTATTGTTTGTTTGCGATAGAATTCCCGGAGTGCGCAGCGTGCTACTACGAGTCTCTAGGTTTTGCGGATCAACAGCAAGGCAAGTAACACTTTGATCATACTCTTCATACCCAGTTTTTATGCATTAGTTTCAATCCTCAAACATTGCATGAGTAGGATCCTTTAACATGTGGGTTTGGGAAAAAGATGATGAGGTAGAACCTATTGCCCTTTTATTATCAAACCCTTGGGAGTTACTTCTACGTTATGCTTAGTTTTCCATGCTATGCTCGTAGACGTGGATTGGGTTTGAGTGTATCCATGACAGATGTGATATTGTTAATTAATGGGTAACTTAAGGTGGCTACTTAAATACACATCTAGGTGGATTGGTTGCGGGCACCTGGGGATATACCAGTGTTGTCCTTTTTGGTTCGCCACCCAGGCTCAAAGGGATCATAAGATTATTCTTGCTAGAAACTTCCGTGTGCAGCCACAAGCTATTATGGGCTCTAGCGTAGTTGAGTATGTTGCATGACCTCTTTCAGTGGTGGGCTAGCAGATGTAGGGGAAAGTAGGTGTAACTGTCCACCCAGAGTAAAGAGTTAGTGTTTCTGAAATACTGTGTCTCAGTCATCCGTTTCTCAAACACCATGTAGTGCGAGAAATTCAACGGAGGAGATCGAGTCTTGTGGGTAAAAGTGCGCAAACCTCCGCAGAGTGTACAAACTAATCATGGTTAGCCGTGTCCCCAGTTATGGACAAATCTTGAGTATCTGGTTCTTGAATTATCCTGTTGATATCGTCACTCTAAATTAACTTGTTGGGTTGTTAACTACTTTTTAATTGGCATTGAGATGGGGATTTACCATTCTCAATGTTTTCAACTACCATGATATTTAAATAAAATATATTCCTTTGTTGTAGGGAAAAATTGGCTTTTTGCAAAACAGTGTAACCTTAGAGCCTCCACCAGCCATATATGCATGTAGTGTTAGCATTTATTCTGTTCTTTGCTCTACTGTGTTACATTGCCAGCATATTCCATGTGCTGACCCGTGTCGGGCTTCAACGTATCATGTTGCCGACTTTTCAGACGAAGAGTAAGGTGCGCTAGGTAGTTGTCGTGCACTTAGCTATGCTGTTGGAGTTGATGGACTCACTTTATCTTCCAAGTCTTCCGTTGTTATCGTACTTAGATGGCCTTAAGCCATATTTATTGTAATAATTTCTCTTTTGAGACATTCGATGTAATAAGTGTGTGATTGAACTCTGTTATAAATCCTTCAAGTAATATATGTGTCAGCATTACTGATCCAGGGATGACACTTATACATAGAGATTTGACCGCCTGAGGTCGGATCACTACAAGATGGTATCAGAGCACACGCTGATTGTAGGACACGACCACTAAGATGAACCATAGGTCACTCTTCTCTACTCATTTCTGACTCCTCTCCATTTTCTACTCTATAGGATGGCGGACACAAGGAAGAAGGAACAAGTTTGCACAACTAGATGAAGACACATGTAACACCCTTGATGCGACTATAGCTCCCACGTGTCGAGGCACGACTTAGAGACATAATCGCATTGAAGGCATATGTCGCAAGTTAGGCAATCTTCACAAACATCCCATGTAATATAATAATAAAAGGGGAGATAACATAGTTGGCTTACACTCGCCACGTCAATCAAGTGCATAAATAACATTACATCATCCAAACACTCATGGCCCGACTACGGTGCCAAAATAAAAGAGAACCCAACATGCGACACCGGTCCCAATCACCCCCAACTGGGCACCACTACTGATCATCGGGAAAGGAAACATAGTAACGTTGTGAGTCTTCATCGAACTCCCACTTGAGCTCATACGCGTCTCCTGGAGCAGAATCATCAGGCCCTGCATCTGGTGTAATAGTAATCTGTGAGCCACAGGGACTCAGCAATCTCGCACCCTCATGATCAAGACTATTTAAGCTTATAAGTAAGGCAAGGTAAAATATGAGTGGAGCTGCAGCAAGCGACTAGCAAGTATGGTGGCTAACTTATTCGCAAAAGAGAGCGAGAAGAGGTGGCAAAGCACGAGCGAGAAACTAGAGAACAACCTGCGCAAACATTACTCCAACACCGTGTCCACTTCCCGGACTCCGCCGAGAAGAGGCCATCACGGTAACACACTCAGTTGATTCATTTTAATTAAGTTAAGGTTCAAGTTATCTACAACCAGACATTAACAAAAACCCATCTGCCCATAACCGTGGGCACGGCTTTCGAAAGTTCTAATCCCTGCAGGGGAGTCCCAACTTAGCCCATGACAAGCTCTCACGGTCAACGAAGGAATAGACCTCCTCCCAAGACGTTCCGATCAGACTCGGTATCTTGGTTACTCAAGACACTTCGACAGGTTAAAACAAATCCAGCAACACCGCCCGAATGTGCCGACAAATCCCGATAGGAGCTGCACATATCCCTTTCTCAGGGCACTCAGATGAACACTACGTACAACTAAAACCAACCCTCAAGTTGCCCCGAGGTGGTGCTGCAAGTGGCTCTATTTGGACCAACACTCAGAGGAGCACTGGCCCGGGGGGTTTAAAATAAGATGACCCTCGAGCTCCGGAAACCCAAGGGAAAAAGAGGCTAGGTGGCAAATGGTAAGACCAATGTTGGGCATTGCTAGAAAATCTTTAATCAATGCGAAATATCAAGGGGTTCCCATTATAACCCAACCGCGTAAGGAACGCAAAATCCGGGAACATAACACCGATATGACGGAAACTAGGGCGGCAAGAGTGGAACAAAACACTAGGCGAGAGGCCGAGCCTTTCACCCTTTACCAAGTATATAGATGCATTAAGATAACAAGATAACATAATGATATCCCAACAAGTAAAATAAATGTTCCAACAAGGAACAGCCTCCAATCTTCACCTGCAACTAGCAACGCTATAAGAGGGGCTGAGCAAAGCGGTAACATAGCCAATCAACGGTTTGCTAGGACATGGTGGGTTATAGGTTTGACATGGAAATTTGGGAGGCTTGAAAACAAGTGGTAGGCATCGTAGCATTGGCATAGCAAAAGAGCGAGCAAACTAGCATAGCAAAGATAGTAGTGATTTCGAGGGTATGATCATCTTGCCTGCACAGTTGTCAGAGTTGAATGGATCCTCGAAAGCAAACTCAACGGGCTCCTCGTTAGCGAACTCGTCTCTCGGCTCTACCCAAACAAGACAAACAAGCAACAAGGATACAATCAACCACGTGCAAACTCAAACAACACGATGCAAAGATGATATGCTATGCGGGATGCGATGCGGGATGCAAAATGCAAGATATGACAGGAAATGCATGAACCTGGCCTCAACTTGGAATTCCAAGTGTGCCACTGGAAAGATGGGATGAAATCTCTTGAAAACGATATAAAGAACGCCGGAATCGGAGTTACGGTTTAGAAATGGCAAGCGATTCAAATATGACACCGGTCTGCGATTTACAGCAAGTAGGCATCTAAATGCAATGAGATGAATATGCTACAGCACCCAAACAAGACAACAAAGAAAATGGCAGGGATGCATACAAGATGCTTAACAAAAGTCTAGCACTGAGCTACGGCCAATTCATCCATTAACAGGTTCAAACAAGCATGGCAAAAATGCATATGACAAACAGTTCTCAGACTTAGTGAAATTAACACTTGTCTGGAATTTCAGACCAGGTAGCTCTCTTCGGATCAACAAAACTACATGCTACAGAATCTGAACATGGCAAATTAAAGGATGGCATGGAGCTACTCAAAGATCTTAACAAAATTCCCTTAGTGACCTTGAGCCAAAAGGGATCAGAAAATACAATTGCAAGCACGTGAACATAGCAAAAACATTATCGGTTTTCATACTTAGTGAAAACTGGCACTTGCTGAAATATAACTCAAGTAGGCATGTTTACGAGCTCGATGCACTCACTACGGTGCAAGTCATGGAAATACAAGCATACACCCATCATGAAGGCACAAAATGCAATCTAGACATGGCAAGAACAATAGCATAGCATGCATGGATGAACTACAACATCACCGGCAAAATTGCAAACAAGTTGACAATCTGCCCAGATTCACAAAGTAGCAAAAATAGAGCTCGATTGACTCAAGCTAGGGTGCTCCATAATTGCAAAAAAAGACATGTATGGATAGAGCACTACAATATTAACAAAACATCCTTACTGATCATCCTCAAAAAAGTCACGGATCACTAGGAAACAACATGAACATATGGCATCATGAGATAAACAGCTGCAGGACTTAGTGAAATTACTAAGTCCCTGAAAACAGAATTAGCAAGTGCACCACTTTGCAAGCTTGCACTAGACACCACACACATCACAAAAATACATGGGTTGCACCTCTGGAGAGATGACAAAACTCTAAACAAAACACATGTAGAGCATCAGGGCATATCATGCACACATTAATCATGGCAAAAATGACAAAAGTGCTAAACGGAGTAGCAGATCTGACAATTAACTCAAGTAGCCCTCTTCTAACAGCATTTCGAGTATCAAGATGAACTCAAATGAAAATGATGCAATAGAATGAAATGATGTACTCTCTGAGATGAACATTTTGATATGCTATATGCATAAATCGGAGCTACGGATGCAAAGTTACGGAGCCGAGAACATGAGCACTTGAACTGAAAATTTCGGGACTTGGAGAAAAAAACGACCTAGGGTTTCACTGTTCACAGATCTGGGATCCGGGCACGGATTACGAAGTTCGCCGGAATTACTGTTCACACCGGAGAAGAAGAGGACGGCGGCCGGGGCGGCGAGGAGGTGGCGAGGAGGCGGCGCCGGCGGGCACGGACGTCGAGGTGGCGGGCGCGGCGGACGAGGCGCGGCGACGTGCCGGCTTCGAGGCGGCGGGGCGGAGCGGCCGGCCGGCATCGGGGCGAAGGGCGCCGGCGAGGGGCGCGGGCGGCGCTGCCCGGGGGGAGGCGCGGGGCGCGCGTGGGCCGTGAGGGCCCGTCCCGGGCCCCGTGGGCTAGTGGCGGCGGCGAAGTGGGGCTGAGGGCGCGGGCGAATGGCGCGGCGACAAGTGGCAGTGGGGATGATCCGGACAATGTCCGTCGGTGCAGTTTTGTCCGGCGGCGCGCGATGAGGTGGATCTAGGGTTTTTCGGGAGGAAGGGGAAGGAGATTTCGGAGAGGGTCTATTTATAGGCCTAGAGGGAGCTAGGAGAGTCCAAATGAGGTGCGGTTTTCAGCCACGCGATCGTGATTGAACACTCTAGATGATGGAGCAGAGTTAGGTGGGTTTTGGGACAAATTGGAGGGGTGTTGGGCTGCAACACACACGAGGCCTTTTCGGTCCCTCGGTTAACCGTTGGAGTATCAAACGAAGTCCAAATGATACGAAACTTGACAGGCGGTCTACCGGTAGTAAACCAGGGCCGCTTGGCAAGTCTAGGTCCAATCCGGAAATGTTTAATCCCCACACACGAAAGAAAGCTAGAAATGACCACCAGAGGAGAACGAAGCGCCGAAATGCAAAACGGACAACGGGGAAAATGCTCGAACGCATGAGACGAACACGTATGCAAATGCAATGCACATGATGACATGATATGAGATGCATGACAACGATAACAACACACGGAGACAAAGACTCGAACCCGAGGAAATAAATATAACTTAAGGCTGGAAACGGCAAGAGTTGGAGTACAAATTGGGAAAGTTACATCCGGGGTGTTACAACACACCTTTTGGACGACACTTGAAGGAAGTCACAAGGTACCTGAACATCAGAATACCAAGCTTCACTGGGACTTACGCCGCCACTTTACCAGAAGAGGAGCGTTGGATGATTCGATTTCAAGTTCCAGGAAGGACATTCACGCCAGTCACTGAGCCCATAGAGTTTTCCTTTGATGCACCAACCTGGAGTCTATGTAAGAGCATGGCGGCCCACATCGGAATAGGACGCATCAGCGAAGTTTATCACAAGGATCTGATACATCTCCGTCGTATCTACTTTTCCAAATACTTTTGCCCTTGTTTTGGACTCTAACTTGCATGATCTGAATGGAACTAACCTGGACTGACGCTGTTTTCAGCAGAATTGCCATGGTGTTATTTTTGTGTAGAAATAAAAGTTCTCGAAATGACCTGAAAATCAACGGAGATTATTTTTGGAATATATAAAAAATACTGGAAGAAAGATCCACGCCAGGGGCCCCACACCCTGTCCAGGAGGGTGGGGGCGCGCCCCCTACCTCGTGGGCCCCCTAACGCTCCACCGACCTCAACCTTGACTCCATATATTCACTTTCGGGGAGAAAAAATAGGAGAGAAGGATTCATCGCATTTTACAATACGGAGCCGCCGCCAAGCCCTAAACTCTCTCGGGAGGGCTGATCTGGAGTCCGTTCGAGGCTCCGGAGAGGGGAATCCGTCGCCATCGTCATCATCAACCTTCCTCCATCACTAATTTCATGATGCTCATCGCCGTGCGTGAGTAATTCCTTCGTAGGCTTGCTGGACGGTGATGGGTTGGATGAGGTTTATCATGTAATCGAGTTAGTTTTGTTAGGGTTTGATCCCTAGTATCCACTATGTTTTGAGATTGATGTTGCTATGACTTTGATATGCTTAATGCTTGTCACTAGGGCCCGAGTGCCATGATTTTAGATCTGAACCTATTATGTTTTCATCAATATATGAGAGTTCTTGATCCTATCTTGCAAGTCTATAGTCACCTATTATGTGTTATGATCCTTTAACCCCGAAGTGACAATAATCGGGATACTTACCGGTGATGACCGTAGTTTGATGAGTTCATGTATTCACTATGTGTTAATGCTTTGGTTCGGTACTCTATTAAAAGGAGGCCTTAATATCCCTTAGTTTCCATTAGGACCCCGCTATCACGGGAGGGTAGGACAAAAGATGTCATGCAAGTTATTTTCCATAAGCATGTATGACTATATTCGGAATACATGCCTACATTACATTGATGAACTGGAGCTAGTTATGTGTCACCCTATGTTATGAATGTTACATGATCGATCGCATCCGGCATAATTCTCCATCACCGATCCAATGCCTACGAGCTTTTCCATATATTGTTCTTTACTTATTACTTTTCCGCTATTACTGTTACAATCACTACAAAACCCAAAAATATTACTTTTGCTATCATTACCACTACTATCATATTACTTTATAACTCAATACTTTGATGCAGATATTAAGTTTCTAGGTGTGGTTGAATTGACAACTCAGCTGCTAATACTTGAGAATATTCTTTGGCTCCCCTTGTGTCAAATCAATAAATTTGGGTTGAATACTCTACCCTCGAAAACTGTTGCGATCCCCTATACTTGTGGGTTATCAAGATTATTTTCTGGCGCCGTTGCCGGGGAGCATAGCTCTATTCTTTGAGTCACTTGGGATTTATATCTACTTATCATTGTGAAGAACTTGAAAGATCAAAGAACCAAGATTTTTCCCTCAACTACGAGGGGAGGTAAGGAACTGCCATCTAGCTCTGCACTTGATTCACCTTCTGTTTTGAGTAAGCTTACGACACCTAAACCTGCTTCTGCTATTGATTCTGATATGTCGCATGTTATTGATGATGCCACTTCTGCTATGCATGATACTTATGATGAAACTACTTCTATGCTTGATACTACTGTGCCACTTGGTGAATTTCTTGATGAACAACTTGCTAGGGCTGGAGAGAATGAAATTATTTAAACTGATAATATTGATGAAAGTGATGATGAAGATTCTCCCCCTAGATATGAATTGCCTGTTGTTTCGGAGGGTTATGTTATGGATGAAGAAACTGCTAGAGAATTTCTTGCCTGCAATGATAGAAGTGATCTTAAGAAACTATTAGCCGAGCTGAAAGAAAAATCTCTGAATGCTAGAATGAAATATGATCCTGCTTATGCTACTTCACCTATGTTTATTACTGATAAGGATTATGATTTCTCAGTTGATCCCGATATAATTACTTTGGTTGAATCTGATCCTTTCTATGGCTAGAATCTGAAACTGTTGTGGCACATCTTACTAAATTAAATGATATAGCTACCATGTCCACTAATGATGAGAAAACTCGCTACTATTATATCTATTTCCGTTCTCATTACAGGGTGATGCTAAGATATGGTTTAATTCTCTTGATCCTGGTTGTGTGCGTAGTCCCCAGGATATGATTTATTACTTCTCTACTAAATATTTCCCCGCTCATAAGAAACAAGTTGCCTTAAGGGAAATATATAATTTTGTGCAAATTGAAAAGAGAGTCTCCCACAAGCTTGGGGGAGGCTTCTCCGATTACTTAATGCTTTGCCTGATCATCCTCTCAAGAAAAATTAAATACTTGATATCTTTTATAATGGACTAACCGATGCTTCCAGAGACCACCTGGATAGTTGTGTTGGTTGTGTTTTCAGGGAAAGAACAGTTGATCAAGCTGAAATTCTATTGAATAATATGTTGACTAATGAAAATAATTGGACACTTCCTGAACCAACTCCTAAGCCAACTCCGAAGAAAAGAGGTATTGTATTTCTCAGTCTTGAAGATATGCAAGAGGCAAAGAAATCTATAAAAGAAAAAGGTATTAAAGCTGAAGATGTTAAGAATTTACCACCTATTGAAGAAATACATGGTCTTAATTTGCCGCCTATTGAAGAAATACATGGTCTTGATAACCCGACACGGGTAGTAAAGGTAAATTCTCTCTATAGATATGATAAAGCTGAAATCCCTCCTGATAAGTTTGCTAGCCAATGTTTGGATGAATTTGATAACTTTATGGTTAAGCAAGAAGATTTTAATGCTTATTTTGGTAGACAACTGAAACGCAATGCTTATATGATTGAACACTTGAGTGATTATATGGCTAGTGTTAAAGGTGAACTTAAACTTATTAGTAAACATGCTTCTATGGTTACCACTCAAGTAGAACAAGTACTTAAAGCTCAGAATGATTTGCTCAGTGAATTGAATAGTAAGAATAATGATAATGTTGTTAGAGTTATGACTAGATGTGGTAAAATGACTCAGGAACCTTTGTATCCTGAGGGCCATCCTAAGAGAATTGAGCAAGATTCTCAGAGAACTACTATAGATGCACCTAGTCCTTCTAAAAGGAAGAGAAAGAAAAATGATAGGGCTTTGCATGCTTCTAATGAACCTGTTATTGACACAACTGAGAATCCCAATGATATTTCTATTTCTGATGCTGAAACACAATCTGGTAATGAACATGAACCTAGTGATAATGTTAATGATGATGTTCATGTTGATGCTCAACCTAGTAATGATAATGATGTAGAGATTGAACCTGATGCTGGTCTTGATAACCCACAATCAAAGAATCAACGTTATGATAAGAGAGACTTTGTTGCTAGGAAGCACGGTAAAGAAAGAGAACCATGGGTTTAGAAACCCATGCCTTTTCCTCCTAAACCATCCAAGAAAAAGGATGATGAGGATTTTGAGTGCTTTGCTGAAATGATTAGACCTATCTTTTTGTGTATGCGTTTGACTGATATGCTTAAAATGAATCCATATGCTAAGTATATGAAGGATATTGTTACAAATAAGAGAAAGATACCGAAAGCTGAAATTTCCACCATGCTTGCTAATTATACTTTAAGGGTGGAATACCAAAGAAACTTGGAGATCCAGGAGTACCAACTATACCATGCTCCATTAAAAGAAACTATGTTAAAACTGCTCTATGTGATCTTGGAGACGGTGTTAGTGTTATGCCTCTCTCTTTATATCGTAGACTTGATTTGAATAAGTTGACACCTACTGAAATATCTTTGCAAATGGCTGACAAATCAACTGCTATAGTTGTCGGTATTTGTAAGGATGTGCCTGTTGTGGTTGCAAACGTTACAATTTTAACGGACTTTGTCATTCTTGATATTCCCGAGGACGATAGTATGTCTATTATTCTTGGAAGACCCTTTTTGAATACTGCAGGGGCTATTATTGATTGCACCAAAGGCAATGTCACTTTTCATGTTAATGGTAATGAGCATACGGTACACTTTCCGAGGAAACAACCTCAAGTCCACAGTATCAATTCTATTGGAAAAGTTTCAACAATCACTATTGGAGGTTTTGAATTTCCTCTTCCTACTGTCAAGAAGAAATATGATATTCTTATTGTTGGGGACATGCATATCCCCGTTGAGGTAACCTAGTGTTATTCGAAAATTCTCCGGTTTCATGTTATTCGAAATGAGTTTGTTAACAAGACCTGATCAACCTTGTTAGTGGATTCCTTTTGATGAGGATGAGATGGATGAATTTAGAAGGCACAACCTTTTGTACCTCTTTTTACTTTCCGTTATTTACATTAAATAAAGCAAAAATAGTATTTTCTGTCAGTTTTCTGAATTATCCGTGCAATAAAAAATACCCCAAAAATAAATGTTCTCCAAATGCCCTGAAATTTAAATATGATTTTATCTAGAATATTTGAGAATTTCTAGCACTGAAAACACAGCAGGGGGAGCAGCCACGTGCCCACGAGGGTGGCGGGTGCGCCCACCCCCTTGGCGCACGCCCCTTCCTCATGGACCCCACGTGGGTCCCCTGCACTTATTCCAGCCACCACAAACTCCTTCTTCCTCCCAAAAAATCACTAGCCAGCTCAAACCCGAGTTCTTGCTCATCTTGCTGCCATTTTCGATCTCCTAGCTCAAAGCTCCATTCACAAAACTGCTTTGGGGGATTGTTCTTTGGTATGTGACTCCTCCAATGGTTCAATTAGTTTTTGTTCTAGTGCTTTATTCATTTCAAGTTTTTGCTGCTTAGGTGACCCTGTTCTTGAGCTTGCATGTCAAATTTATATAGTCCCAAGTAGTTTTAATGCATGATATTGCCTCTAGGCACTTGTAGGAGTAGTTGCTATCAATATTGTTGAGTTTGGTTCACTTTTATTTTGAAGTTACTAAAAATTTCAGAAATTTTTCAGAGGAAGAAATATGTTTAGGAAAATGTACCAAGGTGGTTCTTCAAGGAAGCAAGGACCCAGACCCGCAATACGCGATGCGGACGATGAACCACCGAGGGACGCTCAAGTGCGGCCTTGTGAATGGTCGTCAGAGGACTTCATGGTTCGAGCCGAAATCAAGGAGGAATTTGAAGCATATGTGTGTAATACCGATCTTGAGAGCTTCATGGCAGATAAGTGCCGTCAGTACCACTACCTCATTGATCCCTTTGTGAGAAGGTTTGAATTTTCATCATCACGCAATTCTCAAACTGTCATGTTTGATCTTTATGATAAATCTTATACCATGGACTTAGAATATTTTAACATTGCTTGTAAACTCCCACAGTGGGGTAATGTTAGTGAACCTCACAAATCTGAATATAGAGATTTTCTTGCTAGTATAATTGTGGGGGAATCGAGAGATGTAACACAAACCACCATAGGGAGCATTCATTTTCCCGCTATACATTATTTTGCTCTCTTAATAGGAAGGTGCATAAATGGTAAAGATGAAGCAGGTCACATGTGTGTACCTGATCTTAGCGTTCTCAGGAGCGCTATTTTAGGAGATAAACAATACAACTTGGGGGCTATTGTTGCACGTAGGTTGCATACTAATAGTATTCATGAAGATTTCTTTGGTGGAATTTATGCAACTCTTATAGCTAACTTTCTTGAGATACCCATATGTGGAGATGATATTGAGTTGCCTCCTTCTTATCTAGATTATGATGCTATGGTTCGTCGTCAGTTTGTTGAGAGGAACGACCAGTCCCTCCAGTACCGACTAATCTTTGACAGACGATGCACCTATCACGTCACTCTCCCTGCACCCGCTTTCTTTGACTTTCAGACAAAGGGGAGATATGTTATAACTAGGGAGGAGGCAAACGAGTATAAGAGGAGGATAGAGACAGCTCGCCTCCAAGCGGCAGCTCATGAGGCAATAGTTGCTGCATAACAGTACGACCCCAACTACAACTTTGGATATCCGCCAGGCCAGCCGTGGCAGTAGACCAACTTAGGCCAAAAGCCTAAGCTTGGGGGAGTACGTACTTCTCACCGACATTACATTCCTGTTCACACACTCATGCTAGTTGTCGGTGCTCATACTTTTTCATTGTAATATCCATGCTAGTTTATTTCCCTTTTTATGCTTTCTTCTTGTGTGTTAGATAAACCTTAATAAAAAACCAAAAAAATTAGTTGTAGCTTTTAGTTAGTTTACTTTCCATGCATGTAGTAGTAGTAACTAAAAAGAAAACCCAAAAAGATTTATCGTTCTTCTTTTGCTTGTTGGGAGCTTTCCCGTGTAAATAGTTTTGTTTGTTTCCTTGTTCTTTGGGGGTCGAGAGGAGAAGACCATAATGAAAATGTTGAGTGGCTCTCATATGCATTGTTGTTGATCTAACAAAGAGCCCATATTACCTTGTCTTCTCTCTTGATTGAATGCTTGCAGATTACAGCTTAGTCCAATGCACGTGCACTATTATTATTATCCACACTATTCGGTCGTGCAAGTGAAAGGCAATGATGATGATTATATGATGAACTTATTGAGATGAGAAAAGCTGGTATGAACTCGACCTCTCTTGTTTTTGTAAATATGATTAGTTCGCCGTTCCTGATTCAGCCTATTATGAAAGAAACATGTTTGCAATGACAATTAGAGATTATAGTTGCTTATGCCATGCTTAATTAGCTAGGAGCTTATAATGGTTTACCTTGCATGCCAACATGCTATTAAAATGGTTGTGATGTGGTATGATAGGGTGGTATCCTCCTTTGAACGATTCGAGTGGCTTGACTTGGCACATGTTCACGCATGTAGTTGAAACAAAATCAACATAGCCTCTACGATATTTATGTTAATGGTGCATTATATCCTACTCATGCTTGCATTCGGTGTTGATTAATTTTAATGCATGTTCATGACTATTGTCGCTCTCTAGCTGGTTGCTTCCCAGTCTTTTTCTAGCCTTCACTTGTACTAAGCGGGAGTACTGCTTGTGCATCCAATTCCATAAACCCCAAAGTTATTCCATATGAGTCCACCATACCTACCTATATATGGTATCTACCTGCCGTTCCAAGTAAATTTGCATGTGCCAAATTTTAAACCTTAAAATAAACATTCTATTTTGTATGCTCGAATAGCTCATGTATCAACTAGGGTTGTCTGTATCTTCCATGCTAGGCGGGTTATTTTCAAGAGGAGTGGACTCCGCTCCTCACTCACGAGAAAATGGCTGGTCACCGGGATTCCTAGTCCCATGCTTTCTCAAATCAAATCAAAATAACTGCAAACAAAACTCCCCCGGGGCTCTTGTTAGTTGGACGCACTCGTTGTTTCGAGCAAGCCATGGATTGATGCTTGTTGGTGGAGGGGGAGTATAAACTTTACCATTCTGTTTGGGAACCGCCTATAATGTGTGTAGCATGGAAGATATCGAGATCTCTCGGTTGTTATGTTGATAATGAAAGTATACCGCTCAAAATATTATCCATATCTATTTCAAAACTGAGCTCTAGCACCTCTACAAATCCCTGCTTCCCTCTGCGAAGGGCCTATCTATTTACTTTTATGTTGAGTCGTCATCCTCTTATTAAAAAGCACCAGTTGGAGAGCACCTCTGTCATTTGCATCCATTACTGTTAGTTTACATTGAGTATGACTGTGACTGGATCTCTTTTACCATGAATTACAATGTCTAGTCAGTCCTTGATCTTTAAAGGTGATTTGCATTTATGTTTTGCGGTCTCAGAAAGGGATAGCGAGATACCATCTTGTCATATCATATCATGATTGTTTTGAGAAAGTGTTGTCATCCGAGATTTACTATTATTGCTCGCTAGTTGATTATGCCATTGATATGAGTAAACATGAGACCTAAATATTATTGCGAATGTGGTTAGTTCATAATCTTTGCTGAAAACTTGAATGCTGGCTTTACATGTTTACAACAACAAGAGCAAACAGAGTTTGGAAAAGTTTTTCTTTATCACTTTCAGTTTATCAACTGAATTGCTTGAGGACAAGCAAAGGTTTAAGCTTGGTGGAGTTGATATGTATCTGTCGTATCTACTTTTCCAAACACTTTTGCCCTTGTTTTGGACTCTAACTTGCATGATTTGAATGGAACTAACCCGGAGTGACGCTGTTTTCAGTAGAATTGCCATGGTGTTATTTTTGTGCAGAAATGAAAGTTCTTGGAATGACCTGAAAATCAACGGAGATTATTTTTGGAATATATAAAAAATACTGGAAGAAAGATCCACGTCAGGGGGGGACACTGTCGGCGTCCTGGGAATGGGGGTCCCCAGACTTGCCTGCTTGCGGCCCACGGCATGGCTGGGCTGGCAGGTTTGTACGGCCCATCTTCATCGACAAGGCATTCAAGACCCTCGCGAGGGGCCAAGCCTCGCGAGGCGGACGACGCACGACCTCCTCAGGAGCGGCCTCGCCAGGCAGGCTAGCGAGGGGCAGAGAGATCAAGGCAGGGCAAACCTCGCGAGGTCCTCGTGATGTGAGCCATTACGATCGAGACCAGGCGGGCGCCAGCGCGTGCATTGTCCTTGTTTCCTCTTTGGTGCCAAGGGGGCAAGCGCAGGAGCGGAGTACCGAGGCATCAGGCAAAGGTTTCCATATTGGTTCAACAAGACCAAGACCCGAAGGACGGTAGGACAGAGGTCACCATGGAGCCCAAGACGGTGTCACCACCAGAGCCTTTGGCAGGCAAAGACCACCTTTTGTCGGGATAACTTGTACTAGCTGTCCCCTTTCGAATTGGCTGTTGTTGGCTCCCTTCCCGCTCAATATTTGGGGAGAGGACCAGGGCCTATATAAGCGGAACTAGCCATCACAGTGAAAGGAAGAGAGGACAAAGCGAACAAAAGGGAGAGAATGAAGGGAGAGAGAGAGAGAGCACAAGGGGATGAGAGACAAGTGAGGATCAACCTCACCACAGTTCGCCAAGCACAAGAACACCTCAACCTCAGGAGGCTGTTCTTCCCCTTGTAATTGTTCTTCATCAGCCCAAGAGGCAATCCACCACCGCCACACTGGAGTAGGGTATTACACCACAACGGTGGCCTGAACCAGTATAAATCTTGTGTCTTTCTGTGTTGTGAGTTCGTTGAGTTCATCTGCGAGATCTTAGAGAGCTAGGGCATGGATCGATAGGGAGAAAGCCTTCGTGCGCACCCCCAGTGTTCGAACGTCAAGGGTTTGCCGGAACCCGTGATCCGACATTTGGTGCGCCAGGTAGGGGTGCGCCGAAGCTTCCTTCCGTCGCTCCGCGCTCCATTGCTTCACCGTCTCCATGGCAGACGTGCACCATGCTCATGCCGAGCACCGGGCTGCCCTTGCCGCCCATGTTGCTCAGACGGCTCCCGTCGGCGGGCTACCTCGTCGTTCCCCGTTGCCTGCCGCCAACGCCGCCACTGGCCCGGCGGGGAACGAGCAGCAAGCATCCTCGCTGCATCCCTCGGTGCGGTGGGACGGCCCCACCGCCACTCCATCGCTGACTCTGGCCGGTTCTTCTTCCCATGCGCGTCACCCTCCCATGGATGCACGGGCTGCGCTCCTCATGGTGCACGAGCTCCTGTGCTATCGTTTGGTCGACGACCTCTATGAGGACTGGCTCGACCGTATCGTTGATCTTGTCCGCGCCGCAGGGGGCTCCCCTGCGCTGCCCCTCTCTCCGCCTCGCCCTCCGCCAGCTACGGGCGACGTAGCTCACGGAGCGCCTCCACCACCTCAACCCCAAGACGGCGCCCTGGCGCCAAGACGCGCAGCTCCGCGATGTGACCCGCCGCGTCCTGCGCCCGCGCGTGAAGAGAGAAGCTGTCAAGAAGTCCCTCGGCCGCAACAAAACGCTCCGCCGCTCCTCGCACCACCGCGCCAGGACCGGCTGCTGCGGCAAGCCCGCGTGCCACCTGTAGCGGCGGAGCGCGGGCCCCATCAAGACCAAGCTTCACCCCAAGGCGGGTCCCGGTGACCACAGCTGGCTGTCGCGCCTTCACCCCCGAGCTGCATAGCGTCGTCTGGCCGCGCAAGTTCAAGCCAGATCTGCCTCCTCGTGTAACATCCCAAAATTCTAAATTTTGGAATGTTATAATAAATAGATAGATTTGACTGATTGTTTGATTGATTGTTTGAAAGTGAGTGAATTCGAAACTTTTTGAAAGTTAAATGAGAGGGAATAAAAGGGCTTTCCCAAACTTTCATATTTGCTTTCTGATCTCCATGAATTCAAATTCTTTTCAAATACAAAACCCTTGAGCGAAGATGATATGACTTCTTCCATTTAAATTAAATGAAAGGGTATTTGAAAATAATTGAATTTCATTTGGAAATCTTTCAATTCATAAACTTCATGCAGCTCAATGATTTTCATGAGAGAAGATAAAAGGACTTCTTCAAATTATATGAAATATGAGTTGGGAGTTTCAAAGAATTAAATTCAAAGTTCTTTTGAATTTATTTTCAATTTGGAGTTATTTGAGTTTTATTCAAATTATTTTTCTCCAAAAATAAAATATATGGAAATTAGGGTAACATGATTCCCTACAACAGAAAATTGGAGAGAAATAAATTTGAAATCATTTTGATATTTCTAAAATGATTTTTATTGGATTTTCGTAGACCAGTAGCACTCTTTGAATTATCTGAATTTGTCTGAATTTTATTTAATGCTAGGAAAATTTTCATCTTGTAGAAAACCTTTTTCTGAAAATTTTGATGTATAATATGCCTATATAAAGTTTTATTTTATTTTCGTTTTTCAGTTTATCGCATTCTGTTTACAAAAAACTGCGCGCGCGCCTGAAACTAACTGTCGCCTACATGCACAGTATAGTACTTCTGGTGCCCCATTGTTTTTTCTCTTAAATAGGTTAGGCCCAGCCAGCCTTTTCTTTTTTTTTCTTTTTTTTCTTAGGCCGAATTTTTTTAGAAAAAAAACTGCACCGCAGCGTGCGCGTGGCCGGCCGAAGGCCTTTAGGCCCATCGCCTCTTTTCATTTTTGTTTCGTATATTTTCGTCTAGGTTTAGTCCCACATTGCCTAGCTTTTGACCCATAAGCCTCTTTTCCACCAATAAATATAGACCCATAGAGCCTCCAAAAATCATCCATTTCGGGTTAAATCAATATTTTGGTTTGACTAGATCCATTTAAGAAAAATATTTTTCTCCTCTCCGGCGCGATGTCTGGAAGTTGTCTCCTCTCTCCAAAGTCGTCTTTTCTCTGCCTTATAAAGGTATCTTTCTTTCTTTGTGTTTTCTTCTTCTTATACTTCTGTAGTTTATTATTTTTAGACTAATACGATAGAATAATTAGATTATCAATTAGTCTACGTATTTATACGTTAGACCTTAACCGTAGCTATTTTTTTCTTTCGTAAAACAGCTTGGCCTTAATTTTTCAAATAGCCATAACTTTTCACTCGTTTATCCAAATTAGATGAAACTAGTGCCTACAACTTCGTCTTGTTTTCACCTATCCAGTGAACCTGTCACATCAACTTTTTGAAATTTTGAAATTTTAAATTTTGTTCAGATTCATATTCAAACTTCTTTTGATCATATCTTTTTATCCGTAACTCCGTTTGAGTTGATTCTTTTTGCAAATTAAAGCTCTTGACCTAAACTTTCTGATAAGGCCAAGTTCAATAATTTTGGAACTGTTAGAAATTGTTTTATGTTGCAAGAGTTATTTGCTTGGTTTTGATGTTTTCCGAATTGTCTTCTTTGATCTTTCTGATCTTTTGAGTGATTGCTTATGTGTGGTTACTATTGCTTGATTACGATAGATTGACCGGAGTGTGATGAGTAGAGCTATCAAGATTTTTGAGTGTGAGTCATCTTCATCAACATTGCAGGCAAGTTCACACTTTGATCATACCTTTTTCATACCCAGTTTTTATTGCATTAGATCAAACCTCCAACATTGCATGATTAGGATCTAATTAAATTGTTGGTTGGGAAGTAGTTGATGAGGTAGGAACCTATTGCCCTGAATTCAAACCTTGGGAGTTACTATTACGTTATGCTTATAGTGCCATGCTATGCTCGTAGACGTGGATTGAGTTTTGAGAGTATCCATGACAGTTGTGAGATTGTTAATTAATGGTTTACTTAAGGTGGCAACTTAAACACACATCTGGGTGGATTGAGGCACCTGGGTATTCCCGGATTGCCTGTCTAGGCACCGGGGTAGACCAGGATTGCCTGTTTTTTTATGGACCGCCACCCTGGCTCAAAGGGATCATGAGATTTTTCATACTAGAGACTTCCGTGTGCAGCCACAAGCTATCATGGGTTCTAGCATAGTTGATTAAGTCGTGCGAACTCTTACAGTGGTAGACTAGCAGATGTAGGGGAAAGTAGGTGTAACGGTCTACCCATCGTAAGGTGCTAGCGCTTCTGAAAGACTATGTCTCGGTCATCCGTTTCTCAAACACCATGTAGTGCGAGAAATCCAACGGAGGAGATCGAGTCTTGTGGGGAAAAGTGCGCAAACCTCTGCAGAGTGTATAAACTAATCATGGTTAGCCGTGTCCCCGGTTATGGACATCTTGAGTATCTAGTGCCTAGATTATCATGTGAATCTCATCACGTTACTTTAAATGAATATTGTTGGGTTTTTATGATGATACTTAATTGGGATTGAGAATGCTGTCAACCGTTCTCAATGTTTAACAACCACCATGATAGTTAAATAAAATTTATTCCTTTGCAGTAGGGAAAAATTGGCTTTTCGCAAAAACCTTATAACCATAGAGCTTTTCCACCAGCCATATATGCATATAGTGATAGCCATTGTTCATCAATTCTCTATGGTGTGAATTTGCCAGTACATTCAATGTACTGACCCTTTGTGGCTGCAACGTCTCATGTTGCAGGATTATCTTACGACAAGTAAGTGATACGTTAGGGTTACGATTTCTACACTCAACTTTGCCGTTGGTGTTGATGGGAATCCACAACCTTTTACTTTCGCTATTTTGGATTGAGGTAATAGTATTTACGTTACTTTTACATGTGATTTACCTCTGTTATAAATCCTCGAGTACTGTGTGTGTCAGCATACCGATCCAGGGATGACACTTAAGCACAGAGACTTGATCCATTCGGGTCGGGTCGCTACAAGATGGTATCAGGGCACATGTTGACTGTAGGACATGACCCTAGAAACTGGCAAGCCCATAGCAAAGATTTTTCTCTACAACTTTCCCTTTCAAAAAGATCTTTTACCTCTCTTCTCTTCTGAGCTTATTCAAAAATTCCCTTTAGTGAGACCATACCCCTTTCCCCTTTTGACCACACGAAGTTTCGGCTGATGAGACCACTTCATGAAGTACAAGATATCGGACAACTAAGACCATTCGGAATGAAGAGGATTTTACCATACATTATAATAATGGAAACTGCAACGGTTGAAGACTCCAAAGACTAGGAGAATTTGAAGGCCCTGTACAATTTCTAGATTTGTATGACCTAGGAAGGCACCCCTTATGGAACTTGGCAGACTATGGAAGCTGTCAATGCCCGAGATTCGGGTGTATCAGAGAAAGACCGGAGCATGGAGAGTTAAAAACTTAAAGCTCTGTCAAGGAAAACCCTAAGGCAGGAGATATCAACTTTGGAGAGATAGCTCATGGAAATGACAAGAGCAGAAACCCAGCTATCCATGATGTTATGGCCCGCTTATGCTATTGTCACCGTGCTGAGTTAAGCATGCATATGCATGGAAGGATTGGATGGTAGAAGGCTGATGGAGCATCTACCAGCAAGAGGTGAAGTTTTAACCTTAGCTAAGTGTATCACCAGGATCTGGAGTGTTACATCAAGAAGTTAAGATGGACCTACAAGAAGCAGTATTTTGACAAGGAAGTATTTTATGAGGAACTCAGGACCCCGAAGATGAAAGTAGCCAAGCTAGAGGAGCAAAGCCTTGAGACATCAAAGATTCGTCAGGAACTGAAGGACAATAGGATCATGGCTCATGTCGAGGTTGATGAAACTCAGAAGTTTGGAACGCAACTCTAGAAATATTAAAGGACATCACGATAGACCTTGCGACAACAGAAATGATCTGGCAAAAGGATTTGAGAAAGACAAGCATGATTGGAAGAAGCCATTAGAGGCATGAACAAGACTTGAAGAGTTAGACGACGTTGAAGATTTATTGACCTTTAGAAGACCAAACCCCTGTTATATACCTACGTTAGATGCGATGTTTGTGAGCTGTCATTTGTTTGATGTTTTTCCCGACAGCCACAAATAAAATCTGTCTTTTCAAAACTTTTGTTTGTATTGTGTGTATCCCTCTCTATCTCTCTTATCTCACCCCAAACCCACATGGACCCAATAGAGGATGAATGGAGATGAGCTTGTATTTTCTGGACCGATGAGTCAGTTGGAGACAGACCGATGGATTCAAAACATGGAGGATCACATGGAGAATAACCCTATAGTCGGAAAGGATATGACCCAGCATGCTCTTCAGTGCTTTGAAAGAGGTGCTGCTACTTGGTGGAGGATGTACCAAACCATAAATGGATGGCAAGGAGTAAGCACTTGGAAAGAATTTAAGTTGACTCTGCCAAAGTCTCGGCTTGTGTCCCAGAAGTTGAAGCCTTATGGAAAGGATATGAAGAAACCTTGTGCATGCAAGATTTGTGGAGAAATAGGACACACCCATAAACAACACAAGGATGAATGCCCTAATTGTGAAGGAAGTCACCCAGTTGAAGAATGCCCAATTAGGCAGATTACTTGTTTCTTGTGTGAAGGGACTACCCACTATGCTGCTTAGTGTCACATTTACCCCATGGTAGAACGAAGCATCCAGCAGAAGAAAGAAGTAATGAAAGGAGCCCTCCTAGAAATTTTAGAAGAAGTTGTGATGAAGGAAGAGATGGAAGACACGCCTAAAGAAGACCCGAGTAAACCCTGCACTAAGTCTTGGTATTCATGTGGAGTAGAAGGACACATCTCCCAGAATTGTATGAGTGGGGATCTAGTAGAATTCCCGACAGAGGAAGTAGAGTATGACCCACAGGAAATAGAAGCCCTAATTGGAATGGAAAAGTCCAAAAAGAGAAGCAGAGTGGATTCCAGGAAGGATCTAAGTCATATCACATGTTATAGGTGCAAGGAGTCAGGAAACTACCTCAACAGTTGCCCAAAAAGGAAACCTCGAGACTTGTCAGAAGTAATATGTTTTCATTGTAATAGAGCAGGGCACTTTGCCAGAGAATGCCCCAAGGAGAAGGAAACTTGTGATAAATAGTTGAGTTTGCAACAAAAGAAATGGAGTAGTAGAAGTGAGAACATTTTCTTTTATATTGAGGTGTTGAGTTGAGACATGTAATGGAAAAGCGAGAGATTGTAATCAATTGAGAGTGAATAAAGTTAGCATCGTTGGTACTGATATGGATTTTATGAGTTGTTACCCTATGAAGAAGAATTTTGATCATTTTTGAGGATATGAGAAATATGGTCTATGGAAGATTTGTGCATTTTAAGGGTGGTAGTACCCTGTAAGAACCCTTGACCCTGGGAAAGATAAGGATACTCCACTAAGTGGATTACGAACAAAATGAATACGAGTTTTGTCTCGATATGTGTGATACCCCAAGAGTATGTGGGATGAAGTTGGAGACCGTCGGTTGTTTGGACCAGATTTGATCAAGGAGTCAGAAGAGAATGTTAAGTTGATTCGAGATAGACTGAAGGTAGCTCAGTCCAGGCAGAGGAGATATGCAGACTCAAACACGCAAGGAGGTAGTCTATGAAATTGGAGACAGAGCATGTCTTCATGTGTTCCCTCTGCGAGGAGTTAAACAATTTGGAGTTAAGGGAAAGTTAGCCCCGAGATTTGTAGGACCATACCGAGTTTTGGAGCGTATGGGAGAAGTGGCCTACAAGTTGGAGTCACCCGAAGGACTGTCAGGAGTTCATGATGTGTTTCACATTTCCCAATTGAAGAAGTGCCATGCAGAGATGGCCAGTATTCCCCTGTAAGGACGCTTGACCCTGGAAAGGATAATGATGTTCCACGAAGTGGAATATGGACTTCATAAGTATAAGTTTTTATCTCGGTATGAGGGATATCCCATGAGGATGAATAGATAAATTATTATTGGATATAAAGGAGGTATGATGTCGGAAATATGGATCAATGGAAACTCCATGATGAGTCTGAGTAATCATGTCCTAGTTTGGTGCCAATAGAAGGAAGGAAGATAGTACAATTGGATGGATTTTAAGTATGCTTGGAAGCTGGAAGTTGGATGTTGGAATAACGATCAGTTGCCCCGAGGATGAGTTCAAGGATTACAAGTAATAATATGGGCCATAACCCACAGGCCCGGGACCTGCCAAGAAGCAAGCACATTCTTGCTGAAGGAAAAACCCTGGAGGAAGATACGGCGTTTATCGGCAGACAATTTTATAGGAGTAACGCAAAACCTGAGAGTTGTGAAGGAACGATAGATGTTTGTTTGGCTTGCAGAATCCATGGAATTATCCGAACTTAGTTCGTCGACAAGAGAAATTCTGCAATGCTTGTGAGGATGACTGAGTGTTAGTATGCGAGATTCGCTAAACTGTATACATGGTAATGATTTGGGTGCGGGATGGATTGATCACCACACCGACTTACTCTTATTATTCACCTTGCTATATGGGATGGTAAATCTGAGTGACTTACCTATAGTAGAGAGACGACGATCAAAACCTTGTTTAAGCCTTAGAATGGTATAGGTATTTTTTCCTTGTACAAGGCAGTTTTTGCCAACCGTAGGTTATACGGTGAGGATCAACCCAGACCCATTTCCTGCAGGAGAAACCCTAAATTGTTGACCACCATGAGATATCGATTAGTTTTTTAGTTTTGGCGCCAGACCCGTCAGCTAAGAAGACCCAATCTCGGAATAACCTTACCAAGAGGAAAGACAGAAGAATTGAGGAAAAAGGTTATGCCACCACCTGAAGAGCTTAGAGAAGGAATTATCCTTTACGATCTGAAAAGACCGGCACTGTCAAGAATAAGAATCGAGTAAATGAGTTTTGATGGAACCATAACAATGTTTCTAAGGGTGGTAGCACCCGACACCCCGGAGACGATCGATGGATTTTGAGAAGACCCCGAACTTAACCTATTTCTTTCTATCCTCTCCGAATCTCGAGGACGAGGTTCATTTTAAGGGTGGCAGGTTTGTAACATCCCAAAATTCTAAATTTTGGAATGTTATAATAAATAGATAGATTTGACTGATTGTTTGATTGATTGTCTGAAAGTGAGTGAATTCGAAACTTTTTGAAAGTTAAATGAGAGGGAATAAAAGAACTTTCCCAAACTTTCATATTTGCTTTCTCATCTCCATGAATTCAAATTCTTTTCAAATACAAAACCCTTGAGCGAAGATGATATGACTTCTTCCATTTAAATTAAATGAAAGGGTAGTGAAAATAATTGAATTTCATTTGGAAATCTTTCAATTCATAAACTTCATGCAGCTCAATGATTTTCATGAGAGAAGATAAAAGGACTTCTTCAAATTATATGAAATATGAGTTGAGAGTTTCAAAGAATTAAATTCAAAGTTCTTTTGAATTTATTTTCAATTTGGAGTTATTTGAGTTTTATTCAAATTATTTTTCTCCAAAAATAAAATATATGGAAATTAGGGTAACATGATTCCCTACAACATAAAATTGGAGAGAAATAAATTTGAAATAATTTTGATATTTCTAAAATGATTTTTATTGGATTTTCTTAGACCAGTAGCACTCTTTGAATTATCTGAATTTGTGTGAATTTTATTTAATGCTAGGAAAATGTTCATCTTGTAGAAAACCTTTTTCTGAAAATTTTGATATATAATATGCCTATATAAAGTTTTATTTTATTTTCGTTTTTCAGTTTATCACATTCTGTTTAAAAAAACTGCGCATGCGCCTGAAACTAACTGTCACCTACATGTGCAGTATAGTACTTCTGGCGCCCCATTGTTTTTTTCTCTTAAATAGGCTAGGCCCAGCCAGCCTTTTATTCTTTTTATTTTTTTTCTTAGGCCGAATTTTGTAAAAAAAAAACTTCACCGCAGCGTGCCCGCGGCCGGCCGAAGGCCTTTAGGCCCATCGCCTCTTTTCTTCTCTGTTTCGTATATTTTCATCTACGTTTAGTCCTACATTGCCTAGCCTTTGACCCCTAAGCCTCTTTTCCACCAATAAATATAGACCCATAGAGCCTCCAAAAATTATCCATTTCGGGTTAAATCAATATTTTGGTTTGACTAGATCCATTTAAGAAAAAAAAAATTCTCCTCTCCGACGCGACTTCTGGAAGTTGTCTCCTCTCTCCAAAGTCGTCTTTTCTCTGCCTTATAAAGGTATCTTTCTTTGTTTTTTTCTTCTTCTTATACTTTCGTAGTTTATTATTTTTAGACTAATACGATAGAATAATTAGATAATCAATTAGTCTACGTATTTATACGTTAGACCTTAACCGTAGCTATTTTTTATTTCGAAAAACAGCTTGGCCTTGATTTTTCAAATAGCCATAACATTTCACTCGTTTATCCAAATTAGATGAAACCAGCGCCTATAGCTTTGTCTTGTTTTCACCTATCCAGTGAACCTGTCACATCAACTTTTTGAAATTTTCAAATTTCAAATTTTGTTCAGATTCTTATTCAAACTTCTTTTGATCATATCTTTTTATCCGTAACTCCGTTTGAGTTGATTCTTTTTGCAAATTAAAGCTCTTAACCTAAACTTTCTGATAAGGCCAAATTCAATAATTTTGGTACTGTTAGAAATTGTTTTATGTTGCAAGAGTTATTTGCTTGGTTTTGATGTTTTCCAAATTGTCTTCTTCGATCTTTCTGATCTTTCGAGTGATTGCTTATGTGTGGTTACTATTGCTTGATTACGATAGATTGATCGGAGTGTGACGAGTAGAGCTATCAAGATTTTTGAGTGTGAATCATCTTCATCAACATTGCAGGCAAGTTCACACTTTGATCATACCTTTTTCATACCCAGTTTTTATTGCATTAGATCAAACCTGCAACATTGCATGATTAGGATCTAATTAAATTGTGGGTTGGGAAGTAGTTGATGAGGTAGGAACCTATTGCCCTGCATTCAAACCTTGTGAGTTACTATTACGTTTTGCTTATAGTGCCATGCTATGCTCGTAGACGTGGATTGGGGTTTGAGAGTATCCATGACAGTTGTGAGATTGTTAATTAATGGTTTACTTAAGGTGGCAACTTAAACACACATCTGGGTGGATTGAGGCACCTGGGTATTCCCGGATTGCCTGTCTAGGCACCGGGGTAGACCAGGATTGCCTGTTTTTTTATGGACCGCCACCCTGGCTCAAAGGGATCATGAGATTTTTCATACTAGAGACTTCCGTGTGCAGCCACAAGCTATTATGGGCTCTAGCATAGTTGATTAAGTCGTGCGAACTCTTACAGTGGTAGACTAGCAGATGTAGGGGAAAGTAGGTGTAACGGTCTACCCATCGTAAGGTGCTAGCGCTTCTGAAAGACTATGTCTTGGTCATCCGTTTCTCAAACACCATGTAGTGCGAGAAATCCAATGGAGGAGATCGAGTCTTGTGGGGAAAAGTGCGCAAACCTCTGCAGAGTGTATAAACTAATCATGGTTAGCCGTGTCCCCGGTTATGGACATCTTGAGTATCTAGTGCCTAGATTATCATGTGAATCTCATCACGTTACTTTAAATGAATATTGTTGGGTTTTTATGATGATACTTAATTGGGATTGAGAATGCTGTCAACCGTTCTCAATGTTTAACAACCACCATGATAGTTAAATAAAATTTATTCCTTTGCAGTAGGGAAAAATTGGCTTTTCGCAAAAACCTTATAACCATAGAGCATTTCCACCAGCCATATATGCATCTAGTGATAGCCATTGTTCATCAATTCTCTATGGTGTGAATTTGCCAGTACATTCAATGGACTGACCCTTTGTAGCTGCAACATCTCATGTTGCAGGATTATCTTACGACGAGTAAGTGATACGTTAGGGTTACGATTTCTACACTCAACTTTGTCGTTGGTGTTGATGGGAATCCACAACCTTGCTACTTCCGCTATTTTGGATTGAGGTAATAGTATTTACGTTACTTTTACATGTGATTTACCTCTGTTATAACTCCTCAAGTACTGTGTGTCAGCATACCGATCCAGGGATGACACTTAAGCACAGAGACTTGATCCATTCGGGTCGGGTCGCTACACCTCGCTACGACGGCACCCCCGACCCCGAAGAGTTCCTGCAACTCTATGAGCTGAGCATCGAAGTGACCAACGGCGACGAGAAGGTCATGGCGAACTGGTTTCCCATGGCTCTCAAGGAAGGCACCCGCTCCTGGCTCCTGAACCTACCTCCGGGCTCAATCTCCTCCTGGAACAAAATGCGCACCCGCTTCATCGCCAACTTCCAGGGCACTCGCGGCCGCCCCCCGGCCGCGGGCGACCTGCGCTGCATCAAGCAGCAACCAGGAGAGACCTTGCAGAAGTACATTCAGCCCTTCAACAGCGCACGGATCAAGATCTCCAAGGTGACCGATGAAGCCATCATCTCTGCGTTCTCCGATGGCGTCTGCGACGTCAAGATGAAGGAGGAGCTCGCCATCCATGAAGAGTTGTGCACGACCCTAGAGCTGTTCAACATCGCGACCAAGTGTGCTAGAGCTGAGGAGGGGCGCCTCTCCCTCCTCGAGCTTCCTGCTGCGGACCTAGAGGAGAAGGCCAAGGCAAAGGACGTGAAGCGCAAGGGAGCGGCCGTGCTCGCAGCGAAACCAGACACCAAGCATGGCAGAGACCAACCAGAGTCATCCAAGGGCAGCTGTCCGTTCTGCGCCTTCCACCTGAACAACCACAACACCAGCGACTGCCAAGAGCTCAGAGCCATTCAAGAAGGGCGCTTCGGTCGATGGCCCGAGCGCGGCGACCGGGGCTACGGGCGAGGAGGGCGTGGCGGCGGACGCTGGGACGACCGTGGCCCGCGCCAGGAGTGGCGCGATCGGCCTCGCGAGGACCGCTGGCAGGATCAGCCTCGCGAGGGCGCCTGAAGGGATCAGCCTCGTGAGGATTGTCCTCAAGGCAACGCTGGGCTCCCTCCCTCCGCTGCCACCACCGCCAAGAAGGAATGACAAACACCATCAGGACGAGGGGGCTGGGGCCTTCCAGGAACCACGTGCTATCGCCTGCATCTTGGGGGGAGCCCAAGCCCCAGCCTCGCAACGTATCTTCAAGCAGTTTGCTCGTGAAGTGAATGCAGTCCTCCCCAAACTCGAAGCCACATGCCCGCTCAGATGGTTCCAGTGCCCCATTACGGTCAACTCGGCAGACCAACTCAAGTGCGCGGCTACCGCTAGCACCCTCCCGATGCTCTGCTCCCTAGTCATCGGCAACGTGCAAGTTACCAAGACCCTCATTGACGGCGGCGCGGGGCTCAACGTCCTGTCTGTCGACACGTTCGACAGCCTCCAAGTGCCGTATGACCAGCTCCAGCCCATCAAGCCTTTCTCGGGAGTGACCGACGGTTCCACCACACCGATAGGGTACGTCCGCCTCCCTGTCACCTTCGGCGAACGAAACAACTACCACACCGAGCTCATCGACTTCGATGTCGCACACATCCGTCTGCTGTACAATGCCATCCTCGGGTATCCAGCTCTGGCCAAGTTCATGGCAGTGACCCATCACGGCTACAATGTCCTCAAGATGCCTGGAAGCAGCGGGATCATCACGGTCCCATGTGAAGAGAAAGATGTGATGTGCTCCCTCGAGCGTGCCTTCCAAGCTGCAGCAATCGACGACCTCGACAGCAAGGGCGAGGGTCCTCCTAAGGCCATCCCCAAGAAGAAGAAGCAGCTGCGATGCGCAGGACCTCAGGAGGGTGACGCCACGGCCGGAGTCTCGGCAGGATCATCGCCCGCTCCAGGGGCATCTCCCTCCATCGCATAGGAAGGCGCGCCTGGCGCCCTTCTCAGGCAGGGCTCAGGGGCTTTCTTCAACAAGGCCCCAGACTTTGCCCACATCACGAGGGAGGCAATCGGGCACCACCTGGAGGGTACAGGGCAAGGATCGCCCACCGTTCAGGAGTTCATCACCCAGACCACCCAGGAGTTGCAAGACGCAAGGGCCATGCGCGGCGACGGCCACTCACGAGACGCAGCTTCCCATCCAGGCGAGGATGCTGAGCTGTGAATTTGCATCGACATTCCAAGGCTCAACAGGGCCGCTTCTCAGGAGCTTTTCTGGCCTTCGCGCGTGGGATGCTGCGAGGGCCCACCGCACAGCTACGTTCGCATGCCCTTTGGCCTGCCGAGTGTATCGTCTGCCTACCAATGCAACTTGTGGAGAATCCCAGCGGATCAGGAAGCCAGGCACCACGCCGTCCTGATGGAGATGGAGACGGTCCTCAAGGAACCACCTGAGCCCCCAGAGCCTCCCGAGGCTCAGAGCTCCGGAGGCTCATGAGGAGTAACCCCTTTGCCGTACAAATCAGCTGCTTCAACTCTCCTTCATCGACATGACCAGGTGACATCTTTCCAAGTCATTCAGCTGGGAGCGTCCCTCGGGCTGCATCATTCCCAGGCCGCGTGGGTCCATCCCTGTGGCATGTATCCCTTTTCTTATGTCTTTAGCTTACCTTGTTGGGGGAGCCCCTCGGGCTGCATCATCCCCAAGTCGCTCGGGCCTGACCCAGTGGCACGTATCTCTCATGCACTTGCTTAAGCCTGCTACTCTCATGTTCGATCTATCTATGATTACTACCTGCTCAATCATTGCCTCCCATGGGGCCTCAGCACGCTAGCACGGCGCTGGTGCATGGGTCCGCCCCTACCATGTCGATAAACCAGAGCGGTCGAGCTCTCGCTCACGGCACGCCCCGCGCACGTCACCTCACCAGGCCCTCAATGCCTTCACCCCCTTGCAGAGCAACCAGTGGCAGGCTGGCAGCCATAACGGCAGATCGTGTTCTTACTTGTGCTGGCTTGCAGGGATCTCACGAGGATAGCGGCAGGTGGCACCACAAGCTCCCACCTCTTCCAGGTAATCCGCTTGCACGTTAAAAGGGGGGATCCTGAGCATCGCGCCTCAGGAGCTCTTACTGGCTCTCCAGCCCTCACCCCTGGCCTTGACCACGGCACGTGACCTGGCATACCAGCGGCGGCTGAGCTCGCTCGAGGGCCGGGACCTGAGGATGTAGAGCGCAAAGGAGAGCCTTGAAGGGGGAGGACTCGTATGAGCCTGTCCTAGCTACGCTGTAGATAATCGCGCATCGGTCTGGCACATCACGAAGAATCGACCCCGGACCGCCAAGATAAGTCGCGAGCTTAGATTAGCTAATCGTTGGGATCTAGGGGATACGCTTGCCATGGACCTGTTACGGCAACATCGCCTCCCTTTCTTATCTTACCACAGCTGCTTGAGCGCTAAAGGGGACCCCCTGAGCATCGCGACTCAGAGGCTCTTACTAGACCTCGGGCCGCTCACCTCCTGGCCTTGACCATGGCACGCGATCTGGCATACCAGCGATGGCTGAAGCTTTTCTGGGGACCGGGACCTATCAGCGCAGAGCAACAAGCTGTCATGAGGTTGGAAAGGGAAGATCGAGCCTAAACAGGACCTGCGCTAACAAAGCTTCCTTAATTGGGATAACATCAACAATGACATTGCAAACCCTTTACAAGCCCCTATGGGGTACTTCTTGGTTCCTCGCAGGGAACAAAAGACGCGAACCTAGGAGAATCCTATCTACACACCCCCACGGCCGACGTCATCATCAACAGTGGGCCGTGGGAGGCCGGCGGCGGCCGGACATTGCGGCCTTGCTCCGGGCGCGGCGAGAGCTCAGGGGCACGTAGCTGTCGTCGCTCGTCTCCGGAGTCTCATAGAGCTCGGGAGAACAGTTGGACTCCCAAGAATCGCTGCTGCTGGAGCAGCACCGAGCGGGGTGCGCCTCGTCCTGGCGCTCTCCTTCGGGGTAGCACTCCAAGCGGCGACCCTCTGCGTCGAAGACCTTGAAGAACAGTGCGGAGGCGTCGTCGTACTCGAAGTGGATCGTGAGGGCGCCCTCCGCACGGCAAACCCGCGTGACCTCGCCCCAGCTGTGGGTCATGAAGATCTTGCCGACAACGACAGCTTCAACCGCTGCTCCAGTCGCCAGAGCGTCACAGTCAGCATGCTGCAACCAGAGCTTGAGAGGCCCCCTCGGTGGCATCACGTCGGAGAAAAAGCGCGGGAAGCGGATCCAGGAGCTTGGGGGCATCGCCGCCCACAACACGAACTCGCGTGAGGAGTCTGTGGCGTGGACTCCAGGAGCGACGACACTCATCATCGGGGCGCGGCGACCTTGGCCGCGGTGCGCGCGCCGATGCCCTTCGCTTCTTCCTCCCGAGCCCCCGGCTTGGGCGTACAAGGGAAATGGGTACCCAGGAGGAGGTCGCTCGTACCAAGGCCTCGCCACCACTTGCATCTTTGCGGCGTCGCGGGGGTGGGTCGACCTCTTCTTCGGCGGGAGCAGCGTCGGCACGTCGAGAGGAACCTTTCCCTTCTCTTCAGCAGAAAACCTACGGATCGGCGCCATTGAAGTTGCTACTGGCAGTGGAGCGGAGGAAGAAGGAGCAAGTGGAATGGGAGAAGATGAGCGACGGGAGCTCTGCCCCCTCCCTATTTATAGAAGGAGAAGGCCAACCAGCACCCCCACGATCACAGGTAATGATGGCTTCCCTTGCATGTCGCAGGGACTTGTCAAGTCGGGCAGTTGCCGAGGCAGCATGAGGAAGCGGAGACGCCCACCTCCAATCAACCGCCATGCGTCAACCGAGGCCGCGGGCTTTGGGGGCCCGCGGCGCTCTGCGCTTAACCCTTTGGCTTCGCCTCGAAGCCAAGCCCGAGCGCGCCTTGGGCCCGGGGGCTACTGTCGGCGTCCTGGGAATGGGGGTCCCCAGACTTGCCTGCCTGCGGCCCATGGCGTGGCTGGGCTGGCAGGTCTGTACGACCCATCTTCATCGACAAGGCATTCAAGACCCTCGCGAGGGGCCAAGCCTCGCGAGGCGGATGACGCAAGACCTCCTCAGGAGCAGCCTTGCCAGACAAGCTCGCGAGTGGTGAACAGATCAAGGCAGAGCAAACCTCGCGAGGTCCTCGTGACATGAGCCATGACGATCGAGACTAGGTGGGCGCCAGCGCGCGCAGTGTCCTTGTTTCCTCTTTGGTGCCAAGGGGGCAAGCGCAGGCGCGGAGTATCGAGGCATCAGGCAAAGGTTTCCATATTGGTGCAACAAGACCAAACCCGAAGGACGGCAGGATGGAGGTCACCATGGAGCCCAAGACGGCGTCACCACCAGAGCCTTTGGCAGGCGAAGACCACCTTTTGTCAGGATAACTTGTACTAGTTGTCCCCTTTCGAATTGTCCGTTGTTGGCTCCCTTCCCGCTCAGTATTTGGGGAGAGGACTAGGGCCTATATAAGCGGAACTAGCCATCACAGTGAAAAGGAAGAGATGATGAAGCGGACGAAAGGGGGAGAACAAAGGGAAAGAGAGAGAGAGAGAGAGAACAAGGGGACGAGAGATAAGTGAGGATCAACCTCACCACAGTTCGCCAAGCACAAGAACACCTCAACCTCAGGAGGCTGTTCTTCCCCTTGTAATTGTTCTTCATCAGCCCAAGAGGCAATCGACCACCACGACACTGGAGTAGGGTATTACACCACAACGGTGGCCCGAACCAGTATAAATCTTATGTCTTTCTGTGTTGTGAGTTCGTTGACTTCATCTGCGAGATCTTAGAGATCTAGGGCGTGGATCGATAGGGAGAAAGCCTTCGTGCGCACCCTAGTGTTCGAACCTCAAGGGTTTGCCGGAACCCGTGATCCGACACCCACACCATGTCCACGAGGGTGGGGGGCGCGCCCTCTGCCTCGTGGGCCCCCTGACGCTCCACCGACCTCAACCTTGACTCCATATATTCACTTTCGGGGAGAAAAAAATAGGAGAGAATGATTCATTGTGTTTTACGATACGGAGCCGCCGCCAAGCCCTAAACTCTCTCGGGAGGGCTGATCTAGAGTCCGTTCGGGGCTCCGGAGAGGGGAATCTGTCGCCATCGTCATCATCAACCTTCCTCCATCACCAATTTCATGATGCTCACTGCCGTGCGTGAGTAATTCCTTCGTAGGCTTGCTGGACGGTGATGGGTTGGATGAGATTTATCATGTAATCGAGTTAGTTTTGTTAGGATTTGATCCCTAGTATCCACTATGTTTTGAGATTGATGTTGCTATGACTTTGCTATGCTTAATGCTTGTCACTAGGGCCCGAGTGCCATGATTTCAGATCTGAACCTATTATGTTTTCAGCAATATATGAGAGTTCTTGATCCTATCTTGCAAGTCTATAGTCACCTATTATGTGTTATGATCCGTTAACCCCGAAGTGACAATAATCAGGATACTTACGGGTGATGACCGTAGTTTGAGGAGCTCATGTATTCACTATGTGTTAATGCTTTGGTCCGGTACTCTATTAAAAGGAGGCCTTAATATGCCTTAGTTTCCATTAGGACCCCGCTGCCATGGGAGGGTAGGACAAAAGATGCCATGCAAGTTCTTTTCCATAAGCACGTATGACTATATTCGGAATGCATGCCTACATTACATTGATGAACTGGAGCTAGTTCTGTGTCACCCTATGTTATGACTGTTACATGATCGATCGCATCCGGCATAATTCTCCATCACCAATCCAATGCCTACAAGCTTTTCCATATATTTTTCTTTGCTTATTTACTTTTTCGCTGCTACTGTTACAATCACTACAAAACCCAAAAATATTACTTTTGCTATCGTTACCACTACTATCATATTACTTTGCTACTAAATACTTTGCTACAGATATTAAGTTTCCAGGTGTGGCTGAATTGACAACTCAGCTACTAATACTTGAGAATATTCTTTGGCTCCCCTTGTGTCGAATCCATAAATTTGGGTTGAATACTCTACCCTCGAAAACTGTTGCGATCCCCTATACTTGTGGGTTATCAGGATCTTAAGGACACTATCTACTAGATATGTAGGCGCCGAGATGATAAATGGGAGATGATCAGCACCAGGAAGAACAGGTCCATTGCAGCTCTTATCCAGGAGTTAAACCAACACATTCGTCGCCAGGGGAACCAGATGTGTGCAAGCATGATAGATCTGAAGAAGTTGATGACTAGGAACATGGAGCTTGAAGAGGAACTCAAGTCTACACGCGACGGATGCGAGGAGGAAATCACAATACTAGTGGAGAATAATGACGACCTGACAAGGAAGCTAGGAGTATTCATGGGAGATCCCGCGCCAGGAGGAGATGACGACCATCCCAAGGACTACATCATCATCGACGACACCGACTCCGACCCCGACAGTAGTGATGATGATTATGAAGACGAAGATGGAGCGGATATCATGGAGTCTTCCACCGATCAAAATTTCTAGTCGACCACCATATTATTAGTAGTATTTCCCCCATGTATATATTAGTAGTTCGAGCAATGTAGCGATAGTTAGATTGATTGTATGCCCTTGCTTGAATTGATTTTGGTGTGATATGAACGTGTTTGTCTCATGTGTATATGGGTAGTGTTTTCTCACTAGACCTAATTCTATTCTAATATCTCCCCTCTAAACCCATCAGATGCCTCCGAGACGTGACCCCAGATTTGCTTTCCCACCGGAGCTCACCCAGTTGATCCAACAGCAGAATACCCTGATGCAGTTGCTAGTCCAGAACCAAGACAACAACAATAACAACAACCCACCGCCACCACCTGCAGTTGACAACTTAGCCCGTTTTCTAAGGTTGCAGCCGTCGGTGTTTTCCAGTAGCACCGAGCCGATAGTTGATGATGATTGGCTATGTAGGATTGGAAGGGAGTTGACCACCGCAGGTTGCATAGATGCAGAGAAGGTGCGTTTTGCCGCACACCAATTGGATGGACATGCAGCCTCATGGTGGGAGAATTATACAACCACTTTCCCTATAGCCAATATTACTTGGGAGCAATTTCAGCAAGCATTCCACACTGCTCATGTCTCAACTGGAGCTATGAGCATCAAGAAGTGTGAGTTTCGCAACTAGCACCAAGGAAATCGTACTGTGGGGCAGTACGTGGATGAGTTTAGCAAGTTAGCCCGCTATGCCCCGGATGACGTGGCTGCAGATGCCGCAAAGCAAGAGATGTTTATGGAAGGGCTGAATGATGAGATGAGTATGCAGTTAATGGTGGCAACATTTAACAACTACCAAGAGTTGGTAGACAAGTCTCTTATGATTGAAGGGAAGCAGCAACAGATTGAGAGCCAGAAAAGGAAGAATGGAGAAGGGAAGTACAATTCAGGAGCTCAGCAGAAGTCTCGTTTTACCCGAACTCGGGAGGTTATGCCCATAACCATGGAGGCCATACCCATAATGGAGGCGGTTCGTATAACCACAGTGGCCCCAAGAATGGAAATGGGAATGGAGGAGGCAGCAGTCAGAACCGCTCTAACCCAGCCACACCCGCCAAGAAGGATCAAAGTCACATTACTTGTTACAAGTGCGGGAAGACTGGACACTATGCCAATGAGTGTCCTGAACTCAAGAATGGAAATGGCAATGGAAACTCTAGAAAGAAGACCAACCCTTTCAATAGGGGACAGGTGAACCACGTGAACGTGGAGGAGGTTGAAGAGCAGCTCGATGCAGTTATAGGTAAGTTTTTGCTTAAGTCATTTACTGCTATCGTTCTTTTTGATACTGGTGTATCGCATTCATACATTTCAAGGGGATTATTGGATAAGTATAAGTTGCCCACCAAAGTTCTTAGGACACCTATGTTAGTAAGCTCGCCAGGAGCGGAGTATATGGCAAGCCAAGGATGTTTTCAGATGCCATTAACCATAGGTAGGCATGTTTTCCCCTCAGACTTGATAATTTTGCAGTCACAAGGATTGGATGTGATACTAGGAATGTATTGGCTATCGATTTATGGAGGAAACATCGATTGCGCCAGTAAGTCAATTCTACTCACCACACCGGAGGGAAAAAGGATCAAGTATGTATCCAGGCATGCGCCAAGGAGAACCCAAGTAAATTCCCTCTCATGAGTTGTTCAGAAGGAAGTGCCGGTAGTGAAGGATTATACGGATGTATTTCCAGAAGAGTTACCAGGCATGCCTCCGGATCGAGACATTGAGTTTTTGATAGAACTTTTGCCAGGCACTGGCCCAATATCGAAGAGACCATACCGGATGCCCGCAAATGATCTGGAGGAGATTAAGAAGCAGATTAAGGAGTTATTGGAGAAAGGTTACATTCGACGAGGTTCGTTGCCATGGGGAGCCCCAGTCCTCTTGGTTGAGAAGAAGGATGGGTCCTTGAGAATGGTTGTTGATTATCGTGCATTGAATGAAGTAACGATTAAGAACAAGTACCCTCTGCCAATGATCAATGATTTGTTCGACCAGTTGCAAGGAGCTAAAGTATTCTCCAAGATCGATTTACGATCAGGATATCACGAGTTGAAGATTCAAGAAAAGGATATACCTAAGACTGCCTTGTCGGGTTTCGGGTTCCGGCAGACCCTTGAGGTTTGAACACTGGGGTGCGCGCGGAGATCTCTCCCTACCGATCTACGTCCGATTCTCTCGTGCGAACTAAGATGAAAGTGATGAACAACACAAGAGACACAATATTTATACTGGTTCGGGCCACCGTTGTGGTGTAATACCCTACTCCAGTGTGTGGTGTGATGGATTGCCTCTGGGGCTGATGATGGACAGTACAAGGGAAGAACAGCCTCGCGAGAGGTGTTCTTGAGCTGGTGCGATGAACTGCTAGGGTGAGTTCAGTCGCCTCTCTCTCTGCTGGGGTTCTACCAGATCTCCCCGGGGTGTCCTCTACTCTATGGTGGCTAGCTCTATTTATAGAGGCCCTGGGCCTCTCCCCAAATAATGAGCGGGAAGGGCGCCAACAATTGGCCATTTCAAAGGGGAACATGTAGTACAAGTTATCCTGACCAAAGGTGGTCTTCGGCTGCCAAAGGCACTGGCGATGACGCCGTCTTGGGCTCCACGGTGACCTTCGTCCTACCGTCCGGCTGGTCTTGGTCTCATTGCACTGGAATGGTAACCTTTGCCTGATGCCTTGGCCTGTGCTTGCCCCCTTTGCACCAAAGGGGAAACAAGGACACTGCGCAGGTCGGCGCCCGCCTGGTGCCCGCCTGGTCTCGATCATCATGGCTTGCGTCACGGGTTCCTCGCGAGGTACCCTTGCCTTGATCTCTCCGCCTCCTCGCAAGCCTGCCTGATGAGGCTGCCTCTGAGGAAGCTTCCTGTCATCCGCCCCGCGAGGCTTGGCCCCTCGCGAGGGTCTTGAGCTTGAGCTGATGAAGATGGGCCGCGCTAGGCCCCTGCCTGAGCCACGCCGCAGGCAGGCAAGTCTGGGACCCCCGTTCCCAGAACGCCGACAGTAGCCCCCAGGCCCAAGGCGCGCGCGGGCTTGGCTTAGTAGAGAAGCGAAGGGGCAAGCATGAAGCGCCGCGGGCCCTAACAGCCGGCGGCTTTGGGCGCCGCGTGGCGGTTTTTTGGGCGTGGGCGTCTGCACTTCCCAGGATGCCTCGGTAACTGCACGACTTGACAAGTCCCTACATGCAAAGATATGGGTCATGATTGCCTAAGGTCATGGTGCTCGGCGGTTGGCCTTCCCCGGCTATAAGTACGGGGCTGCGTGAGCTTCGCCGGTTCACCCCCTTTCCGTCACTCCTCCTATTCTTCTTCCTCATCCTTGCTTCCTCTTGCACCAATGGCACTGATCCGCTGGTTCTCAGCTGAGGAGAAGGGAAAGGCCCCCAGAGAGGGTTGAGGGAGTCCTGGATTAGGGGGTGTTCAGGTAGTCGGACTATACCTTCAGCCGGATTCCAGCACTATGAAGATACAAGATTGAAGACTTCGTCCCGTGTCCGGATGGGACTTTCCTTGGCGTGGAAGGCAAGCTTGGCAATGCAGATATTCAAGATCTCCTACCATTGTAACCGACTTTGTGTAACCCTAACCCTCTCCGGTGTCTATATAAACCAGAGGGTTTTAGTCCGTAGGACAACTTCGTCATACAACAATCATACCATAGGCTAGCTTCTAGGGTTTAGCCTCCTTGATCTCGTGGTAGATCTACTCTTGTACTACCTATATCATCAATATTAATCGAGCAGGACGTAGGGTTTTACCTCTATCAAGAGGGCCCAAACCTGGGTAAAACATTGTGTCCCTTGTCTCCTGTTACCATCCGCCTAGACGCACAGTTCGGGACCCCCTACCCGTGATCCGCCGGTTTTGACACCGACATTGGTGCTTTCATTGAGAGTTCCTCCGTGTCGTCGCTTTTAGGCCCGATGGCTCCTTCGATCATCAACAACGATGCAGTCCAGGGTGAGACTTTTCTCCCCGGACAGATCTTCGTCTTAGGCGGCTTCGCACTGCGGGCCAATTCGCTTGGCCACCTTGAGCAGATCGAAAGCTACACCCCTGGCCATCAGGTTAGGTTTGGAAGCCTAAACTACACGGCTGACATCCGCGGGGACTTGATCTTCGACGGATTCGAGCCACAGCCAAGCGTGCCGCACTGTCTTGATGGGCATGATATAGCTCTGCCACCGAACAGTGCCTTGGAGGCCGCACACGCATCGGTTTCGACCATTGATTCAGAGCCTACCGCGCCGATCGAGGATCAGCGGTTGGACACTACCTCAGGGGCTGCGATCTTAGAGGTGATCGAGCCGAACTCCAGCCCCGCACTCCGCATGGCCCGTGACTCCGAGGAGCCAGATTCCTTTCCGAACTCCGAGCCCCCCGCGCCCCTGCCGATCGAATCCGATTGGGCGCCGATAATGGAGTTCACCGCCACAGACATCTTTCAGCACTCACCCTTCGGCGACATCCTGAATTCGCTAAAGTCTCTCTCTTTATCAGGAGATCCCTGGCCGGACTACGGTCAGCAAGGATGGGATTCGGATGATGAAGAAATTCAAAACCCACCCACCGCCCACTTCGTAGCCACTGTCGATGACTTAACCGACATGCTCGACTTCGACTCCGAAGACATCGACAGTATGGACGACGATGCAGGAGACAACCAAGAACCAACGCCTACAGGGCATCGGACAGCCACCTCATCTCACGATGTGTACATGGTGGATACCCCTAAAGGAAGCAACAACGAGGAAACGGGGATGGAAAGAGGGATCGATCTCTCGAAAAACAATCAAAGCGTCGGCGTAAACGCCGACCCAAGCCCGGCCTCGATAAAGACCCAGCCATAGAGCAGGATGAGCCGGTAGACGACGAGCATGCCTTAGAGCAACCGTCCCAACAGGACAACCCGGATAGAGAAACCAAACATCCCTCCCCCGGCGAAAATGGCATTCCGGACGACCCTACGCCGGACAAGCCCATGAAGCAGAAGAACCTCCACAAACGGCTTGTTGCAACCGCACGCAGCCTGAAAAAGCAGAAGCGGAAGCTAAAAACTGCGGAAGATGCACTCAGGATCAGATGGAGTAAAGTAATCAATACCGCAGACAAATACGGCGACAGTCGCCGCACTAAAAGCTATCCGAAGAGAAAGCTACTACCTGAATTCGACGAGGAGGCCTTAGAGCCCTCGCATTCCAAAAGTGCGAAAGCCACACGGTCGGATAGACGACCCCATGGCCAGCATAAAGCGGCAAGCAGCGCCGCACTTAAGCCGGCATGCGACCCACTTAAGGATTCGCATCATGGCCCAGCCAGGTCCATTTACGAGCCAAGAAAGCAAGCTCTCGTAAGCAATGCAATAAAGCCATTATCAGAATCCGACACACCCAAATACAGGGGTGCCGCACACCCCCTATGTTTCACCAATGAGGTCCTGGATTATGAATTTCCAGCGGGATTCAAACCCATAAACATAGAGGCATATGATGGAACAACAGACCCCGGAGTCTGGATCGAGGATTATATCCTCCACATACATATGGCTAGAGGAGATGACCTCCACGCCATAAAATACTTACCCCTCAATCTTAAAGGGCCAGCCCGGCATTGGCTCAAAAGCCTTCCTGAAAACACAATCGGAAGTTGTGAAGAGCTCGAGGACGCTTTCCGAGCAAATTTTCAAGGGACCTATGTCCGCCCTCCGGATGCAGACGATCTTAGTCACATTAGTCAACAACCCGGAGAGTCAGCTCGGCAATTCTGGAACAGATTTCTTACTAAAAAGAATCAGATAGTCGACTGTCCGGACGCTGAAGCCTTAGCGGCTTTCAGGCATAATGTCCGAGACGAATGGCTCGCCAGACACCTCGGCCAAGAAAAGCCAAGAACAATGGCAGGACTAACAAGCCTCATGACCCGCTTTTCCGTAGGAGAGGACAGCTGGTTGGCAAGATGCAGCACCAGTGACCCAAGTACATCCGAAACTAGGGATGGAAACGGAAAACCGCGACGCAATAAGGACTGTCGCCATACTAAGGAAAAAAGTCCGAAGAGCACGGCAGTCAATGCCGGATTCAAAAGCTCACGACAGAATCAGAAAAAGCCACCCCTCCAAGATAACAGGGACGACCTATCCAACCTAAACAAAATCTTGGATAGGATATGTCAAATACACAGCACTCCTGGAAAGCCTGCTAACCATACCCACAGAGATTGTTGGGTTTTCAAACAATCCGGCAGACCCAACGCCGAACACAAGGGGCTCGACACACCAAGCGAAGACGAGGACGAACCCCAAAAGCAGAGTACCAGGAAACAAAAGAATTTCCCACAAGAAGTAAAAACAGTAAACTTACTCCACATAACAAAACGTGCGGCGCCCATAAAGGTATGCGCCCCACGGCCTATCCCAAAGGAATCCCGCCACTGGTTGTCAAAACCAATCATCTTCGATCATCTAGATTATTCTAGAAGTATCAGGAACCCAGGCTGGACTGCCCTGGTACTCGATCCAATAATTGGCGGACTCCAGTTTTCAAATGTCCTTATGGACGGTGGCAGCAGACTCAACCTGATATATCAGGACTCAATCCGCCACATGGGGATCGACCCAAAAAGAATTCGCCACAGCAAAACCTCCTTTCAAGGAGTAACGCCAGGTCCGGACACCCATTGCATGGGTTTTCTCCGGCTCGAGGTTATTTTCGACTCTGCCGATAACTTCCGTCGCGAAAAGCTGACTTTCCACATCGTCCCATTCTCAAGTCGCTACCAAGCACTACTGGGACGCGAAGCTTTCGCCCGCTTTAATGCAATACCGCATTATGCATCTCTTACGCTTAAGATGCCCGGTCCATGCGACATCATCTCCTTAAAGGGGAAGCAGTGAGAACACCTCCCCCAAGCGGAGGATTGTGCGGCCGCTTTAACAGCCCCACAATACAATGGCTTCACCAGCCAGAACATCGGAACAGGTCATTAAGACCACGGACACGGATAGACGAGTCCGGCACAAAAATATCGTTGATAAAGGCTTAGTGGCCATATACCCCTGCACTAGGGGCTTCACACGTATAAAATAAGAGACAATAAAGCTCAATTTTTCATATTTTACTTTACACTTTGTTTATTTCATATAACTTTTGTTCGGCACGCCCCTTTTTCAACTTAGTTGCTCTCTTTTTAAAGATGAACGTCGTGCTGCGCCCGTCCAGGATAGGGCACAACGGAGACACAGGCGCAGACGTGCAGTAGGGACCCGTTCCAAGGATTCTTTTCAGATTAAGACCCTGCATAAACCTTTTTTACTGTCTCTTGTTGATACACATCCCCTAGTTCTATGACCAAGGAGGAGGCTGGCGTTTTGGCATGTGGCTACGTCAGAATTCTTGCGCGTACCTGGACACTAGGGGCTTATACCTCAGGGCGTTACCCCGCCCGCTCTCATCAAGACCGAATACCTTAGGGAGTGTTCGGCGTCGCGAGTTTGGCCTTATATGCATCAGCTCCGAGTCATGATTTTGGTCAAATGTTGGGTTGCCCGGCTACTGTGTTCAGCCGCCTTACGTTCCGCTCTATCGGCTAAGGCGGCACCAGGAGAACTACTGCGATTCTGCCCTGGTTCGGCCAGGCGAACACCTCAGTAGAGAAAGCCGAAAACCGACTGTCATGATATGGCATGAGACTGGTCAACCACTCGATGATTCTCCGGAATCTGTAGGATTCCTCCGCATTAACGAAGGGCCGTTTCCCGGCAGGCACATACGCGCCCTGAATTCGGGCGAGCGCAGTCACCACCAAGGGGCTACCTAAATAGTCCCATTGTCAAGCTCCTATGGCTAAGTGAAAGTGTTAAAGCATTATAGTCCGGTTGCCTAGCTCTCTGCGCTATCACCTCCTTTGTAGGACCAAGACGTTGGATTAAGTGTGAAAATGCGCCTTGTGCGAGCACCCCCACACTATGTGCGTGGGGGCTGAAGCCAACGACTGCCATCTTTTAGATTTTGTATATATATGTTAAAACGGCCGCACAGGAGGTGTTCCAAAAACTTGAAGGCACAAGTATAAAAGGCTACTGCAATTCATCAAAATATTGCTTTATAATTACATATGCTATCAGAACATAGCATCCTTCGAGCACTGCGTCTCTATTACACGAGCGCCTTCAAGGACTTCCTGAAAATAGTGCTCGGAGGGTACTCGGCTTTTGTCCGAATCTCGGGATGCAACAACGGTGGTCTCCATCTCTGCCCAGTATGTCTTGACACGGGCAAGAGCCATCCGTGCGCCCTCTATGCATGCTGACCTCTTCATCGCATTGATACGTGGCACCGCACCAAGGAATTGCTGCACCAAGCTAAAATAACTCTTCGGCCCCGATCTCCCCGGCCACAGATGACCCATGACGTACTTCATGGCGAGTCCGAACAATCTATTTAGTTCGGACCATTGAGCCAGACGATCGTCCATTGCCAGGGGATGCTCTGGATTGTGAAACTGCGACCAGAAAAGCCTTTCCACTTTGCGATCTTCTTGATCTCGAAAGTATTCGGTCGCATCAGTAGCACTCGCTGCCAAATCCAGATAGGTGTCCTCCACACTCCACATCTGGTCCAACGGAGCCAACTTCGGATCGCAAAACTTCCTCCGCAGCATAAAGGGCTTTCCAGCCGCAATCTGTCCGGCCTAACGCAGCTCCTCCTTCGCAGCTCTCGTCGCAGAGCGAGCGTCCTTGGCATCAGCAACGGCCTTCTCTAAATCCTTCTGCCTCGCCCGGTCTTCTTTCTCAAGAAGCTTTCAACGGTCAGCAGCGCTTTTTAACTTCACGACCATCTCGGCCATCTCCTTCTTGCTTCGGCAGTGAGCAGCCTGTTCGGCTCTCACCTCTTCAAGGGCCTTCTCGGCAGCCGCATCACTTTTCCTGGCTTGTTTCTTCAGGGGGAGCCCTTGCAACTTATGAAGACAATTCCTTATCCTTTACAATTTCACAGATTATATCTCCCGTTGAAAACTTCAACTAGTTTGTCATCAATCACCAAAAAGGGGGAGATTGTAAGTGCATCTAGTGCCACCCCTAGTTGGTTTTGGAGTATTGACGACAAACCTAGTTGAGGGACTAATGTGTTTGTGAGAATTGCAGGATAACACAGGTAGAAGTCCCTCATTAATTCGGTTTTCCTACCAGAGATGACCCCTAAAAATGTATGAAGACATTGAAGTCAAAGGTGGTATATGAAGATATTCACATTGAAGACTATGACAAGAGAAGACAGCACATGAAGCCTATGGAGCTCGAAGACTTAGATCTTTCGTAGTTCTCTTTCTTTTGTGTTGAGTCATAGGAACCACCGTACTGTTAAGTGGGGTCCAAGAGAACCAGTCAGAATGACTGAAGTGATGCCTAACCAAAAACCTATGTCTTCGACTGAAGACTATCAGAGCGAATCTTGTCCAGAGTCGGACAAGTCAGCTTTGCTTGCAGCCCAAGTAAAGTTGCCGTGTGAGTTTGAAATCTGATCGTTGGAACACGTGTCAGTTCCTTAGTGACCCAGGGTCATTTCGGACAAATCAGGTCGGGTTGCCAAGTGGCTATAAATAGCCCACCCCCTACAACAATAAATGGTTGGCTGCTCAGATTGAGAGTACGGCTTTTGTCGTTTGAGAGCAACCCACCTCGAAGCCTTTGAGAGAGAATTCCTTGCGAGGATAAAGCCCTAACCACCCAGAGCCAAAGAGAATTGGGCATCACTTAAGTCTTCTTGTCTGTGTGATCTGAAGACTTATTACACTTGAGGACTGTGCATCCTCCAGCCGGTTAGGCGTCGCGTTCTGAGCATCCAAGAGACATTGTGGATTGCCGGTGAACGAAGTCTGTGAAGATTTGGGAGTCTACCTTGAAGACTTACCAGAGTGATTGGGCGAGGTCTGTGTGACCTTAGCTCAAGGGGAATACGGTGAGGACTGGGTGTCCTGAGCTGCACATTCAGAACTGGGTGTCCAGGACAGTGTGTCCTAAGGTTTAAATACCTAGCCGCCCTTACCAGACATACAGTTGTCACAGCAACTGGAACTGGTCCAACAAATCATTGTCTTCAACGAGGCACTGGTTTCATCTTCCCTTCCCTTTACTTACTGTTACTCCTTGTGAAGTCATTGTATGTTTGCACTATCTTTTGTCTTCACTGAGTGACTGCGTGTTCTGTCTGGCTTCACAATATCTTCCTACCCGATCCTTACTACATTGCTGCTATTAGTCATTGTGCTTTCACTCTATTGAATACTTGACTATGGCCTGCCTAGTGTAGTCTACCTTCCGCTACAGGGTATTAGGTTTATTTCTATCGTTTGTCTTCATAACTCCCACGTTTTGAAGACTTTCATAAAAATCGCCTATTCACCCCCCCCCCTCTAGTCGATATAACGCACTTTCAATTGGTATCAGAGCAAGATGCTCCCTTGTTCTGTGTGATTCGGTTTAACCACCTGGAGTTTTAGCTATGCCGACTGCAGGGATAATTAAAGTCTCCGTTGCGTGCCCCGTCTTCGATGGAACTGAATATCCCTACTGGAAGAATAAGATGCGCATGCATCTTGAAGCCATTGACGTCGACCTATGGTATGTCGTCGAGAACGGCATTCCCAAGGCTGGAGAAGGTGTCACTGCTGCTGATGTCAAGAAATTCGTTCAACTGGACTCTACTGCCAAGAATATCATCTATGGTCATCTGACCAAAGGATAGTATGGCCGTGTGAGTGCTTTGAGAACATCCAAGCTGGTCTGGGACTGGCTCTCCAAGGTCAATGAAGGCGTCTCAACCCAGAGAGATCAAAGAATCAGTGTCCTTCGCAACCTCTTCAACCGCTTCAAGCAAAATGACAATGAGAATGTCCAGCTCACATTTGACTGACTCACTGACATCACAAATGAGCTTCAAGCCCTTGGCGCTACTAAGATCACCAAACATGAAGTCATCAAGACATTACTGAGATCACTTGATAGTTCGTTTGACACCCTAGCCCTGATGATTCAAGAACGTCCTGATTTCAAGATACTCGATCCGTCTGACATACTTGAGAGGCTCAACACACATGAGTTTCAGCTTTCTGAGAAAAGAGATATCTACGGTCCAAACTATGGGCGAACTCGTGCCTTGAAGGCAAAAGCTGTCTCCTCCTCTGAAGAAGAATCTGACATCAGTTCTGATGATCCTGAAGACATTGGAAGGGAACTTGCTATGCTTGTCAAGAAGTTCCAAAAATTCACCAAGAAGAAAGGCTTCAGAAAGTCTTCCCGATCAAGCTCAAGAAATGATGAAGCTTCTGCTCATGATTACAAGAAGAAAACATGTCACAAGTGCAAGAAACTCGGCCACTTCATCTCTGAGTGTCCACAGTGGGACAATGAGAACAAAAAGAAGAAAAAGAGCAAGGAATATGACTCTGACGACAAGAAGAACAAGAAATACTCAAAGTCTTCTTCCAAGTCTTCCTCAAAGTCTTCATCACACAAGAAGAGCTCATCTGGCAAGGCACGTGCGTTTGTTGGTAAGGAAATGGATTCAGAGGAGGAGTCTGCTTCTGAGGAGGCGGAGGTGGAGTCTGAGGAGGAGTCTGATTCAGGCGTCGCAAGTCTGGCTACAACATACGTTGCCAAGTCCATCTTCAACACTGAAGACAATGACTCCATCACCGACACCGATGCAAATGACAAGGACTACTCCGCTTCTACCTACTGCTTCATGGCACGCGGTGCCAAGGTAAACACACGCACTACTCACTATCAAACATCTAGTGACGATGACTCTGATTGTGGTTCAAAACCCAGCTACAAAACACTTGCTAAAATTGCAACTGAACAACAGAAAGCTATGGAACATATTCAAAAACTGTTAGACAGAAGCGATGATCTGTTAGGTGCTAAAATGACTCGATCTGAATCCTTAATTGAAGACATAAAAAATCTTCACGTTAAGTATCAGGAACTTGAAAGTCGTCATGGAACTCTCTCAACAACTCATGAAAAGCTTTCCTATGATTATCTTCAAAGGAAGCAAGATCTTGAGAAATTGAGAGCGGCTCATGAAGATCTTCAAAAGGAAAGCGAGTCACTTCGCGCCAAACAGATCAGTTCCGCTCAGGTAGGATTTGAACCACCATGTCTTAAATGCATTGAGCGTGATAATGCTACTTCTATTGCTGAATGTTCTACTGCTACTGCTGTTGCAATATCTTCAACTGTTGATGTGGTAACTAACCCCTCTGCTGAGGATACCACTGCTATTGTTGATGAGAATGCTAGGTTGAAGACATTGCTTGAAACAGGGATGTACAAAAGTCTTAAAGGGCATCAGACACTATGTGATGTCCTCAAAAAGCAGATTCTGAACCGAAACCCGAGGAAAGAGGGTGTTGGGTTCGTAAGGAAAATGAATGCTGATGGCTCTTACTGGAAACCTGAGCAGTACCCCAAAACCATGTGGGTTGCTGCAAAGGAACCTTCAGCAGATCCATCCAATCTATCTGGCTTCACTTGTGCTAACCCCATTATCATTGATGAATCCATTGATGCAAACTATATACTGTTTAAGAATCAGAATGGTGAAGTGTTTGCCAGGTACATTGGTACTAACTGCAGGAATGGACCGCCTATGAAGAAGATCTGGGTTCCGAAAAGGTGTCTGGAGAATCTTCCTGTGAATGTCATCATGACACCTCACATGAAGAAGACAAACCTCAGACCAAAGGCTTCATACGGTCCAAAGGCTTCATACAGATAGAGGACTCACCTGAGTCGCACTAATGCAAATGTTTTGCAGGGAAACCATACTCAGGCATATGAATATGAGAGCGGTTCATCAAACCGCCATGTTCATAACACCAAGAACTATTCTGCTTATTCTTATGAGTACTATTGTCCGCCTGCAAGACTGTTTGCTAGGGCTCCAAAGCCAAAATTATCAGATGCTGCACTTAGACTTATTGCTTCTAAGCCACCCTTGAAGATGTGGGTGGCTAAGAAAGCTTAACTCTCTTTTGCAGGGAAAGGTCTCCAGCAGAAAATCAAAATCGTCTGACACTATTGCTGGGGACCTTAAACATCTTGTAGGGTGCAAGATCAAATGCCTGAATGGTCTTACTATGTACTTCGTTCCTGAATCGCTTGCTACTCTCCCTATTAGTCCTAATCTGGATCTAACCTTTCATAACCCATTGGTTCGTCAAATGTTTTTGCTTCACAATGCTCTTGGTGAAGCCTATCCATCTAACTATACTGTAGGGTACGACACCAGCGTCTTCAGAATGGATTATTGATAGTGGGTGTACAAATCACATGACTGGCAAAAGAAGCCTTCTTGTGGACTCAACCTTACATCCATCCGACAAGAGCCACATCACATTTGCTTACACTGGTAAAAGTAAGGTATTGGGTCTAGGTAGAGTTGTAATCTCAAGGGATCAACACATGGATAAAGTCATGCTTGTTGAATCCCTTGGCTTCAACTTAATGTCTGTCTCAATGCTTTGCAATTTGAACATGATCATAATATTTGGAAAATATCGTTGCCTTGTACTAATGGAACTGACAAGTCTCTAGTATTTGAAGGGTATCGAAAAGATGATTTGTACGTGGTAGATTTCTCAGCAGGACCACAGCTTGCTGTATGTCTTCTAGCAAAAGCTTCAGAATGCTGGCTCTAGCATCGGAGGCTAGGGCATGCTGGCATGAGGAACCTCCACACCCTTGTAAAGAAGAAGCGTGTCATAGGCATCGAGGGCGTCAAGTTCAAGAAAGATCACTTATGCGGTGCCTGTGAAGCAGGGAAGATGACGAGGGCCAAACATCCCTCGAAGACAATCATGACCACTACTCGACCCTTCGAACTGCTTCACATGGATCTTTTCGGTCCCACTCATTACTCAACTCTGACTACTACTGCTTGCCTCTATGGCTTTGTTATTGTTGATGATTATTCTAGATATATTTGGGTGCACATAATCCTTTACAAGACTGAAGTGCAGGATGTCTTCAGACGCTTCGCCAATCGAGCTATGAACAATTATGGCGCCAAGATAAAGCACATCAGAAGTGACAATGGCACTGAATTCAAGAACACTGGCCTTGATACATATCTTGATACCTTGGGCATCACACATGAATTCTCAGCCCCGTACACACCACAGCAAAATGGCGTCATCGAACGCAAGAACAGAACACTCATTGAGATGGCCAGAACGATGCTAGATGAATACAAGACCCCAAGAAAATTCTGGCCTGAAGCCATTGATACTGCATGCCATACAATCAATCGTGTTTATCTTCACAAGATTCTGAACAAGACATCTTATGAGCTCCTTACTGGCAAGAAGCCAAATGTCAGTTACTTCAGAGTATTTGGCGCAAGGTGCTGGATCAAGGACCCACATCACACCTCAAAGTTTGCACCAAAAGCACATGAGGGTTTTATGCTTGGATATGGAAAGGATTCGCACTCCTACATAGTCTTCAATCTCTTTCATTACAAAGTGGTTGAAACGGTGGATGTGCGGTTCGATGAGACCAACGGTTCACAAAGAGAGCAACTGCCAAATGTGCTAGATGAAGTTCCATCCAGTGAATCAATCAAGCTAATGGGAACTAGAGAAATTATACCTTCTGAAGCTCATCCTGAAGAAGAACTTATCATCTCAGCACCTGATCAACATGAAGACAATGCTCAGCCTGAAGACATTCCTTCTAACAACGACAATGATCAGCAAGAGCAAAATCTTCGCCCTGTACATCCTCGCCTTGCCAATGAAGTGCAGATTGAAAGAATAATTGATAGCATCAATGCTCCTGGTCCACTCACTCGTTCAAGGGCAACTCAGCTAGCAAATTTCTGTGGGCACTTCGCATTCGTCTCAATAACAGAACCCAAGAAAGTTGAAGAAGCCTTCATGGAACCTGAATGGATTCAAGCTATGCAAGAAGAGCTTCAACAATTTGAGCTGAATAATGTATGGGAACTGGTTAAGCGTCCTGATCCATGGAAGCACAATATAATAGGCAAGATGAGCATGGTCAAGTTGTCAGAAACAAAGCTCGTCTCGTTGCTCAAGGATATACTCAAGTGGAAGGCATTGACTTCGATGAAACATTTGCTCCTGTGGCTAGACTTGAAGCCATACGCATACTGCTGGCCTATGCAAATCATCATAACATACTTCTATATCAAATGGATGTGAAGAGTGCTTTTCTTAATGGCAAGATTGAAGAAGAAGTGTATGTTGCACAACCGCCTGGCTTTGAAGATCCAAAACATCCTGACATGGTATACAAGCTCAACAAGGCACTGTATGGCCTCAAACAAGCCCCTCGGGCCTGGTATGACACACTCAAATACTTCCTGAAGAGCAAAGGCTTCATACCTGGTTCCCTAGACCCCACTCTCTTCACGAAGACATATGATGGTGAACTGTTTGTGTGCCAAATATATGTGGATGACATTATCTTCGGCTGCACCAATCAGAAGTACAGTGAAGAGTTTGGATATATGATGCAAGAGCAATATCAGATGTCTATGATGGGAGAGCTGAAGTTCTTCCTCAGTCTTCAAATACGACAACAGCACAACGGCATCTTCATATCTCAAGAGAAGTATCTCAAAGATTGCCTGAAGAAGTTCGGTATGCAAGACTGCAAAGGCTTCACGACACCAATGCCAGCCAAACATCATCTGGGTCCCGACGACAATGGTAAAGAGTTCGATCAAAAGGTATACCGCTCCATGATTGGTTCTTTACTTTATCTATGTGCATCTAGGCCAGATATTATGCTTAGTGTTTGCACGTGTGCTCGATTTCAAGCGGCACCAAATGAGTCGCATCACTTAGCAGTGAAGCGAATTCTTCGATATTTGGCTCACACCCCAACTCTAGGATTATGGTATCCAAAGGGCTCAGAGTTTGATCTGGTTGGATTCTCGGATGCTGATTATGCTGGTGACAAAGTTGATCGCAAGTCTACATCAGGCACATGTCACTTTCTGGGACGATCACTTGTATGTTGGTCTTCAAAGAAGCAGAACTGTGTATCTCTCTCCACTGCTGAATCTGAATACATTGCTGCTGGATCTTGCTGCGCTCAGCTTCTATGGATGAAGCAAACACTCAAGGACTATGGCATTCATCTGAAGCAAGTGCCACTTTACTGCGACAACGAAAGCTCCATCAAGATTGCCAACAACCCAGTTCAGCACTCGAAGACAAAGCACATTGAAATTCGTCATCACTTTCTCAGAGATCATGTTGTGAAGGAAGATATTGATATCATACACGTCAACACTGAAGAGCAATTGGCAGATATCTTCACCAAGCCCTTGGATGAGAAGAGATTTTGCAAGTTACGGTGTGAGCTAAATATCCTGGAATCCTCAAATGTCCTGTGATCAGGCACACATCCTAACCCTTATGCATATTGATGACTTAGATGTGCAACACACGAAGTAAAGTATATCTTCAATCTATGAAGACATACATTCTAAGTGTGAATACATTAATGTGGAATTTTACTTCGGAGCGCCACGATAATTGTGCACCGTGTCTGAGTCTAATACTTCCTATACGGTGGGTAACGCCACCACCAAATGCTCTATTTTGAAGTGTTTCACTCATGGCGTTATATTTGCTATGTCTTCACATTTGGTTTGGCTTCAATCTCAACATATCTTCATGATTATCTTCACTATGTTGATTATATAGATATATATATATATACTAGTGTTCTGTCCTCTAAAGCATTCACTTATAGCTATGTCTTCCTGTTGAATCTTTTGAACTAAGTGAATGTGATCGGACCCTAACCTCTCTATGCTTTCTATCTCAAATTCTATCTCTCCAAATCATATGCATTCTATTGAAACTGTCGAATGTCTTCTCTGCGTCCTTGTCAGCAGAAGATACAGAGACAACCATTAAGTCTGTTTTCAATGCTCATTCCTCCACATGAAACCCGGAGAAGTAGGAACGACCACCCGACAATCCAGGCGTGCGTGGGACGTGGAACAAACCCCAAAATTTCGCATAATGGCCACGTGTTCCTCAGATGCGAATCGCCAGGGGCACCTGTGTAATAACGCAGTGCCGCCCCTGTGCCTATAAATACACACTTCACAGCGTTCATTATCTCTTCTTCCACTCTCGCACGAACCCTAGCGCCACCGCTAGCCCTCGACGACGCTGGCGACGAAGCGCTTTGCTGCCGCAACCTCTCCGACGCCGTCTTCACGCCGACCGCGGACATCGTCCTCTCCGCCGTTGCCGTAGGTGTCCTCCGTCGCCAAGTTAGGGCACGGAAGATCGAACTGCTCGGCCTCATCTTCCACTCCGTCTAGCAGTTCTTAGTGTGGTAAATAAAACTTCCTTTTTACAGCACCGTTGATCCTATGGCTTTGTCACTTTCTACCACAAGCAGTTTCTATTCACACAAGTTAGATCTCTCTCATACTGCATCTCATAACATGCCTAGTATATTCACTTGTGCTTCACAAAGTAGTTAGATTCCTCACTTGTACTGATCTGTGGATTCGTACAAATCTGGAACGAACTCCTTATCTATGAGTGAATGTCTTCGCACGATGAGGTCAATGTCTTCTAAACTGATTTATCTTCAAAATCTTCTGAGAATGCATATGACCTCTTCCCCTTCCCTCGCACCTTAATGCTATCACAGGTACATGTCCGTGGGAGAATCCTTTGGTTCTCATAGCCTGCATTCATTTGCAGAATTCTTACAGCATCACATAAATTCTCCCGAAGCCAGTTCCTGTTTGTCCAGCAAGCGAAAACCTTTGAAGCCTTTGAACGTGTTGAAGCCTTTCAGTTTAAAGTTTATGGCTTCAGAGAAATCAGCAAGGAAGGGTGGCAGAAAGCGTCGTGGAGAAACATCCAGAGATCTGCCAGCTGACCTCTCAGAACTATACAAGACAGATCCTGAAGAGGATTACAATCAGCGCAAGACCGGAATCCAATGGATTCGAAGATATTGGGCAGAACAATGGTTCAAATACCGATTTGTAACCCAGGAATATGCTGAGAAAAATGCCATCAAGAGACCGTGGGGAGACATCCTATACAAGAATCTTCAACCCAGGTCCAGAGATGAAGCCATTGCATAAGGCTTCTATCCCTGCATGGTCCGTGGGCCACAGCCTGCTGATGCACACCCATCGTCACTACTATGGTGTCGTGACGACAATTTGTTCAAGCGCAACTTCCAGTTTGCCCAGAACTTAGCGAAGCAAAACAAGAAGACATTGGGACTAGACTTCAACCCTGGTCCCTCAGCTCCAAGGGCTGATGGCACATGAGATGCAGAACCCAATGTCATCGGTCATTTCTACAACCTTGAAGGCCTCATCACCCACATCTTGGTTCAAGGGACTGCAGTGAATGAGCCTGCAGCTGACGTTGAATCAGATGAAGCGCGTGCAGTGCCGAAGCCAAAGCAGTTGAAGAAGCCTAAAGCTTCAAAGCCTGCCCCTTCACCAAAAACCTCACGGGCGAAGCCACTGGCAACTGCACCTCCTGAAGGCAGTGTGCAGTCCGAAGACTTATCACGCATCTCCAAGCCCCAGAAGGTCAAGATGCCTCTGCCTCTCACCAGCCAAGAGCTAACAGCTGCTGCCATTCTGCGCAATGATGCCATCGATCTGTCAAGTGATGAAGATCTTGCAGATGACGCTCTTGAGCAACTCATCAAGAGCAAAGAAGAAGCAGAAATCTTCAATGATCTGCCTCTCTTTGATGTGACAATCATCCACAACTTCTTTGATGAGTGGTTTGACACGCCAAACATCAGCTTCAAAGATCTGCAGCTACCCATTGGCCTCAGTGTCGCCTTCCAAGGCGCCATTGCTTCAGAGCTAGCTGTCGCCCAATGCATTGTTGAACTAAAGCAAAAGATTGACTATGAAAAGGCTCAGTTCAAGAAGCATATGGCCAAGCTCAGTGTGCAAGAAGTGAAGAACTTCAAGATCATGATGCACGAGCTCAAGGAAGCCTTTCTGAAGAAACGTGCAGAAGCTCGGGGTTCGCATGAGCGCATGAAGGCTCTGGCTGACAGATGTGTGCAAGCCTACAATGAGGCTGGGAAGCGCAAGGCCCTTGGGCGTCCTGGCATCGACCCCAGGATGGCCGCAAAGAAGAAGAAGAAGCCTGCTACGGCTGAACTCGACGCACCAAGGCAGGAAGCAGTTCCTATTGTCTTCCCAACAAGAATGACTGGCTCGAAGCCAAAAGGCCGGTCAACCGCTTCAGAGCTCAAGAAGACGAGGACTGCTGAGGCTGAAGCCAGGAAGAGGAAACATCCTGAAGCCTCTCCTACTGCCCCCTCCAAGAAGAAGAGGAAGACCAAGAAAGATCGGGCTGCTCCCACAGAGCCTTTGATAGTTGAACCTATTTCTATGGTCTATCCTGACGCTGAACGCCAACTGACAATCCATGAGCCTGCTTCAACAGAGGCTCATGAAGCTGAAGACTTTCCAGCAGCTGATCCCATCGCTGCTGAAGACATTGGTCAACATGACCATGTAGAAGATGGTGCAGTCCTTCCTCAGCTCGAGAACAGCGAACTCATCAGCATTGGTCGTCCACTGACGCCAATTGCACAGAATGCTTCATGGCCGGATCGCCCACAAGAGGAAGAAGACCTTGAGGCCCAGCCAACTCCAACTACACAGGCGTCGCCTGCGTTGCGCAGGCTTCGCAAAGGTCCAAGGCCTCAAGTCTCTGTTGAAGACAATCTGGCTGCATCAGCCGCGGAAGAAGAAGTCCCACAAGTTCCCACTCCCCTGTCCCACCAAGAAGCAGTTCTCAAGGAGAACGTGCTTGTGACCGACCCTCCAGCTCGTCAAGTGGAGGATGAAAATCTTGCGGCTGCCACCACCACCAATGAAGCTAATGTGGAGCCCTCCCCAACAAAAAGCATCAGAAGACAGCGAAGCCACTGATCCCGACACTTCTGTTCCTGAGTCTGCTGCTGGACCCCAGTTCGACTATCATGTTGAGCACATGCCTCAGGTACAGAAGCCAATCCCAAGATTGCCAAGGTTCCCAGGTCCTGCATTAGCACCTGGCTCCTTCAACATCAATGGCTTCAGAGCAGACAACACATTCTTCGATAGCTCCAGGAACCCCTACTCAAGGGAAAGGATATCATCTGATCGGTTCTGGAGCTATCCGCAGCGAAGCTATTACTCATGCATTCTTTACAACCAAGGTCGCATTTTCCCACACAAGCGCCTTGACATTGAAGCTATAGCTGGTCTGCCCTGTCTGGAAGAAGCTTTGGATTGCTTCAAGGAAGTTGGACTGCTGCCGTTTGTTACTGACCAAGAGCATTGGAATGAAGAGTTGCTGCTCCAATTCTATGCCACACTTCACATCCGCGGGTATAGCAGAGATCTGAAGACTTGGGTCCTGGAGTGGATGACTAGAAACGTTCATCACGAAGCCAAAGCCATTGACATCATTGAGCTCACTGGTTTGCCCACTCCTGGCGATCTCTACGAGCATGGCTGTCAGCTGCATAGTGAAGCTATTGAGAGCATCTTTCAGAAGCCTGAACCTAATATGAGTCAGATGCTCAGCATGATGAAGCCATTGCCCCAAGATGCTGCTTATCCCATGGAGTTCTTCGTTGAAGACCTTGAGTATCTACCAAGAACCATTTATCACATCATCAGGCGAACTCTCTGGCCCATTAAAGGGCACTCTCCACATGCCAAGCTTGAGGGTGCAATGAAGACTTTGATATTCTATATTCTTCATGGAAAATGCTTCAATGCACAAGACTTCTTCATTCGCCAACTTGCTGCATCAGGCTCTGATCTGTTTGGCTTGAAGTTCTACGCCCCATGGGTAATGCGGCTAATCAAACTTCACTCCGCTATCTCATATCAGCCATCTGCTCGCAATCATCGGATTTTTCTGCCTGATGTGGATATCTCTATTGAAGCCATCTATCTTGAGCCTGCCAAGGAACCTCTAAGTCTTCAGAATGCAGAGCATCAGAGTTTCTCTCAGAACACTGAAGAAGTTGAAGCAGTCACTCGTGTGTATCCTTTGGCTGGCACTACACGTGCACCACATCCTGCCTCCACTGAAGCCACTGATAGTACAACTGCTCCACGACCCAAGAAGCGCACTCGCGTTCTCAACGACCGAGAGCTTCTTGTGGCTCTTCATCAGAAATAGGATAGGCATCATGACTGGCTGAAGCGTCAGATGCAAAGCCTCTTGGTGGATGTTAATCGCATTCGCAATCTTGCCACCAAGAATGCTTTCGTTGCCCATGAAACCTGTCGCCGCACATGGAAAGGGCTAACGATGATGTGTTCTGAAGATGATCTTCAAGAGGATGGCTTCACTGAGCGATTTCAAGTTTGACTCCACACCTCCTCGAAGGGCTGTGCTGCTACGAACTCCATCCCTTGAAGACTCTGAGATCTCTTCTTCTGCTGCAACTGTGATTGCCAGAGTCATCGAGGATGAAGACGATGCTACTTCACTACCACCTCCTTCAGCACGCTTCGACTCTGCTCCAAGCTCTTCAGCACCGCCAAACACCACCAACGACCCGGCTACTTCACCTACTCCTCATGGGAACGAGTAGATGATCTATGTCTTCAAACCTTTTTGGTCCTTACTGACAAAAGGGGGAGAAGCATATGAGGTTGATAGTCTTTAAGCGGGTTCATATGGGCGGGTGCTTTATATTTTGCTTTGTGCTTACAACTCTCGTTTTGCTACATTTGGTTCTTTGAGTTGTAACACTTAAACTCAATGGTCATCTGCTACTTATCTGCCACCTTGTTTTGCAATGATAAATTCCGCATGTGCAATGATAAATTCCGCACTTAGATCATTCTGCAGACGTTCATTTTCCATTATGCATGTCATTATCTTCATATACTTTCACATGCATAGTGGATTGTCATCATAAGTTGAAGTGGATCTCCATAAGTACATCCTGCCATGTGCATTTGCATTCCAAAAGCAAATTACTTATATGCACATCTTCAGGGGGAGCCCTTGCAACTTATGAAGACAATTCCTTATCCTTTACAATTTCACAGATTATATCTCCCGTTGAAAACTTCAACTAGTTTGTCATCAATCACCAAAAAGGGCGAGATTGTAAGTGCATCTAGTGCCACCCCTAGTTGGTTTTGGAGTATTGACGACAAACCTAGTTGAGGGACTAATGTGTTTGTGAGAATTGCAGGATAACACAGGTAGAAGTCCCTCATTGATTCGGTTTTCCTACCAGAGATGACCCCTAAAAATGTATGAAGACATTGAAGTCAAAGGTGGTATATGAAGATATTCACATTGAAGACTATGACAAGAGAAGACAACACATGAAGCCTATGGAGCTCGAAGACTTAGATCTTTCGTAGTTCTCTTTCTTTTGTGTTGAGTCATAGGAACCACCGTACTGTTAAGTGGGGTCCAAGAGAACCAGTCAGAATGACTGAAGTGATGCCTAACCAAAAACCTATGTCTTCGACTGAAGACTATCAGAGCGAATCTTGTCCAGAGTCGGACAAGTCAGCTTTGCTTGCAGCCCAAGTAAAGTTGCCGTGTGAGTTTGAAATCTGACCGTTGGAACACGTGTCAGTTCCTTAGTGACCCAGGGTCATTTCGGACAAATCAGGTCGGGTTGCCAAGTGGCTATAAATAGCCCACCCCCTACAACCATAAACGGTTGCCTGCTCAGATTGAGAGTACGGCTTTTGTCGTTTGAGAGCAACCCACCTCGAAGCCTTTGAGAGAGAATTCCTTGCGAGGATAAAGCCCTAACCACCCAGAGCCAAAGAGAATTGGGCATCACTTGAGTCTTCTTGTCTGTGTGATCTGAAGACTTATTACACTTGAGGACTGTGCATCCTCCAGCCGGTTAGGCGTCGCGTTCTGAGCATCCAAGAGACATTGTGGATTGCCGGTGAACAAAGTCTGTGAAGGTTTGGGAGTCTACCTTGAAGACTTACCAGAGTGATTGGGCGAGGTCTGTGTGACCTTAGCTCAAGGGGAATACGGTGAGGACTGGGTGTCCTGAGCTGCGTGTTCAGGACTGGGTGTCCGGGACTGTGTGTCCTAAGGTTTAAATACCTAGCCGCCCTAACCAGACGTACAGTTGTCACAGCAACTGGAACTGGTCCAACAAATCATTGTCTTCAACGAGTCACTGGTTTCATCTTCCCTTCCCTTTACTTACTGTTACTCCTTGTGAAGTCATTGTATGTTTGCACTATCTTTTGTCTTCACTGAGTGACTGCGTGTTCTGTCTGGCTTCACAATATCTTCCTACCTGATCCTTACTACATTGCTGCTATTAGTCATTGTGCTTTCACTCTATTGAATACTTGACTATGGCCTACCTAGTGTAGTCTACCTTCCGCTGCAGGGTATTAGGTTTATTTCTATCGTTTGTCTTCATAACTCCCACGTTTTGAAGACTTTCATAAAAATCGCCTATTCACCCCCCCTCTAGTCGATATAACGCACTTTTAGAAGGGTTGAGGTCCGAACTATAAAGTAAAATTTCGGTTAATCTTCTCAGATAAAAAGCAAGGATTTCTCTCATCCCTTTAAAGGAAAATCTTTCTCTACTTACGGCTTGCTGGAGGGCTGATCCCTTTGAGGGCATAGTTCGGCTGAGGATCTCCCCGGCGTCGGACCCTCTAACGAGGACTTTTCCCCCCGCTTTGAGGCCATGGTCTCCGGGCCGTCACAGGCGGCCCTCTTCTTCCCCTTAGGAGAGGAATTGTCGGTTCCTCCCCTCGGAGCAGCCTCCTTCGAGGAGGCCATAGTTTCCTTGTCCTCCCCCTCACTTCCCTCCAAAGGCACGATCTTCAACATCCTGACTAGCACGGGATCCGGCCTGGTCTCAGGAAGGGGAGCCGGACACCTGATCAGCTTTGCCTTCGCTATCCACTCCTGTTTAAAAGGACAACTCTTTTAGGGGCGAGTTTATGACAATCTTACGGGTAGCGAGTCCGGGCACAAGGTTACTTACTTGAGTATCTGGGCGATTGCAGCTTAAACCTGCGTCCTCGGTCAAATCCGGACACATCGCTTGTGATCCGAAGAACATTTTATACATCTCCACGGGTGTTGTGCCCATAAAATGCTAGAGAGCCCGTGGGCCCTCCGGATTAAACTCCCACAGACGAAGGGAGCGGCGTTTGCCGGGCAATGTTCGGCGAATCAGCATGACCTGCGTCACCTTGACCAGGTTGAGGTCTCTTCCTAAGAGATCCCTAATGCGGCCCTGCAACAAGGGCACGTCTTTGGATAACCCCCAATCTAATGCTTTGTTGACCCATGACGCTAGTCGTGGTGGGGGATCCGAGCGAAAGGCAGGAGGCGCCACCCACTTGGTGCTCCTGGGAGCGGTGATATAGAACCATTCTCGTTGCCACAAGCCGAGCTCCTCTTGAAAGGAGCCCTTGGGCCATGGAGCATCAGCATTCTTACTTATGACAGCGCCTCTGCACTCTGCGTGCCGTCCCTCGATCATCTTCGGCTCCACTCCAAAAGTCTTGAGCCATAATCCGAAGTGAGGTGTAACACGGAGGAACGCTTCGCACACAACGATGAATGAGGAAATATGGAGGATGGACTCCGGAGCTAAGTCATGAAATTCCAGCCCATAATAGAACATCAGCCCCCTCACGAAGGGATCCATCGGGAAGCCTAACCCCCGAAGGAAGTGAGACATGAACACCACGCTCTCACCGGGCTGGGGACTGGGAATAGCCTGCCTTTGAGCAGGCAACCTATGCGAAATTTCAGCGGTCAAGAACTTAGCCTCTCTCAACTTTAGCACGTCCTCCTCCGTGATGGAGGAGGGCATCCATCGGCCTTGAAGGTCGGAACCGGACATTGTCGAAGGTCCAAAGCGCCTAGAATCTGGAGCCTAGGGTGTTGGAACTCGAGGCGACGGGCGAACTTGTTTTGATATTGGAGAAAAGGAGTAAGGCCTTGGTCTCTTTATAAGAGGTTGAATACTAGGAGCCCTCCCCGTAACCGTTTGGGACTCGCCTTTAATCGAGAAGACATGCTAACGAGCAGGATTGGGTTACCCACGTCTGTATTGATGAGAATCCCGTAAATGGGGGACACGATCTTTGCTTTAACAAGACGTGCCAAGGAAACCGCCTCGCAAAACACGCTGAGATGGAGAAGTGAAAACGATTTGAATAAAGGCTTGGCCGTAGTGTGATGTCACGCTGCGGAATACGTCAGCAGATTAGATTTGTGTTAATATTATTCTCTCTGTGGCAATACGTGGAAACTTATTTTGCAGAGCCGGACACTACTCTTGGTGTTTACAAACTTTTATGAAGAATTTGGAGGAGGAACCCGCCTTGCAATGCTGAAAACAATCTGCGCGCCGGACTCGTCGTCATTGAAGCCTGGTTCAGGGGCTACTGAGGGAGTCCTGGATTAGGGGGTGTTCGGGTAGCCGGACTATACCTTCAGCCGGATTCCAGGACTATGAAGATAAAAGATTGAAGACTTCGTCCCGTGTCCGGATGGGACTTTCCTTGGCGTGGAAGGCAAGCTTGGCGATGCGGATATTCAAGATTTCCTACCATTGTAACCGACTTTGTGTAACCCTAACCCTCTCCGGTGTCTATATAAACCGGAGGGTTTTAGTCCGTAGGACAACTTCGTCATACAACAATCATACCATAGGCTAGCTTCTAGGGTTTAGCCTCCTTGATCTCGTGGTAGATCTACTCTTGTACTACCTATATCGTCAATATTAATCGAGTAGGACGTAGGGTTTTACCTCCATCAAGAGGGCCCGAACCTGGGTAAAACATTGTGTCCCTTGTCTCCTGTTACCATCCGCCTAGACGCACAGTTCGGGACCCCCTACCCGAGATCCGCCGGTTTTGACACCGACAAGGGTCCTGACCCCCTCCCGCCGAAGAAGAGGCCAATACTTTGTCTCCGGGACGAAGGCGCCTGGCAGGTGGTGTCGAGGCCGTGGTATGAGCGGCCGTCGCCTGGGTTTCCACTGCCCTTGCACGCCCGCGTCGTAGGCCCCAGGGGGGAGGGCACCGAGCAACATCGACAGCGTCGCCGCCGACGCCGGCGAGTCACAGTGGTGCGCGTCGTCCCCCCTAGAGTCCACGCGAAGCGCTCCTCTCGCGAGCTTGTGCTTCACGCTGCCATGCCTCCAACTTCGTGGATCCGCCTTCGTCCCTCCTTCGCCTTCGAGATGCCGCCGAGCGGGGCCCTGGAGCTCTGGCTGCAGCACGCCGACTGTGGCACCCCTGCAACTGGAGCGGAGGTCGCGGTCGTCGCTCCAGGCAAGGTCTTCATGACCCGGGGCTGGGGTGAGATTGCCCGGGTCTGTCGCGCAGACGGCGCCTTCGTGATCCATCTTGAATATCACGGCGCCTCCTTTATGTTCTTCAAGGTCTTTGATGCAGAAGGACGCCGGCTAGAATGCTGACCTAAGGGAAGCGGCAGTGGTGACGAACTGGCAAGGACCAGCCCCGCCTGTTGGTCCTCCTGCAGCTCCTCAGGAAGCAGCAGAGGGACTGCGGGCTTCAGCGGCTCCCCCGAACTCCTCGCAACCCCGGAGACGAACGACGACAGCTACGAGCCTCCGAGCTCGCGCCGCGCTCGGAGTGAGGCAGCTACACCCACTACACCATGACACTACAAAGACGACATGCATCTGTTGGTAGAAGTGAGAATCGCCGACACCTTTTTTGTGCCAAAGTATACCGACACACAGTGAGTTAGTGTTATATAAGCACATGACACATTATTTGTCGCCAAAGCATTGCCAAAGCGCCGACGTATTTTCGGTCGGCACATATAGACTCTACTGATTGTTTCTGTGTCGCCGATTCTTAGGGACACAAGAAGTGTCGGGGTTGTTCAGGTGGGTCCATTCAAAATACTTATATGCTGCGGGATGAGAACAATGGACACTCCAGGTGAAACACCCACTTTTCCCCAATCCAATAATATCATCGTTCCCCAATCTCACCCCTCCCTCTCGCTGCCGCTCACACACAACACAGAGACCTAAACCTAATGCCCCCGCGCCGCCACCCACGACCTTCGTGCCACCGGCCAAGCCCTCACGCTGGTCCCCTCATGCCGATGCATCTCAAACCCTAGGCGTTCCTTCCCTCAGCCCGCATCAGCAGCAGCGCCGTCCGTGATAGAGGAGCATCGTCCGCCCACCACCCGCCGTTGAGGAGCAGCTGCGCCGTCTTGCTGAGGAGCCGCCCGCCGTTCTTCTTCCTCCACCGGCGACACGTGTACCTCCAGATCTCAACAGGCAAGCTGCAAATCTTCCCAATCTGCCTACCTGCTCTCTCATCTCCATTATTGGCAACGAGGTCAAATTAGGGTTCTGAAATTAGATAATACATGAGATTAATCAAAGGGGAAAAGGAACATTTGACCACCAGCTAGCATAAGGATTTCATTTTCAGTGGTTTGAGGTAAGATCCGCTCTTCCCTACCATGGATTTTGATGGATAGCAGGTTCTATTTGAAAGGAGAAGAGAGATAGTGCAGGGAAGAAGAAGTCGCTCAGTTTACTAGCCAGTATTGACATTGATAGTATGACCTTCCCAGGTTTAAGGGGCATGGCATGTTGGCACCATTCACAGCTGGATGGCAGAGCAATGGTGTGCATCCGTTGGTTATTTAGAGATCTGAGGTTGTGACTCTCTAATTATAGCATTATATATGTTTACTTCTCATGCAATGTAGCGTTTGATATTGGAAATGGCAGCTAAGATGTTCATTACAGTATGCTATGGATGTAAACCATGTATCTATGTTTTTCTTATACAATGTTAACCTACATATGCAGGGTTCTTATGTTTATGACATCAATGGGAACAAGTATCCAGATTCTCTAGCAGGACTGTGGTGTACAACTTTAGTTATGTAAAGTACAATCTTTGGAGTGTGATTTTTGCGATTATGTACCACAGAATTGTTCATTCTTTGGGATAATACCCTGCATCACCATTTTGTTTTTGCATTTAAAAGTGATGTATAAAGTCTAATTTGTATCCTTTGAAGTGCGTCTCTTGTTGACTATTGATTTGTAACCCCAAATATGAAACATGACTCTCTTAATTGCTGGAAATATTGGTCATATCTATTTCAAGAAAGGTTGTGCACCCAACATTTATAGCTCCCATTCCGTGCAATCAGCCCAATATGCTTCCTGTTCCTTTACAGAAATCAACATTTGGTCTATAGCGTTAAAGGGCCGAACTGAACCCATATGCTTCTACCTATTATTACATCATTTCTATATGCTTCTTCCTGTTATTACAGCAGATTTTAGATATGACAATGTCAGAGACCACAAATAAAGAGATAATCTTGAAATCTTAGCTTCACATTGGATGTTTGGAACATCAATTCAGTACCCTTAGTACTAAACAGAAACCATATTCTCAATAAACTGATATTTATTGTTGAACGTGCCTTTTGCTTTTGAAACGATAATTATTACTTAGCATGTGATGTTGCCTAGTAATAAACTGAACCGTATTTTAGTGTTTCCATTTTCCTCAATTACCAAGTTTAGCATCTACCTTTTTATCTAATACACTCCATTATACTCAAATATGGTCTTTACAACCCACATATGTTGCATTTTTTCTGCTAACAGGAGAGTACCAAATTTGTGAAGACTTTCATTTCTTACATTCGTTACTTTTAGCCGCTGAACAAACCAAGGTAAAGAACGACAAACACGGAAAAGGCTAGCTGTTGGCTGTGGGTGCTGAGCTGACGGACAGTGTGGAAGAAGGTGTGATCTTCGCAGTGGCCCATGAAGTACTTTTTTCTTTACATGTTGATCACTACTGCACTGTTCAAGTTCTTAATCAAGGTATTAGCCAATTCTCTGTGTTTTCCTCTCTACAAATTTTGACTTGTTTAACGTTCTTTACTTTTCTTTCTCCTAATTAATCATCTAAGTTCCTAATGAAAGTAGCTTTGTGTGTGTGTGTGTGATCATGCTTCCTTTACTTCTATCGCTAAGTTTCAGTTATCTCAATATGACCACTATCAAAGCCAAGCGATGTTTGCTTGAGAAAATAGTGTACTAAACAGAGATTCTTTGTGTTGCAAATAATTTCGTATAATGAAAGAACAATTCAGCCCAGTTTGTATGCAGTTGGCACATATGTTCGCCAGAAACAGATGTAGGTGAGTGTGCGTGTTCTTACTGCTTTAATACTTGCAGTGACTGATCGACTGTGATTGTGGTTCACAACCAAGGGAATGCTAACCGTGGTGGTGATTGAAGAGCCCTTAATCAATTCGGCCCTGTAGATTGGAGCACCAACATGGGATATTGCACCATCTAGCTCCATCTATCTGATTCATCTTATTTTCTTGGTCTATCAACTAGAGGAATCTACAGGTATGTGCTGCATGTTTTCTGCTAACAGGAGAGCAACACATTTGTGAAGACTTTCATTTCTTGTTTACTTTCAGCCTGTCATAATTTTTTAACTGAAGACATATTATTGTTAGTTGGATGAGAGCTGATCCTATACTGCCAGTAGATAGACTAGGGTGCAAACTGTCTTAATCTATGCAAATAACAGTGCAAACCAACCTCGTATTCTTTGTGGAACAAACTGATATTATGGTTACAGTTTTTAATAGAAGCAGGAATATTAGTAAGCATTATATATTGATGTTACATGGTGTGCTGCACCTTAGGACCGTCAGCTCGGCATGGCCTTACAAAATACGTGCATTATTCGGCCAACCATTCTTCCTTTTGCTACCTGAACTGACAACAAGCATTGTAGTAACGTGTTTTTTATGTGAATTCCAGATTCTTGAATACGTTCCTGACCTTGTGCAATCGATAGTTGGTCTGATCTCATCCTCCGACGACCAAGAGTTCTGAGACGAATGTGTGGTGCTCCTCGCGAAACATAGGTGAGATGATCTTGCACTCACCTTTTAATTATATTTTCCCTACAGTCTCCTATGTGTAATATTCACTACATTAATGTAATTTCTATTTTATTCATGTTGTAAAGTACGGCTTCAGCATCATAGGATGTGCAATAATAAGAGCACAATTTATCATCCACTTCACAGAGAAAATTCAGTATCAAATGTACTTAAACACACTCTGTTCACAGTTAGACCTGTTTGTCAATGTATTTTGTTGCTTTTTATTTACCCCCTTGTTGTACTCTTTTCTCATCACTGTATTTCTCCATCAGCCATCCCTTCTCTTCCCTTGTGCTTCCCTCTTTTTTCTGGTCTTCTTCAAATCTCTAAAGTTACAGTAAGAACCTTATTACTGATGCCTTAGAACAAATCTGATTTATTAAGAATGGGCGCATAATTTTTATAGTAAACCATGTGATATGGTAGGAGCTAGCGTGGCTTTGGTTTATTTTCTGATAAGGATATCTTATGTAACCAAACTGTTTGCAATATCTTCTATTTTTTAGATATTGTTTTAGATCTTTGGGATCATTGGCAACTAGCAAGTTTGAACAAATTCTCATTTCTATGATTGCTCAAACATAGAAGTTCTTTTTTTGCAGGGACATGACAGAAAGTTGCAAGTCCACAAGTTGATCTAAGATGTTCGGTCATCGCTTTTGTTCATAACATGGTAGACACGTTTTGTTGATATGGAAGTTGATGCCGGCTTGGTGATTGAAGGATTGGTCTCTTTCATAATACTCCCTCTGTACCAAAATACTCGTAGTTGGGGGAACTTGAACTAGTTTCCCCCAACTACAAGTATTTCAGCACAGAGGAAGTATTTTTTAGTAGCCAAGTGATCGAACAATTGGTCTCTTAGGAGCTTAGCCTTTATATTTTGTAGCAGGACATGTCTTGTATGTCGACTTATGTATTACCTTCATGGTTGTAGCAAACTCGAGTGAAGATAACAAATTTTCAATATATGTTGAATAAATGTACTAGTGAATGGTGAATGGTGTCTTGGTGATGAATAAAAGAGTGTAATTATTTGTATATGTATTGTGCATTGAACGCATGTAATTTTATTGAAAATATGATGTAAATGCATTTTGTGCTGAAATGTAGAGCCCTGGCAGCAAAAGTGTCGGCAGAAGTATTGGACGTCGCACTATGTGTCGGCATAGCACATTAATAGACAAACTGTCGGCGTAACAATGGACGTTGCACTATGTGTTGGCATAGCACATTGTCAGATGATTTGTCGGCATAGCATAGTCCATCGGTATAGAATTGTTTGTCGCCATAGATCTCACCTAGCCCATCAAACTGTCTGTCGGCATAGATTTATTTGTCGGTAAAGGCCTTTCCCGGCAGGACTATAGGCGAAAACTCATTTCTGTCGCCATAGATCTTTGCCGACACTAAATGTGTCGCCTTAGGTGACATATGCCAACAGATTGTTTCACGCTGATTTGAGTGTCGTGGTGTAGTGATCGGGCCGCCGACGCCACTGATCTGGATGGGATTGACGCCGGCACTGGGCAGCCACTGTTGATGATGGCGTCGCCTGGGGAGGTGCTAGCAGGTAGCGTTCCTTAGGATTAGCACCTTTTGTTCCCTGCAAGGAATTAAAGCAACACCCCGCGGGGGTATGTAAGGCGTCTGCCATGCTTTTGTAATTACTATACCCTTAATATGAATTGGCGTGAGGTGTCCATTTTGTTCTGGCTAAGCTCCCCCTTTCTATCCTCATGAGGACTTGGCGCTCTACGCTGACAGGTCCCAGTCCCCAGGCAAGCTTCAGCCGTCGCTGGTATGCCAGGTCGCGATGCCGTGGTCAAGGCCAGGAGGTGAGCGGCCCGAGGTCCGGTAAGAGCCCCCGAGTCGCGATGCTCGGGAGGTCCCCTTTAGCGCTCAAGCAATCCTTGCTGGGCGAGAAAGGAAGGTAGCGTCGCCGTGACAGAGTTGCATTGGGCGGGGATTTAGCGCTACGTTGGTCTAGCTTTTGCGACGGCGTGACTTATCTTGTGTGTCTGACGTAGTTCCTCAGAGAGGCGCCTGGCCCGAGAGGCGGTGGTCGAGGTACTGCTGGGTTAGGCCCTCGCGAGCTTCTTCCCACTCCCCCGCTCTTTCCTTAATGCTCTACGTCCTCAGGTCCCGGCCCTCGAGCGAGCTGAACCGCCGCTGGTATGACAGGTCGCGATGCCGTGGGTCAAGGCCATGGGGTGAGGGCTAGAGAGCTAGTAGGAGCCCATGAGTCGCGATGCTCAGGTACCCCCCCTTTTAACGTGCAAGCGGTCCGTGCCAAAGAGAGGGAGAGAGAGCTCACGATGCCCCCAATGTTGCTCCTGGAGTAGGTCCTACACACCAATCATGAGGAGAAACAAGGCCTGTCGTTACGGTCGCCGGCCAACCTATGGTCACTCCGAGGGAGTGGGGCACTGAGGGCCTGGTGAGGTGGCGCCGTGCGGGGCTGTCCGCGGCTAGAGCTCGACCACTCAGCTTTATCAACGCTACAGGGACGGACCCGTGCGCACGCGCCGTGCCAAAGCGAGCGGCTCTTCAAATAGGCGTTGATCGAGCAGGTGATTAGGTCAGGTAGGTTAAGCACATAGGAGGAAATACAATTTCAAGCAAGCGCAGGTAAAAGCAACCGCCACTGGGTCGGGCCCGAGTGGCGTGGGGATGATGCAGCCCAAGGGGCGCCCCCAACAAGGTAAATAAAGAGCATAAACAAAATGGATACATGCCGCGGGGACAGACCCACGCGGCCTGGGAATGGTGCAGCCCTGTGGGCGCTCCCAGCTGAAAGTAGAACTCTGAAAGATGTCACCTGGTGCTGTTGAAGATGAAGTGATGCTGAGGAAGTGAGCGATGCGCGGTGAAGATGTCGGCCTTCATGAGCCCCCAGGCCCAGGGGCCTCGGGAGGCTCCGGTGGCACGTGCAGGTCTTTGGGGACCATCGCCACATCCGCAAGTACCGCGCGATGCCTGACCTCCTGAGCCTCCAGAATGCTCCTCAATAGGCGCTGATGTGCGGCGACCGTGCTCGACAGGCCGAAAGGCATGCGAACGTAGCTGTGGGGTGGTCCCACGCAGCGCCCTATGGCCGAAGGCCATAGGCGCTCCTGGGACGCAGCTCGGTTGAGCCCTGGTACGTCGACGCAGACGTGCGGTCCTCCATCCTCGCCTGGATGTGGGGCCACGGCAGGTAAGCGGCGGCTGCCGCGCATGACTCTGGACTCTTGTAGCTCTTGGGTGTTCCTTGCGATGAACTACTGAGGGTTTGATCTCCTTTGACTTGTACCTTTCTAAGGGAAGCGTGCCTGAAAGCACCCGTCCAAGTGGTGCCCGAGCGCCTCCCCACGACCTTGGCAAGGTCAGTGGCTCTCCAAGAGAGATCCCCTGAGCCCTGCCTGAGGAGGGTGCCGGGCGCGCCTTCCTATGCGCGAGAGGGTGGCGCTCCCTGATCAGGCGCGAATCCTAACGCAATACCTCCGAAGGTGCCTGCTTCCTTGTGGCTCTAGCCAGGTGAGGTCTTCTTCTTCTTGAGGGTCGCCTCGGGAGGCCTCCCGCTCCTGCGATCTGGGTCTTCGATTGCTGCGGCTTGGAACGCACGCTCGAGCGAGCACACTGCCTCCCTTTCTTCACAGGGTACGGTGATGACTCCACTGCTTCCTGGCATCTTGAGGACATTGTAACCATGGTGAGTCACTTCCATAAACTTGGCTAGGGCCGGGTACCTAAGGATGGCGTTGTACGGCAGGCAGATATGAGCAACATCGAAGTCGATGAACTCGGTGCGGTAGTTGTTACGTTGCCCGAAGGTGACCAGAAGGCGAACCTGCCCAATTGGAACAGTGGAACCATCAGTGACTCCTGAGAAAGGCTTGGTCGGCTGAAGCTGGTCGTATGTCACTTGGAGATTGTCAAACGTCTCAACGGACAAGACATTGAGTCCTGCTCCGCCATCGATGAGGGTCCTGGTGACCTGCACGTTGCTGATGACTGGGGAGCAAAGCATCGGGAGGACTCCGGCCGTTGCCGCACACTTGAGCTGGTCTATGGAACTGAATGTGATCGCGCACGAAGACCACCTAAGAGGGCGCGTGGCCTCAAGCTTGGGAAGGACTGCATTCGCCTCGCGAGCAAACTGCTTGAAGATGCGTTGTGAGGCTAGGGCCTGGGCACCGCCCAAGATGCAAGCAATTGCACGCGGCTCTTGGA